>NC_041393.1:233029260-233118348 GCF_002162155.2 Triticum dicoccoides
ATGATATACGCAATCCATATCCCCAAAAGGGAGCGGAAGCGTGCTCTCAAGGACGTCTTTGCGTTGGAGCCCGTCGCCCCAAAGTTCAACCCATGGTCCTCCTGCCCGATCACTTTCGATCGAAGGGACCACCCCACTAGCATTCGTCACGGCGGATTCGCCGCATTGGTCCTAGACCCAATCATTGACGGATTTCACCTCACTAGAGTCCTCATGGACGGCGGCAGTAGCCTGAACCTACTTTATCAGGACACAGTGCGAAAAATGGGTATAGATCCCTCAAGGATTAAACCCACAAAGACAACCTTTAAAGGCCTCATACCAGGTGTAGAAGCCAGCTGTACAGGCTCGGTTACACTCGAAGTGGTCTTCGGATCCTCGGATAATTTCCGAAGCGAAGAGTTAATCTTTGACATAGTCCCATTCCGCAGTGGCTATCACGCCCTGCTTGGACGAACCGCATTCGCAAAATTCAATGTGGTGCCGCACTACGCATATCTCAAGCACAAGATGCCAGGCCCTCGCGGAGTCATTACGGTCAATGGAAACACCGAACGCTCTCTCCAAACGGAGGAGCACACGGCGGCCCTGGCGGCGGAAGTACAAAGTAGCCTCTCAAGGCAATTCTCCAATCCGGGTGTTAAGCGTCCGAACAACGTCAAGCGCGCCCAAAGTAACCTACAACAAAACCGGCTGGCATGTTCCGAGCAAGCATAGCAGTGCGGCCCCAACCCCAGCCCTCGCCAGATGGCGATAGCGGTACCACGCGTACATAATTATGCTTTGGAAATACCATGGGCATAAGGGGAGGGGCACAACCACGGCACGCCCAGAATGCGGCTCAACCGCACTAGGGGCTCCCTATTCTGTCGTTTCCTTTTTTTATACTTTCAGGACCCAACTATCCGGAAGGCCTGTTCGGCAATACACTCGCCGAACACACGATGCAACAGCCAGGGAGACAACAAGCCACGTCAAATGTCCAGGTGGTCTCTATAACGAGCTAAATACCTGTTTTACTTAAAATCTCACAGCTTGCCCCTGGGGGCGGGGGACATGTCAAATGACCCCATCTCTCGCTTATCGCACTATTTGTATCGTTATGCTTTCATAGCAGCCCTTTTTAATAAACAATACATAGCTCTTATCTATTATTGTATTCATTTATTTTTACACAAATATGTTCAGTCATGACATTATGCAATCGTAAACTTTGGTACGGCCAATACACCAGGGGCTTCAACACCCCATGATACAGTGTGAGAAGACCGAACACTCTCATGAGTGCGGCACCCCGAACTTATAGCACTATATGCATCGGCTCCGAATCATGTCTTGGGTCAATAGTTGGGTTTGCCCGACTCCCATGTTTTGGTACCTTACGTTCCGCAATGTTGGCTAAGGTAGCGCTGGGAGAACTACTGCGATTGTGCCCCAGTTGAGCTGGGTTAACACCTCAGTAGAGAAAGCTAAAACTGACCGTCATGATAGTGCGAGAGACCGGTCGCTGTTTGCGAGGTTTTTCGAGTCCCTAAAGACTTATGCCGCTTAGAGCGAGGAGCCAGATTTATCTGGCCTAGGCGTGGATAGCGCCCCGAACTCAGTCTTCCGAATACTAGGGGCTTCGCCGAAATTTAAAATTATAGAATTCTATGGCTAAGTGAGAGTGATAAAGCATTATAAGTCCGATGGCCTTGTTCGTTGTGCTGAGCGCCTCCCTAGATGGACCCAAGAATGGGAACAAGAGCGCTCAGGTTTATCCCGAACACCCCAGCACTCGTGGCATGGGGGTAGAAGCCGACAACTTGCATCTCTCAGATTTCATAAATGACCGCACAGAAGGTAATATTTTAAATTCAAAAAGCGTTTCTTAGCGCATATGAACAAGTTTTCAGAGCACAGGATAAATACGAGCGAGTTTACTCAAAAATTACATCCATGGTACATTCCTCTGCCACAAGACGGGCACCCTTCAGGACGCCCTCATAATACATCTCGGGCCTGCGATGCTCCTTCCCCTTCGGCGGCCCATCCTTCACCAGCTTCTCAGCATCCAGCTTGCCCCAGTGCACTTTAGTACGGGTAAAAGCCCTACGGGCGCCCTCGATACACACGGAACGCTTGATGACTTCAAGCCGAGGACAGGCATCCACCAGCCGCCGCACCAGCCCAAAGTAGCTCACAGGCATGACCTCACCAGGCCACAGCCGGCCTATCAGGCCCTTCATGGCCTGTCTGGCTGCCTTATGAAGCTCGACCAGCTGCTTCAGCCGGTCGCTCAAGGGCACCGGGTGTTCGGCCTCAGCATACTGGGCCCAGAACACCTTCTCCGTCGAGCTTCCTTCCTCGGCCCGGTAGAATGTGGCGGCATCGGATACACTGCAGGGCAGATCTGCGAACGCTCCTAGAGAACTCCGGATGCGGGTAAGTAACAGGTAATTTACTTTCACATGCTTGCTTTGCATAAAGAATGCCTTACCCGCCGCAATCTTTTTCATCGCCTCAATCTCCTGGAGGGCTTTTTGGGCTTCGGCCTTGGCAGATTTGGCGCTTTCAAGTGCCGAGGCAAGCTCGGACTCTCGAGTCTTCGAGTCAAGCTCTAACCTCTCATGTTTTTTCACAAGAGCATCGAGCTCTTGCCGCACCTCCGCCGCCTGCGCCTCTTGCTTCTCTCGCTCTGAGCGCTCCATGGCTGCATTGTCTTCGGCCTTGGAAAGCGCTTCCTTCAGGGTTGCCACCTGAGTTGTGGCCCCTGCAACATTCACGTTGGTCCTGTCATTATTTGCAACCAGGTATTTCTATATACATTTACATACGGTATTACATACCCTCCTTGTCCTCAAGATGCTTCTTGGCACGGCCGAGCTCGTTCTCGGACCGCTCGAGGTTCTGCTGCAATGCGTCGGCCTCTGCAGTCAGTGCGGCAAAGGTCAGCAGCGTAGCCTGCATTCGCATATTGACATATTTATATTAGACTCCTGCGTATATCTTTTTAGATCCTCAGTCTGGCTTTTCTTTCGGAACACCAAACTGAGCATCAGGGGCTACTGTCTATGCGGTAACATTTTTATATGTTTTGAATACATACCTCAAAGCCTGTTAGCAGGCTGGTATAGGCTTCTGTCAGCCCGCTCTTGGCGGACTGAACCTTCTGAATCACCGCACTCATAACAGTGCGGTGCTCCTCGTTGATGGAGGCGCTGTTAAGCACCTCCAGCAAATTGTCCGGCGTCTCCGGTTGGACGGAGGCCGCCGGCGTCGTAGGCATGCCTTTCTTGCGAAGGCGCCGTCTACCGGACTCTTGAACCGTTGTTGGTTCGGGAGCGGTGTCCGGCATAGGGCCGGACTTAGATCCCTCTGGGGCTTTACCCCCTTTGGGCCTGGAGCCCGGGAGGTCGCCTTGCGGCACCTCCAGGACCACATCCTCCTGGTTTAGTCCCTTTTGGGACTCCACCTCGGCGTCGTCCGTAGGGAGAGGGGAGGAGGCCGTCGGAAGTGAGGCGCTATTCACGTCCGACGAATCCAGGGAGCCGCTCGACGAATCGCCGAGCTGAGCCTTGGGCGGAATGCATGATTGAATTCGGCGTCAGAAGGTACCATACATTAGAGGAGTGCCATGAGTTATTCTGGTATCCAGATACTTACGATTTTGCCAGGGGCTTGACCCTGGATGGCCATTCCTCCCCGCCGTCTTCGGCATCGGAGGCGTAGTCCGGCAGAAGGGTCCTCCCCTTCTTGGACTCTCCGGCCTCCCCAGTTGGGGCGGCTTTCCTTTTCTTTCCTCCCCCCGTTGGAGGGGGAGAGGCTTCTTCCTCCTCCTCCTCGTCTTCGGAGGCAGAGGGCGCTTCGGGGTCATCGGGCGATGAATCCGACACCACCAGGCGTCGGGAACTCTTTTGAGTCCCCGTGGCCTTCTTCTTGGCCTTCTTCTCCGGCACCACATGGGGTGCCGGAACCAGCAGCTTTGTTAAACGTGCGTCTGCTGGGCCTTTGGGCAAAGGGGCCGGACAGTCAAACTGTCCGGACGTCCTCTTCCAGTCCTGTCAAAGGAGCAGGAGTTTAGATCCTACATGGAGTCAAACTATGAAAATCAAGTGTCCCGTGGAGGACTAAAAGCAAGCTTACTTCGGTGGCTTGGCGCTTGGCGCAGAATCCGCGATCCTCGGTGACGGGAGGGGAGACCTCGGAGCTCTTAAATAGCACCTTCCAGGCATCCTCGTGCTTTGTGTCGAAGAGCCGAGACAGAGTCTGGTGCTGGGCCGGGTCGAAACTCCCACAAATTGAAGGTCCGTCGTTGACATGGAAGGATCCGGCGGACGAGCATGACCTGGACTATGTTGATAAGCTTAACCTTCTTGTTCACCAGGTCCAGGATGCAGGTTTGGAGTCTGGTCACCTCTTTCGAACTACCCCACAACAGGCCCATCTCTTTCCAAGATGTGAGCCGTGTGGGGATGCCAAATTGGAATTCGGGGGCCGCTGCCCATTCAGGGTCACGCGGCTCGGTGATATAGAACCACCCCGACTGCCACGCTTTGATGGTCTCTACGACGGCGCCCTCGAGCCATGTAACGTTGGCTATCTTGCCCACCATGGCGCCTCCGCACTCCGCTTGGCGGGCGCCCACGACCTTCGGCTTGACGCTGAAGATCTTCAGCCATAGGCCAAAGTGAGGCTGGATGCGGAGGAAGGCCTGACACACGACGATAAACGTCGAGATGTTGAGGATGAAGTTCGGGGCCAGATCATGGAAGTCCAGGCCATAGTAAAACATGAGCCCCCGGACGAACGGGTGAAGGGGAAAGCCCAGTCCGCGGAGGAAATGGGGGAGAAATACGACCCTCTCATGGGGCCCAGGGGTGGGGATGAGTTGCCCCTCATCTGGAAGCCAGTGCGCGATGTTGTCAGACAAGTATCCGACCTTCCTTAACTTTTTGATTTGCCCCTCCATGACGGAGGAGGCCATCCATCTACCTCCCGCTCCGGACATGATTGGAGAAAGGTTGAGGTGGGAAGTGCGGACTTGGGCGCTGGAGCTCGAGTGCGCAGGGATGGATAAGCAAAGGAGGAAGAAGGCGTAAATGGAAAGGGTGGATCCTTATCCCCTTATATGGGCGGCCGAAACTATAAGCCCCCACCAGCCTAATAAAACTCGCTTATCTCCCAAGTGCCGCGGTTAATGGCGCGGTTGGGTTACCCACGACCGCATTGATGAGAATTCCGGAATAAGGGGACATGATCTCTGCCTTGACAAGACGTGCCAAGGAAACCGCCTCGCTAAACGCGCTGAGGTGGAACAGTAAGACGATTCGAATAAAGGCTTGGCCGTGGTGTGATGTCACGCTGCGGAATACGTCAGCAGATTAGATTTGTGCAGATATTATTCTCTCTACGGTGGTATGTGGAACTTATTTTGCAGAGCCGGACACTATCCTTGTGTTCAACATCTTCTATGAAGTATTCGGAGGAGGAACCCGCCTTGCAATGTCGAAGACAATTTGCGTGCCGGACTCGTCGTCATTGAAGCCTGGTTCAGGGGCTACTGAGGGAGTCCTGGATTAGGGGGTGTCCGGATGGCCGGACCATGACCTTTGGCCGGACTCCCGGACTATGAAGATACAAGATTGAAGACTTCGTCCCGTGTCCGGATAGGACTTTCCTTGGCGTGGAAGGCAAGCTTAGTGATTCGATATGAAGATCTCCTCCCATTGTAACCGACTCTGTGTAACCCTAGCCCTCTCCAGTGTCTATATAAATCGGAGAGTTTTAGTCCATAGGATGAACAACAATCATACCATAGGCTAGCTTCTAGGGTTTAGCCTCTCTGATCTCGTGGTAGATCAACTCTTGTACTACCCATATCATCAATATTAATCAAGCAGGAGTAGGGTTTTACCTCCATCGAGAGGCCCGAACCTGGGTAAAAACATCGTGTCCATTGTCTCCTGTTACCATCCGCCTAGACGCACAGTTCGGGACCCCCTACCCGAGATCCGCCGGTTTTGACACCGACAGCAGGGCTTCGCCAAGCTCGGCGAGAGGGAGAGGTGTTACGGGGGGAAGAGGGAGGCGCCAGGGCTTGGGTGCGCAGCCCTCCCTCCCCCCTATTTATATAGGGGCCCTGGGGGGCACCGTCCCCCTAGAGATCCAATCTCAAGGGGGGGCGGCCAAGGGGGGGGCGACTTGCCCCCCAAGTCAGGTGGGGCGCCCCCACCCCTAGGGTTTCCAACCCTAGGCGCAGAGGGAGGCCCAAGGGGGGCGCACCAGCCCACCATGGGCTGTTTACCTTCCCACTTCAGCCCATGGGGCCCTCCGGGATAGGTGGCCCCACCCGGTGGACCCCCGGGACCCTTCCGGTGGTCCCGATACAATACCGGTGACCCTCGAAACTTCCCCGGTGGCCGAAACTGGACTTCCTATATACAAATCTTCACCTCCGGACCATTCCGGAACTCCTCGTGACGTCCGGAATCTCATTCGGGACTCCGAACAACTTTCGGGTTACCGCATACTAATATCTCTACAACCCTAGCATCACCGAACCTTAAGTGTGTAGACCCTACGGGTTCGGGAGACACGCAGACATGACCGAGACGACTCTCCGGTCAATAACCAACAGCGGGATCTGGATACCCATGTTGGCTCCCACATGCTCCTCGATGATCTCATCGGATGAACCATGATGTTGTGGATTCAAGTAATCCCGTATACAATTCCCTTTGTCAATCGGTACGTTACTTGCCCGAGATTCGATCATCGGTATCCCAATACCTCGTTCAACCTCGTTACCGGAAAGTCGCTTTACTCGTACCGTAATGCATGATCCCGTGACCAACCACTTGGTCACATTGAGCTCATTATGATGATGCATTACCGAGTGGGCCTAGAGATACCTCTCCGTCATACGGAGTGACAAATCCCAGTCTCGATTCGTGTCAACCCAACAGACACTTTCGGAGATACCTGTAGTATACCTTTATAGACACCCAGTTACGTTGTGACGTTTGGTACACCCAAAGCACTCTTACGGTATCTGGGAGTTACACGATCTCATGGTCTAAGGAAATGATACTTGACATTAGAAAAGCTCTAGCAAACGAACTACACGATCTTGTGCTATGCTTAGGATTGGGTCTCGTCCATCACATCATTCTCCCAATGATGTGATCCCGTTATCAATGGCATCCAATGTCCATGGTCAGGAAACCATAACCATCCATTGATAAACGAGCTAGTCAACTAGAGGCTCACTAGGCACATGTTGTGGTCTATGTATTCACACATGTATTACGATTTCCGGATAACACAATTATAGCATGAACAATAGACAATTATCATGAACAAGGAAATATAATAATAATCATTTTATTATTGCCTCTAGGGCATATTTCCAACAAATAGTTCATGCATTAGAATGTTTGCATCATGTTTACTTTGACAAGAAACTTGGAAATGGGGATGACAGAACCCCCAGCACCCCCTCAAACCAACTAGGGTTTACTAAAATTATTTTCAATGAACCTGAAATGCCCTTCTAAAAATGTTCGTCATCTTTGCCTTGGTCTTAAACCTCTGACAAAAATGGTGCACAATTTTCTAGGTCATCCTAAGGTCACTGGATTAAATCATGTGTTAATTGCATTTGGGCATTTAAATGCTAGTAAATATTTAAATGTCCAAATAATCCTAAACTGAAATGTTCCATGTTGGATATATTCTAAACAGTGGGCATTAGCAGTTTGGTGATTTTTGAAAGTGCCTAGGTATTTCTAGAAATGCCACAAACTTACAGAAAGAAAAGAAAACAGAAAATAAAAGGAAAACTCAGTTACCTGGCGAATCCACCACACAGCCCACCTGGCGGCCCAGCACTGTGCTGGCCCACGCCAGCCAGCTGCTTCGTCCCCGCCAGGCAGGCAGGAAGGTGACGCCGGCGTGCGCGAGCTCGCCACGGTGCCACCTTCTTGCTGCCCGCGCCCCTGACCGCCTAGATGACCTCCACGTCACCCCCTCGACCCCCTGGACACCTCCATTTGCCCCCAATGCCTCTCCCTCGCTCCCCTCCGCCATGGCGGACGCAGCCGCAACCGCCTCGCCGACGTAGACGTGGCCACCGTTGTCTCTATGCCACCTCGCCGTGTCCAGCAGCTCCGCTAACCTCCTCTCCATCGAGCAGGTCGAGCCCCGAGTGCTCGTTCGCCCCAGAGCCACTACATCGATCTTGCCCGACTCCGCCGTCGCCGGAGATCCCCTTCGCCATCACCGCTGCTCCAGCTCGTCCCCGACCATGCCGTCTAGCTCATCGTGACCGCCGTGAGCTTTTGCCCCTCCCCATCCTTCCCGTTCTCGCTGCCGTCCTCTGCAGTGACTGCAACGAGCTTCACCGCACGTGCCGCCGCCTGAGCTTGTCGCCGACGTAGCACCGGCCACGTCACCGTGTCCACTGACTTCACAGCACCACGTAGTCCACGTAGGAGCTGGCCTCGTGCCTCCAAGACCACCACAGCGACGAGTTCGACCTTGCCCAAACTCCGGCAGTCGCAAAGCTCGTCGCCGCCGTTGTTTCCGGCGACCTTGAGCTCAACCACCACCACCCCTTGACGCGGCTTGCTCCCAGCTTCACGTAGATGGCCTCCGCCATCCATTTGATCGCCGGAGGGCGAATCCCACAGCCTCTGCCGCGTCTGGACGTCGCCGGCGGCTAAACGCTGGCGAGTCAGCGTAGTTTGACCAGGTGTTTGACTCCCCTGGGTCACTGACATGTGGGCCCTGCCATTTGGTCAAACCTAGTTAGTTCTAAACTAATTCTAATTAACTTAGTTAGTTAACAGAGACACTGAGTGGGTCTCACTGGTCAGGTTTGACCTGGACCGGCCCAGTTGACCTGCTGACGCCATACTGACGCAATGCTGACGCAGTAATTCACTTTTCTGGATTTATTCTTATTCAGGAAATTTCAGAAAATAGTGCTAACTTCAAAAATTCATAGAAATTAATCTGTAACTCCAAATGCAAAGTGTTATATACGAAAAATGATCAGAAAAATCCAATCTATCCATATGTACTGGTTTCATGCATGTTTAAATAAATTAACTTGCTGTTTAGTGCAAAACATGATAAAGCACTATTTAAGATCACATATGAGTTTGGAATTTGAATCTTTGGTTCAAAATGGCTCAAACTCATTTGATCATAGTTGCATTAGCCGAACACACTCATTTTGCCATGCCTCATGCATGCATCATAATGTTGCATATTGTTTGGCATTGATTGAGTATCAGTGCTCTCTGCGGTAGGTTCTGCCCTGGAAGAATACCGCGAGTACCCGAACGAAGAGCAATATCAGACTACGGACTTGCCAGGCAAGCAACCACCCATCTAATCATAGTGATAAAACCCCATGTTCTCGCTCCTGATCTCATTTACTACATTTAAGACAACGTGATTCAAACTGCTGTGTGCTGTGGTAGTTGAACCCATTTCCTCTGCATGACCTGTCATTGCCAAAGTAACTAGATGAAACCCACTAGCATGTGTAGGAGTTGATTGAGCCATGATTGTGTTTCCTACCTTGCTATGCCTGCTATGCTTAGAGTTGTGTCAGGTCCGGTTCATCTGGGTGATGGACTAGAGTGAAATGATCATGTCGGTAATGAGGGTGATGTGTTGAAAACGATTTGGTAAAGGTATCGATGAGAGGCCATGTAGGAGTACATGGTGGGTTGTTTCATTGGAACCATTCCTAAGCACTGAGATCTATATGTGTGATTTAAGATTCAGCTACTACCATGTATTGGGCCTGAAACCAATGGATCCTCTCGGCTTCTTAACCACCCTAGTCCTTTGTCCAGGAGTTGCAAGTAGTTTCTGGTGTTTGTAGCATACTGGAGGCCGTGGGCAGCGCTGACCCTCGGGGTGGGCTGTGATGCGGTAGGTACGTGGTCGGGTATGCCGGACACCTGTTAGGTGTCTCGGAACCCTGTACACATCGTTCGGGGCCGTATGTGGAAACCTCGGCCAGACTCCCTGCGGATGGAACCTGAATAAGCCATAAACCTGGACTAGAGACTTGAGTGTTTAGGTAGGCTATGGCCGACACCTACGTTGGGCTTCCTGTTGAAGGTTGCCGAGTACATGTCGTGTAAACAACGATAAGTGGTGGAAGCGTGTGTGAAGAAGTACACCCCTGCAGGGTTAACATCATCTATTCGAATAGCCGGGTCCGCAGTAAAGGGCCACTTGGTTGCCTATACTATTCATAGACTAGTAACTGGCAACTACTAAAAGCCTCAAGATAAGTGTGAGTGTCGTGGATGGCCCTTCCGTAGGATGACGGAGGTGGATCCCCGGTAGTGTATTGATGTGGTGTGTAGTGGACTCGAGTGCACAAAACAATACAAGTTGGAGTCTCGTAAGCTAGTTTAGCCAAGAGTCAAAGCTGGCTTGTTGCAATAACCCCACCATCCCCTTTTTGATAATGTGCATGTATGTAAGATCTGATGTAAGTCTTCCTTAGTACCTTTGTACTCATGTTTGCTTAATTTACGTTTTCAGAAGATGCTGCAACCCCTTCTGAAGGGTTCTACGTAGACCTTGATGTCGCCGAGTAGCCTGAGGCCAGGTGGTGATCCTGAGCACATGGTGGACCCTTGTAGGATAGTTAGGCTTCATCAAGCCCTTTTACTTTGATGTCTGTACCTAGACATGTTGCTTCCGCTTATGGCTTGTATGTTTGTATGACTTGAATGCTGGGTCGTGTGACCCATACCTGTGTGAATGTTATGTATGCTCTCTGGAGCCTTTAAATAAAGTACTTGAGTTGTAGAGTTTTGTTGTGTTGCCATGTTGTATTTGCACATATCGAGCATATTGTGTGTATGATTGAAATGCTTGGTATGTGTGGGAACTGACTATCTAGTTGTTTATCCTTGGTAGCCTCTCTTACCGGGAAATGTCTCCTAGTGCTTCCACTGAGCCATGGTAGCTTGCTACTGCTCCGGAACACTTAGGCTGGCCGGCATGTGTCCGTCTTTGTTCCTGTGTCTGTCCCTTCGGGGAAATGTCACGCGGTGATCCTTTAAGTCCTTGTAGCTTGCTACGACTTGGGATTCACTCGCTGTTGATCGACACGTTCGTTGCTGGGTCATGTATGTCTGTCCCTGTGAGTTAGTGCCACTTTGGGTTCATGACTAGCCATGTCAGCCCGGGTTCTTGTCATATGGATGCTAGCAACACTATCATATATGTGTGCCAAAAGGCGCAAACGGTCCCGGGCCTAGTAAGGCGACACCCGTGGGAATACCGTGCGTGAGGCCGCAATGTGATATGAGGTGTTACAGGCTAGATCGATGTGGCATAGGATCGGGGTCCTGACAGCACAGCTCCAAATCTTTGTTTCTGCCCAAAATTTCAGTTTGTGAAGCAAGTATATTTTATCTTGCTCCATTATGGCTGCATACTTTTCTAGGCCTTCTCTTATCCTTATAACCTATCTCCACCCAATTTGGGCATATTTCATCTAGCCATTTTTCCTCTAGAATTTTTGCAAGTTTTTGATCAGTGGTAATGCTTGTGAAGAAAGTACCATTTTGGTTTATCCAATTCGTATGAAACCTTTTGCAACATCTTCACATGACCAAATAACTCTACCTTGCCCAAATTGAGATCAAGTTGCTTCTCTATGTGAGTGCATCATCCAATTTCCTGTTCTGGATCAAATATGCACTTACACAGCAACTGCTAGCTAAACTCCTCTTCTTGAGATGAAACCTTGCCATCCTAATCACCTTGGTGAGTGATCAACCCCAGTCAAAGCTCAGTCTTAATCTCCACACATGTGAGCCACAGCAAACTCCAAACACCTTGTTGTTCAGCTGGTTTGGAGCCTCATGGTTTTCTCTTCTTTGCCCCCGGACTGTGTTGTTGCCTCCTCTGGACTAAGGGTAGCAGGGTCCTTCCACCAGACATGTTTTGGCCGATGGATGTGCCCTGCATGCGCCAGCTCACGCGGTGACCACCATTTTGGCATGTTACCCGCACACTCTAGCGCCTTTGTCTTCTTCTCCCTCTCTGTGCGCTTGTCCCCCTGTCGCCTAGCCTTGTCCAGAGCCTTCCCCGAGCAGTCGCCGTCCGTCTGGAGCTCTTGCCCCCTCCATCTTCTTCTCTGGTGAGCCATCCCCCGCGCCACATAGTGTGCGCCCGTGACCACGTCGCCTTCCTCCTCCGTGACTTCTTCCTCCTTTGTCCTTGAGCTCTGCCTCATCTTCGTGAGCTCCACGCCTCGTCCGCTCCCTCCCCCGTCGCCTTTCGGTGCCCTCCCGTGATTGCTGCCGTCGCTAGAGCCTTGGTCGGACCTCCCGTGGTAGCACCCGAGCTCAACCGCCTTGGCCTCGGCTATATAAGCCCCTCCCGTCGCCTCCCGACCGCACAAGCAACTCCCCCTCACTCCCAGACCCCTCCCTAGCTAGTCTCCCGAGCCCTGGAGCCCCTCCTCACCGCAGTAAGCCGCCATGGCTGCTGCACGGCCTCAGCTAAATCCGCCCGAACCAAGCCCTCCCCCTCCTTCCTGACCTCACCAAAAGATCACCCGTAGTCCTGCGATCCTCCCCATGCCCTTGCCCACTCCTCCGATGGCCTGTGGCCGCGAGCTCAGCTCCACCCGAAGCCCACCTCCGCTGCTTCTGGTGCCCTGCTCCTTCCTGCCCTCCTCGACGTCCGTGCCCTACAGGGACGGGTTCGCCTCGGTCTCCTCTATGCGTGGGTGGTCCGGGCGCTCCGAACGGTGGCCGGAGCCGCCCAGGAGCCTCGCCGGAGTGCGCTGTTCCTCCCCTGCATCGGGCGTGAGCGGGAGGAAGAAGGCGTTGACCCCGGCCAGGTGGGCCCCAGCCCCGCGGACACCACCTGTCGGCCTCCAACGCATTGACCCGGTGGCCAACGTGGATAAGTGACGGGGCCCATCGCCCGTGGGATCCGCACATCGGCGTCACACGAGCCGGCCCCGCCTCTGCCTAGTTAGTTAAGTGGAAGCGTAATTTCCTCTTATACGCTTTTGTTTCAGTGAAAGTGTAAACTGCTATGCTTCAGCCAAAAGTGCGCTTTCACTGTCCCGAAGGCGTAGTTCCTGGAATGTGCTTTCAGTTTTTCTGTTTTGGCCCAGTCTGAGAATATTTTATTTATAGATGGGTCCCTGGTAGAAAACCCCTCGTAACTTTTTGCTCGAGACTCCGATTGAGGTGAAACCAACGCCCACGTATTTGTCTCGTCGAGCCCGTTTTGTTCTCATCATTTTCAATATGGTTTTACATACTGGAAATGACAATTTTGCCCTTGCTCCTAATCACCCCCTCCGAGAGAAAAACCTTTTTGGCGATTCTTTCCGCGGCTTCACTGCACATCTTCCCGGAGCCTTCATCACCCCCAGGCAAGACACAACACCCACTTGCATGATGGTCATGCAGTAGCCATGGTTTTCAACTTGAACATTTAATAATTGTCTGTTTGTTTAACTGCAACTATTATTGTTGTTTCGGTACTGCTTATGGTTTCATGTTCACCTTCGTGCTATGTTTTGATGCATCTGGTTATCATTTGTCTTGCTAGTATTACTTTCATGCTTGGTAGTAGTGCATGTTGATGTTGGTGATGGTCGTCGGTGCATGACTATCGTCTACTCCGAGTGTCGTTGCTATGCATGTTCCTTTGCACCCAGTAGGTTAAATGCTTGCATGTAGTGTTGCCGTTATGTTCTTGCATGATAGTTGTTGTTGATGCTAGTAGTTATGCCATGAGTAGTGTTATGCTTGTTAGTATGACATGCTCATCTGGATAAATGATTCACTGTTGTTATGCTTAAGGTTTATGTTGCATCCATGTTTATGTTGATATCATGCTCATGCATCATAGTTGCATCCTGCTATTTTCTTATGACTCAGCTTATTGCATTCATGTTTAACTGGACTTAATTGAACTTGAAGAACTGTTGGCTGAGTCATGCTGCCTATGAATCGAGATGATGAGTGCAACCACATTTACCTTTATGGGGGGTCTTGATTCGGTCCTTTTTCATGTCTCTCGTCGGTGCCTCCAACGAGGGAAGGTTATGCGCGGACGCTACCCTGATCAGGTAGGACGGCATAAGCCTTGTGTGTCTGTTTGTTTTATGGTACCTTGTCCCCATTTGGGACTGTTTTGCCACGACGGTGGCCAAAGATGCCTTTGGTAGGCATGGGGCCACCCATGACTTAGCCCTGAGAGGGAATTGGTCGGAGTGGTCGGGAGAGTGTCATGGCAAGGGAAGGGTTTCGTCGGAACGTTGTTGGTCCACCCGAATGGGAGTGCGAGGCCATGGGTTCTGTGATGTGAGTAAAGTGTGCTAACCTCTGCAGAGTGTGTGTTAAATCTATCGATAGCCGTGCCCGTGGATATGGGCCTAGTTCGAAGTTGGTCACACTATGGGTCAACAGTAATAATAATGATGTGCTTAATAACAACCCCGGTTCGACGATGAAATAAGTTGGTTGATCTTTATGTGATCGTGAGAGGATCACAGTGGTATTGAGGATACCGAGTTGTGGAATATTTGTGGTGTTATGCGAGAATCATGGGTAAAGGTCAAGCTCCTTGTGGTCATGTAATGATTACTATGGTATTTTTTATACCAAGCTTGATTTGATCCTGAGATGATCGTGTGATGTACGAGGATGGTAAGTGATGCATGTGATGGTTACGAGGTAACCCTGAGCAGAGTAAGTTGGTGCATGATAGTGTCACCACGTTGCACGTTAGTATCATCATGTTTATATGTTCATGCCATGTTCATATTATGCTAGCGGTATCATGTTGTTCATGCCATGTTATTCTGATGATATTATGTTAATCCTTGTTCACCTGTAATTGCCATGCCGTTGTTTGTCTTGAATGCTTCTGGTTATTGTGAGCTTGCAAGTACATTCAATGTACTGACCTGGCGTGTCATGCCAGTTTGCAGGTCATGCCGGATTTGATTGCTTGTTTGCCGTGGATTCTTTGTTTGCGAGCTAGGATACGCATTCCAGTCAGAGTCCCTGCGGAGTGGAGTTTGATAACCCACAAGTGTAGGGGATCGCAATAGCTTTCGGGGGTAAAGTATTCAACCCAAATTTATTGATTCGACACAAGGGGAGCCAAAGAATATTCTTGAGTATTAGCAGTTGAGTTGTCAATTCAACCGCACCTGGGTAACTTAGTATCTGCAGCAAAGGTAAATAAGCGAAGAACAATATGTGAAAAGCTCGTAGGCATTGGATCAGTGATGGATAATTATGTCGGATGCGATTCCTCATGTAATAGCTATAACATAGGGTGACACGGAACTAGCTCCAGTTCATCAATCTAATGTAGGCATGTATTCCGTAAATAGTCATATGTGCTTATGGAAAAGAACTTGCATGACATCTTTTGTCCTACCCTCCCGTGGCAGCGAGGTCCTAGCGGAAACTAAGGGATATTAAGGCCTCCTTTTAATAGAGAACCGGAACAAAGCATTAGCACATAGTGAATACATGAACTCCTCAAACTACGGTCATCACTGAGAAGTATCCCGATTATTGTCACTTCGGGGTTGTCGGATCATAACACATAATAGGTGACTATAGACTTGCAAGATAGGATCAAGAACACACATATATTCATGAAAACATAATAGGTTCAGATCTGAAATCATGGCACTCGGGCCCTAGTGACAAGCATTAAGCATAGCAAAGTCATAGCAACATCAATCTCAGAACATAGTGGATACTAGGGATCAAACCCTAACAAAACTAACTTGATTACATGGTAAATCTCATCCAACCCATCACCGTCCAGCAAGCCTACGATGGAATTACTCACGCACGGCGGTGGGCATCATGAAATTGGTGATGGAGGATGGTTGATGATGACGACGGCGACGAACCCCCCCTCTCCGGAGCCCCGAACGGACTCCAAATCAGCCCTCCCGAGAGAGATTAGGGCTTGGCGGTGGCTCCGTGTCGTAAAACGCGATGAAACTTTCTCTCTGATTTTTTTCTCCCCGAACGTGAATATATGGAGTTGGAGTTGAGGTCGGTGGAGGTCCGGGGGCCCACGAGACAGGGGTGCGCCCAGGGGGAGGGGGCGCGCCCCCCACCCTCGTGGACAGGGTGTAGGCCCCCTGGTCTTGATTCTTTCGCCAGTATTTTTATATTTTCCAAAAAGTCCCTCCGTGGATTTTCAGGACATTCCGAGAACTTTTGCTTTCTACACATAAAACAACATCATGGCAGTTCTGCTAAAACAACGTCAGTCCGGGTTAGTTTCATTCAAATCATGCAAGTTAGAGTCCAAAACAAGGGCAATCGTGTTTGGAAAAGTAGATACGTTGGAGACATATCAGAGTTCACCACTGTCGTCGCTGTTCCGCTGCTAGAAGTTATTCCGCTGCTTCGAGTTGTTCTGCTGCTTTTATAGAGCAACAATCACTGTAGAAGGAGACAGACAAGAGGAGGATGGAGTTGGGCTGGAGGTGAAGGGCATGAACTTTGTACTGCCCGAGGATGGCGAAGAAGAACTTGGAGAAGGGCGGAACCAACCCTGCGAAGATGTCATGGAGAAGAAAGGTTAGACCAACTTTGCTAGGCTGCTCCGTGTCTCGGAGCCGGGCCAGGTCTGGGTCTCGCCGCACTCATTGCGATCGCCGGCCTCAGCGGGAGCACTGGGTCGAGATCCTCATTCTTGGCGATGGAGGAGGCTGAGAGTGCCGGCGCAAGGGGGGAGGAGCTCGCGACCGGGGCTGTGGGCTTCGATTTCCTGGTGGGCGCCATTCGCGGAATCGCTGGCACCAGCGGGGGAGAAGGAGAGGCGGCGCCCTGTTTGGACCTGGAGGAGTGATGTCTACTATGCAACCTTCTTCTTGTATACGTTGTTGGGCCTCCAAGTGCAGAGGTTTGTAGGACAGTAACAAATTTCCCTCAAGTGGATGACCTAGGATTTATCAATCCGTGGGAGGCGTAGGATGAAGATGGTCTCTCTCAAACAACCCTGCAACCAAATAACAAAGAGTCTCTTGTGTCCCCAACAGACCCAATACAATGGTAGATTGTATAGGTGCACTAGTTCGGCGAAGAGATGGTGATACAAGTGCAATATGGATGGTAGATATGGGTTTTTGTAATCTGAAAAATATAAAAACAGCAAGGTAGCAAGTAACAAAAGTGAGCGAAAACGGTATTGCAATGCTTCGAAACAAGGCCTAGGGTTCATACTTTCACTAGTGCAAGTTCTCTCAACAATGATAACATAATTAGATCATATAACAATCCCTCAACATGCAACAAAGAGTCACTCCAAAGTCACTAATAGTGGAGAACAAACAAAGAGATTATTGTAGGGTACGAAACCACCTCAAAGTTATTCTTTCCGATCAGTCCATTGGGCTATTCCTATAAGTGTCAAAAACAGCCCTAGAGTTTGTAGTAAAATAACACCTTAAGACACACATCAACCAAAACCCTAATGTCACCTAGATACTCCAATGTCACCACAAATATCCATGGATAATGATGATGGCATCTATCCGAGATGGTCGCCATTTGTGAAGACCATCTCAAACCCTGTGCCAGGAGGCAAGAACGCCTGGTTTGCGAAGATTCAGGAGGCTTGGAGGAAGGATGTCGAGCGGGCATTTGGTGTGCTCCAATCTCGACTTGCTGTTGTCCGGTACCCTGCTCAGACCTTGTCGAAAGATCAAATGTGGGAGATCATGACTTGTTGTGTCATCTTGCACAACATGATCATTGAGAGCGAGCAGGAAGAGCCAGTGTTTGACACTGAACCATATTACTTGCAGTTTCCTCTTGCCCAAGTTGATCACCAGATATCGGCAAACTGGACTGACTACCTCAATATGCGTCAGGAGATCCGAGACCCACAGGTGCATCAAGAACTGCAACACGATCTGGTGGAGCACCTATGGAGGCTCAAGGGCGAGGCCGGGAATGGAGATGAAACTTGAGTTTTTATTTGTTAAACGATATAATTTGTAGTGAACTATTTGATTTATGTGATGAAACAAGCCGAAAACACGCCGAGCTAATTGGTTCCTATTTGTTTGCGAAAATTCACGCTGAAACCCGCCGAACCGCGCTGAATATGGGCCTATTCACGCAGTTACCGGGCTGTTTCTGGACATATTTGGGCTGATAGTTGGGCTGAATTCGGCGCCTGGGGGCAACGGCTGGGTGCCGAACCGCCCCCAGCACCGATTTTATCGTCGGCGCACCCCCAGGACGCTCTTTTTCGGTGCCTTGGGGGGCGGACAGCTGGAGATGCTCTTACCTCGTCTTGCCGTCGGCCGTGTACGCGCACCGAGGCCAGACATCAGCTCCAGAGCCTGAGCCGGAACCGCCATTGGACCCTTATCGTCCATCCTGTTATCAGTGGGATCCGGAGGAGATCGCCAGCCAATGGTATCCAGATGACACTCCTTAGTACACCGAAGAGAGTAGCCGCGGTCCTTGGCAATAGACCAACTTAGGCCAAAAGCCTAAGCTTGGGGGAGTACGTATTTCTCACTGACATTACATTCATGTTCACACACTTATTCTAGTCGTAGGTGCTCATACTTTTTCATTGTATTATCCATGCTAGTTTAATTTTCCTTTTCTAGCCTTCTTCTTGTGTGTTTGATAAACCTTAAGAAAAACCAAAAAAAATTAGTTAGTTTAATTTCCATGCTTGTCGTAGTAATTAAAATGAAAACCCAAAAATATTTCTCGTTCTTCTTTTGCTTGTTGGGAGATTTCCTGTGTAAATAGTTTTATTTCTTTTCTTTCCTTTGGGGGTCGAGAGGAGAAGACTATAATGAAAATGTTTAGTGGCTCTCATATGCATGATTGTTGATTTAACTTAGAGCCCATATTACTTTGTCTTCTCCCTTGAATTGAATGCTTGCAGATTCCAGCTTAGTTCAATGCACGTGCACTATTATTATTATCCACACCATTCGGTCGTGCAAGTGAAAGGCAATAATGACGATATATGATGGACTGATTGAGATGAGAGAAGCTGGTATGAAATCGACCTCTTTTGTTTTTGTAAATATGATGAGTTCATCGTTCCTGATTCAGCCTATTATGAATAAACATGTTTGCAATGACAATTAGAGATTATAGTTGCTTATGCCATGCTTAATTAGCTAGGAGCTTATAATGGTTTACCTTGCATGCCAACATGTTATTAAAATAGTTGTGATGTGGTATGATAGGGTGCTATCCTCCTTTGAATGATTTGAGTGACTTGACTTGGCACATGTTCACGCATGAAGTTGAAACAAATCAACATAGCCTTCATGATATTTATGTTAATGGTGGATTATATCCTACTCATGCTTGCACTTAGTGTTGATTAATTTTAATGCATGTTCATGACTGTTGTCGCTCTCTCAGTTTGTCGCTTTCTAGTCTTTTGCTAGCCTTCACCTGTACTAAGCGGGAATACTGCTTGTGCATCCAAACTCCATAAACCCCAAAGTTATCTCATATGAGTCCACCATACCTTCCTATATGCGGTATTTACTTGCCATTCCAAGTAAATTTGTATGTGCCAACCTCCAAACCTTCAAATGAAATTTTGTTTTGTATGCTCGAGCAGCTCATGTTTCAACTAGGGATGTCTGTATCTTCCATGCTAGGTGGGTTATTCTCAAGGGGAGTGGACTCCGCTCCTCATTCACGAGAAAATGGTTGGTAACCGGGATGCCCAGTCCCATGATCAAAAAGATCAAAGCAAATCGAAATAATTAAACAAAACTCCCCCAGGGCTGTTGCTAGTTGGAGGCACTCGTTTTTTTCGAGCAAGCCATGGATTGATGCTTGTTGGTGGTGGGGGAGTATAAACTTTACCATTCTGTTTGGGAACCGCCTATAATGGATGTAGCATGGAAGATATCGAGATCTCATAGTTGTTGCGTTGACCGTGAAAGTATACCGCTCAAAATGTTATTCATCTCTATTTTAAAATCGAGCTCTGGCACCTCTACAAATCCTTGCTTCCCTCTGCAAAGGGTCTATCTATTTAATTTTATGTTGAGTCATCACCCTCTTATTAAAAAGCACCCGCTGGAGAGCACATTGTCATTTGCATGCATTACTATTAGTTTATATTGGGTATGACTTGACTGGATCTCTTTTACCATGAATTACAATGTTTAGTCAGTCCTTGATCTTTAAAGGTGCTCTGCATTTATGTTTTGCGGTCTCAGAAAGGGCTAGCGAGATACCATCTTGTTATATCATATTTTGATTGTTTTGAGAAAGTATTGTCATCCGAGATTTATTATTATTGCTCGCTAGTTGATTATGCCAATGATATGAGTAAACATGAGACCTAAGTGTTATTGTGAATATGGTTAGTTCATAATCTTTGCTGAAAACTTGAATGTTGGCTTTACATATTTACAACAACAAGAGCAAACAGAGTTTGTAAAAGTTTTTCTTTATCACTTTTAGTTTGTCAACTGAATTGCTTGAGGACAAGCAAAGGTTTAAGCTTGGGGAGTTGATATGTCTCCAACGTATCTACTTTTCCAAACACTTTTGCCCTTGTTTTGGACTTTAACTTGCATCATTTGAATGGAACTAACCCGGACTGACGCTGTATTCAGCAGAACTACCATGGTGTTATTTTTGTGCACAAACAAAAGTTCTCGGAATGACCTGAAAATCGACGGAGATTACTTTTGGACAATATAAAAAATACTGGCGAAAGAATCAAGGCCAGGGGGGACACACCCTATCCACGAGGGTGGGGGCGCGCCCCCTCCCCCTGGGCGCGCCCCCCTGCCTCGTGGGCCCGTGCTCCACCGACCTCAACTCCAACTCTATATATTTGCTTTCGCAGAGAAAAAAACAGAGAGAAAGTTTCATCGCGTTTTACGATACGGAGCCGCCGTCAAGCCCTAATCTCGCTCGGGAGGGCTGATTTGGAGTCCGTTCGGGGCTCCAGAGAGGGGGATTCGTCGTCGTCGTCATCATCAACCATCCTCCATCACCAATTTCATGATGCTCACCGCCGTGCATGAGTAATTCCATCGTAGGCTTGCTGGACGGTGATGGGTTGGATGAGATTTACCATGTAATTAAGTTAGTTTTGTGAGGGTTTGATCCCTAGTATCCACTATGTTCTGAGATTGATGTTGCTATGACTTTGCTATGCTTAATGCTTGTCACTAGGGCCCGAGTGCCATGATTTTAGATCTGAACCTATTATGTTCTCATGAATATATGTGGGTTCTTGATCCTATCTTGCAAGTCTATAGTCACCTATTATGTGTTATGATCCGACAACCCCGAAGTGACAATAATCGGGATACTTCTCGGTGATGACCGTAGTTTGAGGAGTTCATGTATTCACTATGTGCTAATGCTTTGGTCCGGTTCTCTATTAAAAGGTGGCCTTAATATCCCTTAGTTTCCATTAGGACCCCGCTACCATGGGAGGGTAGGACAAAAGATGTCATGCAAGTTCTTTTCCATAAGCATGTATGACTATATTCGGAATACATGCCTACATTACATTGATGAATTGGAGCTAGTTTTGTGTCACCCTATGTTATAACTATTACATGAGGAATCGCATCCGACAAAATTATCCATCACTGATCCAATGCCTACGAGCTTTAACATATTGTGCTTTGCTTATTTACTTTACTGTTGCCGCTATTACAATTACTACAAAACTGCTATCGTTACTTTTGCCACTGTTACCATTACTATCATACTACTTTGCTACTAAATGATTTGCTGCAGATACTAAGTTATCCACGTGTGGTTGAATTGACAACTCAACTGCTAATAGTTGAGAATATTCTTTGGCTCCCCTTGTGTTGAATCAATAAATTTGGGTTGAATACTCTACCCTCGAAAACTGTTGCGATCCCCTATACTTGTGGGTTATCAAGAGATGCCATTCTTCCTCATCTATGGAGCTGAAGCGGTTCTCCCACACGAGGTCAGGCATCGCTCCACACGGGTCCTGGTGTTTGACGAGGCGCGTCAGGATTCCACGCGGGGAATGTATTTCGTGCTGAGGGAGGAATGCCTCCGTCAAGCCTCGCTCCGAGCGGCAAGGTACTAGCAAGCGCTGCGGCGGTACCACTGCCGCAGCGTCTACTCGAGGACCTTGGAGGTGGGTGACCTCATCCTGAGGCGAGCGCTCTCCAGGGAGGGGCTGCATAAGCTCTCTCCCATGTGGGAGGCCCTGTTTAGGATTTCCCGTGTCTCCAGGCCTGGTGCCGCGCGGCTGGAGACACAGGACGGGGTCCCCATCTAGAACGCCTAGAACATCCTGCACCTTTGGAAGTTCTACCCATGAAGCAAGGCTCCGGCCTATGAAGGTCTCCGCTCGTGACACTCACGTAATAATGAGTGGGGCTGTACACGCCCCGGAGTCTCCTGAGAGCCGCCCTGGGGCCTCACGGGGGCTCCCTCCCACGTCTTAGTGGCAGCACTTAGCTTCGCGCTGGTGAGAAGACTAGATTAGGTGCCGGACGCGGTTGTTCATTTGCTTTCCAAAGTTGCTTGCAATCTTTTAGTGATCTTTAATGGAGTTGGTGCTTTCGAGTTTTGGTTTGCCAAGTTGGATTCTTCTCTTTCTGTTTTGTTCATTCTCAACCCGGGGACCATGAAGGTGTGGCAGTTGCCCGTCACTCTTCCTCGCGCGCCTTGCGCGTGGGGGCTAGGCAGGTGTGTGCGCGTGGGCCTGCCCTCGCATGAGCACACCGCGTCGAACCCCATTGCCCCAGTGCTTCGTCCTTATCCTCACGAGGAGCTCTCGATCAAGCTCATGGGCACCAAACCCCCTCATGTCTGTGCCCCTCGGGCAGCGCGACGCGGTGCATTAAGCCACAGCTAACCTACGACAGGTGGCTCGCGCAAAAAGGAACGAGGTGCTAGACAAGCTTCCTTTTTTCTAAACAGCTCTGCAGCGGATCTACAACATCTTCTGAGGCTCAAAGCGCCTCCCGAGTCACTGGGAACAGGGTCTTCGCCAGACACCAAGGGCCTCACCCTCGTGAGGCTGGAAGCCACTACAAACGCGTCAAGCTAAGTTATCCTACCCTTGCCTACCAAGAGTACGGACGTCATAACACGGCATTGGGATAATAAGCATAGCATAAAAGGGACATAACTGCCATAGTTCATTACACACCCCAGCGGGGCACACTACTTTTTTTGAATTGCAGAAGAAAGGAAAGGCTAAACAGAAATGGCCCAAGGGCGCGCGGATCCAACACCAGCACCGCGTCCTCAAGAAGCGCCTCAAGGTGGCCCTGGTGCTCCACCAGTTCCCCCGCAGGCGGCCCGAGGTCGCGTCAGGTCTCGAGTCCAAGTTTGGCAGCCCCGAGCTCATGCCAACCTTCCCTCCAGCTTCACTGAAGCGTGGTGGCGGGATGACCCACCGCCGCCCTCGATCCGAGCTCGACAGCGTGGGGGCTGGTCGTAGTTGCCGCTACTCGAGCTCTCGCCCAAGGAAGTGTTGCCGCTGCAGGAGGAGGAGAGGGCGTCGCCAAGGCCAAGTTCACCCACGTCGCCCTCGTCGTCGTTGCCTTCTTCTAGGCAGCACCCCATGCGGCGGCCATCCTCCCTGAACACCCTCGCATAGAGGGTCTCCAGGCTGTCGTACTTGAAGTGGAGGGTACACCTCCCGCTCAGGCCTCGTGCGCGGGCGGACGTCTGCCAGCCGCGGGTCAGGACCACGCTGCCCGTGGCGGCGACCTCAGTCCCCATCCATGAGGCCCTGTTGCAGCAGGCACCAGCTTGCAGCCAGAGGTCATCGAGCCTCGAGGATGGCAGCTCGCCAGAGAAGAAGCGCGGGAGCCGGAGCAAGGTGCCGGCGAGCGCCTCTGACCACACTACAAACTTCGGGAGCACATCCAGCGAGGAGAAGCGTGGGTGAGGAGGGCGCACAACCACGACACGCCTCCCCTCATCGTGGGGGCTGCCCCGGAGCATGTGGCCCCCACCACGAGAAGAAGTGCCACCACGAGCGCCAAGGGAGGTACCGAACCTTGGGGATGCACACCCGCGCCCCCTGGGGTCCACCGCAGGGGTCGCGGGGTGCTTGTTGGGACGGCCACAGCCTCTCTTGGGAGGCGGAGAAGCTGGCCCCTCGTCGGAAGCCTTCCCCTTTTCGGCCACAGAAAACCTCCTCGTCGGCGCCATGGGAGCAGAAGCAAGATGGAGAAGGAGGAGAAACAAGCAGCGAGAAGACGGACGAAGAGATGAGCGAGGGGGGCTCTGCCCCTCCCCTCATTTATAGCCGGAGGAAGGCCAACCGCCAGCCTCCACGACCTCGCGTAATGATGATCTTCTGCATGCAGCATCGACTCGTCAAGTCGAACGGTTGCCGAGGCAGCGTGGGGAAGTGGAGATGCCCACGTCCCATCAATCGCCACGCGTCATTCAAGGACGCAGGCGGTTAGGGCCCGCGGTGCTCCGCACTTGCCCTTTGACTTCACCTAGAAGCCAAGTCCGAGCGCGCCTTGGGCCCGGGGGCTACTGTCGGCATTCTGGATACGGGGGTACCCAGACTTGCCTACCTGTGGCCCACTGCATGGCCCCATCGACGGCCTGGCACGGCCCAGCTTCAGCATCAACAACCCAAGACCGTCGCGAGGGGCCAAGCCTCGCGAGGTGGACGACGCCAAGACTTCCAATGGATCAGCCTCCTCAGGCTGGCTTCCGAGGGGCGAAGAGTTCTATGCAAGGTGCACCTCACGAGGCTCAGCTGACGTGAGCAATGAAGAACGAGGCCAGGCGAGCGCCAGCGGGTGCAGAGTACCAGTTTCCCCTTTCGTGCAAGGGAGGCAAGCAGCAGGCACGGAGTCCAGAGGAATCAGCCATAGGTTTCCATTCTGGTGCAACAAGACCAAGACCGCCAGGACGGCAGGATGGAGGTCATCGCCGAGCCCACCGGAGCATCACGGCCAGAGGCTTTTCGCTGGCGAAGACCACTTTAGTCTGGATAGGATGTACTACTTGTCCCCCTTCAAATCTGGTCGTTGTGGGATCCCTTCCTGCCAACATTTGGGAAGAGGACCAAGTCCACTATAAATAGGACTTAGCCACCACCATAGAGAAGGAGGACAGATCAGATCGCTTCTCATCCAACCACCTCACCAGCTCTCTTGAGATCAAGAACACCTCACCTCCTGAGGCCAGTTCATCCACTGTACTAGTTCATCCTTAGTCCTTCGAGGCAATCCAGCAAAACGCTGGAGTAGGGTATTACACCGCAAGGTGACCCGAACCAGGATAAACTGTTGTGTCTCTCCGTTCCTTTGAGCTCGACGCGCTAGGCCTAGAAGATTGTGAGTAGGCAAGCTGGGTAGGTTGAGATCTCCGCACGCACCCCAGATTTTGAACCTATCAAGGGTTTGCGGAACCCAAAATCCGACAGGTTCATCCCTGTACCAATTCATACTCATCCTCCTCACGAGGGAATCCACCACAAATCAGGAGAAGGGTTTTACACCGCAAGGTGGCCCAAACCTGATTAAATCTCTATGTCCCATTCCTTCCCCGTTCGCTCGAGCATGGCAAAGCATCACCATGAGATGGTGAGCACCAAGCCGTGGCCTAGCATATTTATTGACACACGCCCCAGAGTTCTAACCCTGTTTAGATCCGCGGAGCCCCGATTCGGATAGTATCCTCCAAACATCACAAGACTCACTCTAGTGATCAATACTTCTGATGAGGATGAACATGCTAAATTGATAAAAATTGCTAATATTCAACAAAACTCTCTTGAGAAAATTGAGAAAACCCTCAGGAAATCTAAAGGGTTGTTGGTTGAGGAGATGGAGAGAAATCAGTCGTTGACCGAAGAGCATTCGGCTCTCAAGTCACAAGAGGAACTATCAACTCGTCATGATTTTCTCTCAGCCGACCACGAGAGATTGACTATTGATTATCCGAAAGGGAAACATGAACTTGAGTCACTAAGAGAGGCTCATGAGGATTTGATCAGAGAAACTTCTCTTCTCACCCAACAACTCAAAGAGAAACCTGAAGTGTTTGTTCCACCTTGCTTAAAATGCCTTGAATGCAGCAATACTGAATCAAATGTTGAATCTTCTGTGAATGCTAACCCCTGTGTCAAGGAAAATGGTTCTTTGTCTAATGAAAATTCTAGGTTGAAGGATCTCATTCAGACATGAATGTTCAAGTCTCTCAAAGGGCATCAAACCCTTTAGGATGTTCTGAAGAATCCATTCTTCACAAAAACCCCAGGAAAGAAGGTATCGGTTTTGAAAGGAAACTGGATGAAAATGGCTCCTACTGGGAACCTGGTCAATATCCTCGCACTGTGTGGGTGCCTGCAAAGAGAAAAAGGCTCGATCTAGCTTGCTTTCAGGATATGATTCATCTACCCCTGAATATTCTCATGATGATTCTCTGGATAACTACAAGCTGTTCAAAAACCAACACGGTGAGGCTGTTGCTCGCTATGTTGGACCAAACAGTAGGAATGGCCCCCCAAATAAAGCTATATGAGTGCTCAAGAAAACTATCGAAGCATTGTGTGCTACTACGTTACTAATCATGCAGGCACAAAATGCTCATTATTTTCTTGAAAAAGTTCGACAGAATGAGTATATGCCTACCTCATTCATTCACTATACTCATTCATCTGGAAATAATTTCAATGCTTTATGCTCGCAGCTCATCGAGTGACAATTATGGTTACCGAAAGAAATCATATCCTGCTCGCTCATTTGTTTCGAAGCCACCAGTGAAGATGTGGGTGGTTAAGAAAGCCTAATTATTCTGTAGGACTATGTCTCCGGGTGTACTGAATGGATAATGGATAGTGGATGCACTAGTCATATAACCAGAGACAAGTCGTTGTTTGTCGACCCCAACTTAACAGCTTCATCTCTGAAGTATATCATGTTTGGCGACAACAACAAAGGAATGGTAATTGGGTTAGGTAAAATTGCTATATCTAGAGACAAAACCATTGATGATGTTTTACTTGTTCAGTCTCTTGGATTCAATCGTATGTCAGTTGGCAAGCTTTGTGATCTAGGCATGCTAGTTCTATTCTCTATATCCAAATATATTGTCTTTATGGCCTCTGACAATTCCTTCGTTTTAAATGGAAAGGGTGATTTATATATTGTGGATTCCTCTAAGGGTCCCTCGGTCCAAACTTGTTTGCTTGCAAAAGCAACCCAAGGTTGGCTGTGGCACCGAAGACTTGGTTATGCAGGTATGAGAAATTTGCAGACTCTTGTGAAGAAACATCATCTCCGTGGCATTCCTGATGTGAAATTCGACAAGGATCATCTATGCGCTGCTTGTGAGACTGGTAAATTAGCCAAGAAGCATCATTCTTCAAAAATAGTCATGACCACAACAAGACCTCTGGAAATTCTTCATATGGATTTATTCGGTCCTCAAAACTATGCAAGCTTCGGTGGCAATCATTATGGTCTGGTTATTGTTGATGATTTCTCTTGTTACACTTGGGTATTCTTTCACGAAGACAAAACCCACACCCAAGACATCTTCAAAAGATTCGCCAAGAAGGGCGGAATGAATATGATGTGTGAATCAAGCATGTCAGAAGTGACAATGGTATTGAGTTCAAAAATACTCATATCAAAGATTTTCTCGATGAAAATGGTATTACTCATGAGTTCTCTGCCACATACACTCCCCAAAAGAATGGAGTTGTTAAATGAAAGAATAGAACTCTCATTGAAATGGCGAGAACAATGCTCATTGAGTATAAAACTCCTATCCCCTTCTGGGCTGATGCTATTAACAATGTTTGTCATGTTATCAATCGTGTTTATCTTCACAAGTTTCTTAAGGAAACTTCATATGAGCTTATAATTGGCAAGAAACCAAATGTTTCTTATTTACGTGTTTTTGGTGCACCTTGCTACATTCGTGACATGAATCACGAGTTTGCACCCAAAGCACATGAAGGTTTTCTTCTTGGTTATCGCTCGAACTCGCATACTTATCGGGTCTATAACTCTCACCATGGGAAAGTTATGGAAACGGTAAATGTGCGGTTTGATGAATATAACGTCTCCCAAAAGGAGCACATGTCTAATGTGATAGATGAACCTCCAATTTTAGATGCTATTCGGCAAATGGCCATCGGGAGCGTCACGCCAGTTGAAGGAAATGTTCCTGACTCTTTGGATGATGATGCTCCTATGACTCGAAGCAGAGCTCGTCAAGCCACCGCCGAAGAAAATGCCACTCCGAACACAAATGGCAATCAAAATGTTAATGCCAATCCGAACGGCAATCCCGATGAAAATGGTGATACAAATGCCAATCCCAATGCTGACACTGAAGAAAATGCAAATGATCATCAAGATGAAAATCATCATCCTTGAGTGGCAAATCGAGTTGACCTTACATTAATTATCGAAGATCTCGAGAATCCAGGTTATCGACCCACAACTCGTTCTCGCACTCATTTGGCTAACTACTATGGCAGTTTCTTCTTTGTCTCATTGGCAGAACCTACCAAGTATGAAGAAGCCATGAATGATCCCGATTGGATGAATGCAATGCAAGAAGAGTTGGTGCAATTCGAACTGAATGAGGTGTGGGAGTTGGTTTACAAACCAAATCCTAATAAGCACAATATCATCGGCACAAAATGGATATTTCGGAACAAGCAAGATGAAAATGGCATTGTTGTGAGAAACATAGCATGCCGTGTTGCTCAGGGGTATACACAGGTAGAAGGTATTGATTTTAGTGAAACATATGCTCATGTTGCTCATCTTGAGGCAATTCGTATTCTTCTTGCTTATGCCAATTACAATGATATCCTGCTTTATTAAATGGATGTGAAAAGTGTTTTCCTTCATGGTGAACTTGATGACGAAATATATGTTAGGAAACCACCTGGCTTTGAACACCCTCAGTTTCCTAACAAAGTTTTAGGTTGAAGAAGGCTCTTTATGGGTTGAAGCAAGCCCCTCGAGCTTAGTATGACACCCTGAAGAAGTTTCTGCTCGAAAAGGGGTTCAAACCAAGATCCACTGATTCCACTCTTTTCACTCGTGTTGTTAAGGGCCATCTAGTCGTATATCAAATTTATGTGGATGATATTATGTCCGGTTGTACTAACAATGCTTGAAGCTTAGAGTTCAGGAAAATGATGCCCGAGAAATATCAAATGTCTATGATGGGTGAACTTAAGTTCTTTCTCGGACTGCAAATTCGTCAATATGGCAATGGTATTTTTATATCTCAGGAGAAATACCTGAGAGACTGTCTGAACAAGCTCAAAATGCAAGATTGCAAACTAAAGGGCTACAAAGCTCCAATACCCACGAATGGTAAGATGGACGGAGATGTGTATGGTAAGTATTACGATCAGAAGGCTTATCGTTCGATAATTGGTTCTTTGCTCTACTTATGTGCATCCAGACCTGATATCATGTTGAGTGTTTGTATGTGTGCCTACTATCAAGCTGCACCGAAAGAATCGCATCACTAAGCGGTCAATCGTATTCTGAGATATTTGGCTCACACCCCCACCTTAGGTTTATGGTATCCTAAGGGAGCACAGTTTGATCTCGTTGGCTATTCAGACTAAGATTACGCAGGTGACTTGGTTGACAGGAAATATACTTTGGGGACATGCCATTTCCTCGGTAGATCTATGGTCTGTTGGTCGTCAAGGAAGCAGAATTGTGTATCTCTCTATGGCTGAAGCTAAATATATTGCTGCTGACGCTTGTTGCACTCAATTATTGTGGATGAAGCAGACTCTAAAGGATAATGGCATCAAGGTCAAGAAGATTCCTCTACATTGTGACAATGAGAGTGCAATCAAAATTGCACACAATCCAGTGCAGCATTCTCGCACCAAGCATATTACCATCAGACATCATTTCATTTGCGACCATGTTGCTCGAGGAGATATTGTTATTGATCACGTCAGCACCGAAGACAATCTCGCTGATATCTTCACCAAACCTCTTGATGAGAAAAGATTCTGTGCGTTACGGTGTGAGCTAAATATCCTAGATTCCGCAAACGTGCAGTGAGCTGGACTTGGCACCCGTGCCAACACTTCCGCATCTTAAAAGGAATGGGTGCACAATACTCGAAGAGTTTGAAAATTTCGATAAAGTGAAAATTTCTTTTTGAGAGTGAATACATTAGCGAAGAACTAGACTACCAGGTGCCACGATATTTGTGCGATGCTCAAGGTAATACCGTTCTTATACGGTGGGTCACACCACCACAATTTCTCTTCGTTGAGTTTCTTTTTGATTGAAGGATTCCGTGTTAGACCGAATGTATTTCACTCATAGCTTTTTGTTCGAGTGTTTATGTTTCTTTGTCTGAGTGAAATGCTTAGGACCCTGTTTTCCCTCTATTCTATCTCTTCCAGTCTATGTTGTTTCCATTATGAATGCTCAATTTCATCTGGTATCGAAACTTTATCTGGTGTCCTTGACCATGCTAGAGGTTTGGTCCAAACTTTAATCGTGTTGGCGAAATCCGTCCAAAATTTGGGGTTTCCTGCCCAAGTCAAGACCATGATCTATTATGACGGTTGCCACGTTCTATCTATCAACTGCCATCTTATCCCGTCTGTTGAATCACAATAGTCATTCGACTATAGTCGTTCGATCTGATTCACTCCTTGCGGTTATTTCCCCTCGCATATAAATACCGCACCACCACCTCTCCCTCATCCACTTCTTCTCCCCCTTGCCTTCGTTGTCTCCGAAGCTGTGACGCCCCTGATTCAATCATACACTAATCATACACGCAAATGTGTACGATCAAGATCAGGGACTCGCGGGAAGATATCACAACACAACTCTAGACACAAATTAAAATAATACAAGCTTTATATTACAAGCCAGCGGCCTCGAGGGCTCGAATACTTAAGCTCGAAAACACAAGAGTCAGTGGAAGCAAAAATATCTGAGTACAGACATGAGTTAGACAAGTTTGCCTTAAGAAGGCTAGCACAAAAGCATCATCGATCGAAAAGGCAAGGCCTCCTACCTGGGAGCCTCCTAACTACTCCTAGTCATTGGCGGTCTCCACGTAGTAGTAGGCACCCTCAGTGTAGTAGCAGTCGTCGTTGAAGGTGGCGTCTGGATCCTGGGCTCCACCATCTGGTTGCATCCACCAGAAAGAAGAAAGAAGGGGGAAAAGGGGTAGCAAAGCAACCATGAGTACTCATCCAAAGTACTCGCAAGCAAGGAACTACACTACATATGCATCGGTATCATTGAAATGGGCTGTATATGTGAACTGAACTGCAGAATGCCAGAAGAGAAGGGGAAAGCCTAGCCTATCGAAGACTAGCATCTTCAAGCAGCTCCAAGCATCTTGCAGCATCAGAAGAGATAAGAATAACATAAAGTAAAGTAGTAGTAGTGTTATCAACCTCAGCCAGAGATCCTTTCTCGACTCCCTGCGAGAAAGCAATCCCAGAGCCATGCTATCCAGTTCCCATCTCCATTTCTCATATCCATTTCTCATCTCAGGTACCCGTTCTAGTTGTATCGATCGGGATACAACTCCAAGTGTCCGTTACCGTACGACAGGCTATCCATAGATGTTTTCCTCCCTACAGGGGTGCACCAACTTACCCACCACGCTCGATTAACTCCGGCCGGACACACTTTCCTGGGTCATGCCTGGCCTCGGCCAAACAATACGACGCAACCCGACCTAGGCTTAATAGAGAGGTCAACACGCCGGACTAAACATATGCCCCCAGGGGTCATGGGCCATCACCCCGGGAACTCCTGCACGTTGCGTACGTGGCCTATGAGCAGACCTACCTACCTCCTTCAAAAACCCAGGTGCTTACGCAGTCCAACCCGGCGCGCGCCGCTCAGTCGCTTACGGCTATTAAGCTTCGGTTGATGTATACGACGTAGAACGTCCATACTATGCCCTGCTATCAGGCCAGAGGCCCCTCGGATCAAATATCCAAATCATAGTGGATTAGGAACACGCGGTAACAAGCAGAGACTCACGAAAGATGTGACCCCGTTGCCCCGTCTCGAGGACTTGCGGCAAGGGCTAGGAATGTCCGGCCACGTCTCGTAATTATCTCACGGGCACCCTCCAGGTCAACTCGTCTCCACATCACTCGCGGGTACCCCTCAGGGTCGACCCGCCTTTCGAAGTAACAGTTGTAAAGTCCAAGTATCCGTGTGTCCAAACATCAAGGGGAAAACCCGAGGAATCACCCCCGGTGAACTCCACTCGATGTAATCATCAAGGTGAACTTAAGAGGATCCACCCTCGAGGTTCACACTTGAGGGGTTGCACGACAGAGCCGTATCGGAAGTGGTTAAGGCGGAATCACCCTCGATGACCTCGACCGAATAGCTACACTACAGGGTTAACATCAGAAGTGCTGATGAGGTCTCACCCTCGACACTCAATAGTAACCCAGTAGTGTCGAGCAACTAAGGGGAAAGTGATGTGCGGTGCCGGGGCCTGGCCTTCAATCCCGTTGATCGGGTGTTCAATGATGAAGAAGGGGCAACAAGGACAAGGTGGGGGTCACTGATGGATCACTAACCAACCTATACTAAGCAGTTTAGGATAAGCAGGTAGGTAACAATAAGCAGGTTACAAAAGCAGGCTATGCATCAGAATAGGAGCAAACAATTACAGTAGCAAAATCTAATGCAAGCATGAGAGAATGGAATGGGCGATATTGGGATGATCAAAGGGGGCTTGCCTGGAAGCTCTGCTGTAAAGGAAGAAGATCCGTCGGTGACGTAGTCGATCATAGGGGCATCAGCAGCGGTCTCGGGGTCTATCGGAGAAGGAGAGGGGGAAGAAACAGTAAATATAAGGCACACAGATGCATGACATGACAACAAGTAGCACTAGGCGTCTTCTAACGTAGTACTACGCGATACCGGCGAAGGGGGACAACATCCGGGAATGTTTTCCTGAAGTTTGGCATATTCGGACAGACGAAACGGAGGGGAAAGGTTGCATGTCTGCAATGCTATGGGCATGTGACAGATGAACGGACCGCGTATTCGGATATGTCTCATCGTTCTGAGCAACTTTCATGTATAAATTATTTTCATTGGACTTACGGTTTAATTTATATGATTTTTCAAAGTTTTATTAATATTCTAAAATTGTTTTAACTATTTATTTTGAATTTAAATAATGTTGACTCTTTTTATACCCAGACTGGCCCAGCCACAGTCAATGATATGTGGGGCCAGTCAAAGCCCAGTCATCAGGTCAACAGTCAAAGTTGCCCTTGGTCAAAGTGTGAATAGTGCTAGTGGGGCCTACTTGTCATAAACACTGTGTCTATTAAGTCAATTAATTAGAGATAACCAACAGGGGTGGTCCACATGTCATTTGCTATTAAAGTAAATTAGCACTAATTTAACACTACTTAATCTAGTCCTAATTAAACACGGGGCTGGCCGTACTAGACAATGGCCCAGCCGGCCACACACGCAACACACACACACACACACCACAAATTAAGCCATGGCCATCGCCATGTTCAGTAGAAGCAACAGTCAACGGCAATTCAGCAGCAGCTAGTACCAATAGTAGTGAGGAGGAGAAGCAGCTCGCCAGCAGCAAGTAGCAGGAGCAGCGCAGCAGCAGTACGCAGTAAGCAGCACAAGCAGCACGCAGCGACATGGGGCAGCAGCAACAACAGGGGAGCAGCGGCAGGGCAAGCGCGGGAGCAGTGGGCGGCGCGGGCGCACGCACGCGCGGCCGGACGCGGCCAGTGGACAGCTAACGTGCGGCTGGTCGCGGCCAAGGGCGCGACGAGGCGCGCACGGGGCGCTGTGGCGCGAGGCACGCCCAACAGTCGGAGCTTGGGAGGCGCGGGGGTGGCGACACACATCGTCGGGGAGAGAGTAAGATAGGGGGAACAGGTGGAGGCTCACCCCGAGGAGGCCGTGGACGTGCTGGGCGAGGCCGGGATGCGCCGGTGGTGGAGATTGACGGCGAGATGCCGCGGCCGTGGCGGAAAAACTGGCTCGATCCCGAGCGTACGGTGCCTCCTAGCTTGTTCAATGGAGGTAGAAGAAGGAGTCGATGACGGCAGAGCTCCTGGACAACCTCCTGATCGCCGGGGAGGCCAGTGGTCGCGAGGACGGCGATGGCGCGTCAACGACAGCTCGGGAGCGAGCGAAACCGAGAGGGAGGGGACGAGTGAGAGGATAAGTGAGGGCTAGGGTTTGTCTACAGGGTCGGGGGCCTTCTTATCCATCTCGGGGGCTCGCCGGATGCACGACACGGCAGCAGCAGCGGCCAGGGCGGCGTGGATGTGCGCCACGCACATGCCTTTGCCTTCTCCTTTGTACTGAGATTGAAGGAGGCCTGTGGTGGGCTCTGTTGGAAAAGGCAGTGCCTCGGAGGCGCTTAGGCACGCCTAGGCGCTAGGCAATGGCCAAACACCTCGCCTGGGGCATAAATGGATGTCTAGACAGGACAAGCAAGGAATTGCCTACCCAAGCAAGAAATCATGCCACATACTGCACTGATATGCCAAACGGGTTATATTCCAATGGCAATAGACAGTAATTAACTTATTTATATGCCCTAAACTAATATCAACACCCATATAATAATCACAAATACACTACGAGTAAAACTATATTACCGCCTAGGCCGCACCTAGGGCACTTAGGCACCGCCTAGGCACTAGGCGAAGGCCAACCACGTCGCTTACGCCTACCGCTTTTTCCAACCTTGGTGGTGGGCTGGGCCTAATACTGTTCCTTTGGGCTACAAGTGCACATTAGGTTTCGTATAATTTTCTTTTCCTTTTCTGTCAATCATTTCTGCTTTGATTTGTATTTAAATGGAGCACCGAATGACTCTTCGTAAAAGGAGTGGCTGGTCTCATTATTTAGTAAGCAAAATACCTCACTCCCACAAAAAGTCGGGGTGTGATTTGAAGTTGTTCGCATTTAGATTAAAAGGAAAAAGTTGACTTCAATGGGGCTGTTTTGGGGTGTTGTTTTTCATATCCATGGGAATTTAAACACCTATAAAAATGCTTATTAATGCATGACAATTATCTAATGAATATTTGCAACCTATTGAACATTTTTAATTCACCGTTTTATAAAATTATAATTTGACTTGCCATTTTAATTTGAATTTGACTTTCGTTTGGAACAAAGTGAGGATTAGCAAAATAATTATGATGACATGGCGTCATTAGACAGAAGATCACTGTAGCTTGACTCTGGGGATGTTACAAATCTCCTCTACTACAAGAAATCTCGTCCCGAGATTTGAAGAGGTGGAGTAAGGGGGAAAGATCTGGTTACGAAATTCTAATGAATCTTCTCGGTCTTGGTTGCTCTTCTCGAAGAGGTCGACCCATTACGTTGATGTCTTCATTTCTCTGCTTCAGGTCATCATGATGAAGTCGGCATCCTTTCTTCGGGAACTCCATCGTTCTTACGAAATAATAAAGGGGTGGGTATGCCGGGAGAACGGACTTCTACACAGTTGACTATCTGGTTGATTACATCTGGGAAGGTGGCGGAAAGTAACTCTCGGATTGAAACTTAAGAAAATATCGAGAGCAAAGTAAGGAGGTATCATGGGAAGTTTCGAGCGGGCAGGAAATCATTCGATGCCTGGAACAGGGCGTGAAAGGGGTTCAAGACAACGGGAATATGTATTGTGTCTGATACCAGAATTGATGATTTCTTAGAAGGTGGCTCGTGAATTACCTATGAGGCCACTCGCGAGGAATAACTTTGGGAATAAGGGGGTGTACAGGAGAGTCAGGTTTCGGTCATGTGGAACTATGGGTTATGGGCCCATCATGTGGGTTAAAAGTAGAAGGAGCGGTGACATCTTGCACGGTCATGATAGCAAGGCATGTCAGAGGATGGCCAATCAGTTATGTTGGCAACAATGTGGGTACCAAGGGTGAGGGACGGAGAGAACCATTTTCCTTCTCGTTGAAACGAGACGGACCAATAGGCAAGTTTCTCGTCCATCAGTGGTTACCGGAATTCCATCAATAGTAGTAACAGGGGCTTACTGACTGAGTTGTACATCGAGGTGTTTACCTAAGCGGGAAATTGTCACTGCTCAGATAAATTAGCTTACGAGAAAGGTTAAACAAAACAATGGAAAGGAAAATGTGATTACTAATTAATCAGAACAATGGAAGGAAAATGTGTTTCAACACAATTATCAGGACTATAACCTTGCCAAGGACAAGTAGAGGATGATATCCATGACCGGATAGTAAGTAGATTACCATTTAGGTAAAGGGGAGAGGAAATTCAAGACGTTACCCATACAATAGTGTTTGGATGAGTGATCAAGAAACATTTAACATTGCGCCTCCAATGTTCTTAATGAGGTTTCGAGTACCATAGTCATGCTTCTGGGTAGCATTGACATGGTCATCAGGTAAAGGTCGGGCCTTGGGAACACAAAGGATCCATCTAGAAATTTTTGAACATCTCATGCAATTTTAATTTTTTTAGGAAAAGATGAGGACGTGGCCGATGGGTTCAATTGCAACCCATCGATATGTCAAAAAGGATGTATTTCCCAAAATTATATGAACAAGTTTGTGTTGGGGGAGAGGCAAGAATGTCGTCGATGATAACACAAATCATCAAAGAGCAAGGATGGTATTTCTCATCATGAATTCAATTGATATCTTGGAAGAGTCAGAATGTTGATGATGATCATGACACATTTGTCAAGAGATTTCATGAAGATGTAATCGATCATCCATGACACCAAGTCAAAGGAATGATGAAGCGAAAGGTCATTGGAACCACGGGTACAACACAAACTCGAAATCAAGCTTGTTGTTCAAGGTGAAATGATATGACGAGGAAGATCGACATAAGCTTAGCTAATCGTCGAAAATTGTGCTCCGGGAAGGACCAGGTAGCACAGTCAAAATTTAGCACGATAAAGATATAGTCGGTCAGGCTAGAAATGACTTAAAAGGATTATTAAACTCGTAAGCAACGAAAATTACTTAGAGTTACTGAACCGGAGTGCAGAATTGATTCACCTTTGGTGTTCTCGAGTGACTAATAACTCAGAACCCGGGGGAAATCTGAAATCGATGAGAGGCAATACTAGAGGAAGTCTCATAGGAAGCAACACTGTTTGATATTCTCAAAATATCGGGGGGTAATACTCGGAGGAACATCACAATAGAGGTTGCGGAGATATATTGATCCGTAGAAGACAAGTGCTTTAACTTGTCTGAGAAATGGAATCAAGGAGAGAAATATGGTCGGAACCACGATTGCAAAGGATCAATTCACAGATACAAGATGAACTTATACCAAGGGAAAAATTGATTTTAAGAGAAGCTTCCATGATAAGATCTACATCGTGTCTATGGGCATGAACACAAAGTTCAAGGTCGACCCACTTCTCCAATGCATAATCTTTCATTCACAGCTCTAATAAAAGTTATATGAATGTGAAGAACTACCTGGTGATATACCCAAGGAGTATGGCCCACGAAACTTACCGGGTTCACATAGATTAAGAAGACATAGGTTAAACCCATCGGGGCATCTTAGGAGCATATACCACGAACTTCAGGAGTACATAACTCAAGCTCGATGCTAGAGCATGGCTGACTAAAGGAGAGGATACATGTTACCAAAGGCATTATGCATCAGGGGAGAACTTACAAGATTCCAGATGTTAAGGACACTGTCGGATAACAACCCAACAATGGATCTGGCGATTCATGATGGAGTTGATGTGAGTATCGTTAATCAATCAGAGGGAGAAGGGATGCAAAGGCATTGACAAGGAATGCCAACGAAGGTTGCTAAACATATGGAATTAACTGTAATGCAAGCAGGCAAGAATTTCAAGAGTAGTAGTCTGCAGAGGATTTTCAGAAGATCGACTAACAATGGATAGTATTTTGCGAAACACCTGAACAACTAGGGATGAACGGACCCCTAGTAAAATGTGAGGGATTATCCGCAACGCGAAAGAAGCTGCACGACAGTAGGCTCAAAGGATTCCCGGATTAACGAGGAGTATTTCGGGGTATCTCGTACATAAAGGAGTATCTGGGAATGAAGATTCAAACGACAAAGATGTGTAGGTGTCCACGATGATTATCAGTAGTATGGAACTTGCAAAAGCAGTGGGCACAGGGTCACGGGAAACATCGAGGAGTATCTGCAGAATCTTCTGGCGAAGCAAGCGATCATCTGTAGTGAAGGGGCTCTCCGGGAGGAAGTGGTTACGAGATCCTAGAGTCAGAGTTAGTAAAATCTTTAACCCGAATAGAAGAGAGATTAGAATCCCAGAGTAAAGGCGAGGAGTAAAAGATCCTAACACCACCCAATGGCGACGTGGGCCCATAAGCCACACAGCCAAGTTAGTAAAGGTTTTGCAATGACTAGACTCAACTTCGGCCAAGGAGTTGGAAAGGGGGCTACCTACAGGCAGTCGGCTCTGATACCAACTTGTGACGCCCCCGATTCAATCATACACGCAAATGTGTACGATCAAGATCAGGGACTCACGGGAAGATATCACAACACAACTCTAGACACAAATTAAAATAATACAAGCTTTATATTACAAGCCAGAGGGCTCGAATACATAAGCTCGAAAACACAAGAGTCAGCGGAAGCAACAATCTCTGAGTACAGACATGAGTTAGACAAGTTTGCCTTACGAAGGCTAGCACAAAAGCATCATCACTCGAAAAGGCAAGGCCTCCTGCCTGGGAGCCTCCTAACTACTCCTAGTCATTGGCGGTCTCCACGTAGTAGTAGGCACCATCAGTGTAGTAGCAGTCGTCGTTGAAGGTGGCGTCTGGATCCTGGGCTCCACCATCTGGTTGCATCCACCAGAAAGAAGAAAGAAGGGGGGAAAGGGGTAGCAAAGCAACCGTGAGTACTCATCCAAAGTACTCGCAAGTAAGGAACTACACTACATATGCATCGGTATCAATGAAATGGGTTGTATATGTGGACTGAACTGCAGAATGCCAGAAGAGAAGGGGAAAGCCTAGCCTATCGAAGACTAGCATCTTCAAGCAGCTCCAAGCATCTTGCGGCATCAGAAGAGATAAGAATAGCATAAAGTAAAGTAGTAGTAGTGTTATCAACCTCGGCCAGAGATCCTATCTCGACTCCCTGCGAGAAAGCAATCCCAGAGCCATACTATCCAGTTCTCATCTCCATTTCTCATATCCATTTCTCATCTCAGGTATCCAGTTCTAGTTGTATCGATCAGGATACAATTCTAAGTGTTCGTTACCGTAGGACAGGCTATCGATAGATGTTTTCTTCCCTGCAGGGGTGCACCAACTTACCCACCACACTCGATTAACTCCGGCCGGACACACTTTCCTGGGTCATGCCCGGCCTCGGCCAAACAATACGCCGCAACCCGACCTAGGCTTAATAGAGAGGTCAACACGCCGGACTAAACCTATGCCCCCAGGGGTCATGGGCCATCGCCCCGGGAACTCCTATACGTTGCGTACGCGGCCGGTGAGCAGACCTAACTACCTCCTTCAAAAAGGCAGGTGCTTACGCAGTCCAACCCGACGCGCGCTGCTCAGTCGATAACGTCTATTAAGCTTCGCTGATGTATACGATGCAGAACGCCCATACTATGCCCACGTGATGGTTAGTGCTATCCGGCCAGAGGCCCCTCGGATCAAATATCCAAATCGTAGTGGATTAGGAACACGCGGTAACAAGCAGAGACTCACGAAAGATGTGACCCTGTTGCCCCGTCTCGGGGACTTGCGACAAGGGCTAGGAATGCCCAACCATGCCTCGTAATTATCTCGCGGGCACCCTCCAAGTCAACCCATCTCCACATCACTCGCGGGTACCCCTCAGGGTTGACCCGCCTTTCCAAGTAACAGTTGTAAAGTCCAAGTATCCGTGTGTCCAAATATCAAGGGGAAAACCCGAGGAATCACCCCCGGTGAATTCCACTCGATGTAATCATCAAGGTGAACGTAAGAGGATCCACCCTCGAGGTTTACACTTGAGGAGTTGCACGACAGAGCCGTATCGGAAGTGGTTAAGGCGGAATCACCCTCGATGACCATGACCGAATAGCTACACTACAGGGTTAACATCACAGGTGCTGATGAGGTCTCACCCTCGGCACTCAATAGTAACCCAGTAGTGTCGAGCAACTAAGGGGAAAGTGATGTGCGGTGCAAGGGCCTGGTTGATATGTCTCCAACGTATCTATAATTTTTGATTGTTCCATGCTATTATATTACCCCTTTTGGATGTTTAGGGCTTTATTTTACACATTTATATCATTTTTGGGACTAACGTACTAACCGGAGGCCCAGCCCGTATTGCTGTTTTTTTTGCCTATTTCAGTATTTCGAAGAAAAGGAATATCAAACGGAGTCCAAACGGAATGAAACCTTCGGGAGCGTGATTTTTGGAACGAACGTGATCCGAAGAACTTGGAGTGCAAGTCAAGAAGCTTGTGAGGCAGCCAGGAGACACGAGGGCGCGCCCACCCCCTTTGGGCGCGCCCTATCTCCTGGGCCCCACAGGCGGCCACCGACGTACTTCTTCCTCCTATATATACCTATGTACCCCGAAAACATCCAGGGAGCCAACGAAACACAATTTCTACCACTGTAACCTTCTGTATCCGCGAGATCCCATCTTGGAGCCTTCGTCGGCGCTCCGCCGAAGGGGGAATCGACCACGGAGGGCTTCTACATCAACACTATATCCCCTTCGATGAGTTGTGAGTAGTTTACCACAGACCTTCGGGTCCATAGTTATTAGCTAGATGGCTTCTTCTCTCTTTTTGGATCTCAATACAATGTTCTCCCCCTCTCTTGTGGAGATATATTCGATATAAACTCTTTTTGCGGTGTGTATGTCAAGATCCGATGAATTGTGGGTTTATAATCAAGTTTATCTATGAGAAATATTTGAATCTCCTTTGAATTCTTTTATGTATGATTGAGTTATCTTTGCAAGTCTCTTTGAATTATCAGTTTGGTTTGGCCTACTAGATTGATCTTTCTTGCCATGGGAGAAGTGCTTAGCTTTAGGTTCAATCTTGCGGTGTCCTTTCCCAGTGACAGCAGGGGCAGCAAGGCATGTATTGTATTGTTGCCATCGAGGATAAAAATATGGGGTTTATATCATATTGCTTGAGTTTATCCCTCTATATCATGTCATCTTTCTTAATGCGTTACTCTGTTCTTATGAACTTAATACTCTAGATGCAGGCAGGAGTCGGTCGATGTGTGGAGTAATAGTAGTAGATGCAGGCAGGAGTCGGTCTACTTGTCGCGGACGTGATGCCTATATACATGATCATGCCTCGATAATCTCATAATTATTCGCTTTTCTATCAATTGCTCGACAGTAATTTGTCCACCCACCGTAATACTTATGTTATCTTGAGAGAAGCCTCTAGTGAAACTTATGGCCCCCGGGCCTATCTTTTAGCATATAAGCTTTCAATCTACTTTTATTTGCATCTTTACTTTTTGCATCTATATTATAAAATACCAAAAATATATTTATCTTATCATACTATCTCTATCAGATCTCACTTTCGCAAGTGGCCGTGAAGGGATTGACAACCCCTTTATTGTGTTGGTTGCGAGTTCTTTGTTTGTTTGTGTAGGTGCACGGGACTTTTGAGGAGCCTCCTACTGGATTGATACCTTGGTTCTCAAAAACTGAGGGAAATACTTATACTACTATTGCTGCATCACCCTTTCCTCTTCAAGGAAAACCAACACAAGCTCAAGACATAGCAAGAAGGATTTCTGGCGCCGTTGCCGGGGAGGTTTTCGCTCAAGTCAAGACATACCAAGTACCCATCACAAACTCATCTCCCTCGCATTTACATATTTGCCATTTGCCTCTCGTTTTCCTCTCCCCCACTTCTCCCTTGCCGTTTTATTCGCCCTCTCTTTCCCAATCTCTCTCTCCCTCTTTTTTGCTTGTCGTTTTTCTGTTTGCTTGTGTGCCTGTTTGTCCTTATGGCTTTGCCTAAGAGTACCGACCTCCTTCTTAGAAGGTTGGAAGAGATTGAATCAAATATTAGAAGCTTTATGAATTTGCAATTTGAGCATAATAATTTCTTCAGAAAAGATCTTAAAGAACAAAAAGATTTTTTGGGGTTTATGAATAAGGAGCTTGATGATATGAATAAAGAATTTTATGGTGTGAACTCTCAAATTACCCGGCTTGAGAAGGCCATAGCCCAACTTTCTGATAAGCAAGCCACCTTAGTCAATAAGATGGCTGCCAAACCAGAAAAGTTCAATGAAAATAATGATGAAGATCTTAAAGTTAATGATGTGTCTCCTATTAGATCTTTGTTTTGTAATATGAATCTTGATAATAATGGGACTGGAAATGAGTCAACTTTAGTTAGAAGGTGTCCCAAGAATTCAGAGTTTTTAGATCTTGATGCTAAATTTGGTAAAAGTGGGATTGGAGAGGTCATGACTTTAAATAGCATTGAACCCACTATCTCGGATTTCAAGGAATTTGATTATGATAATGTTCTTTAGAAGGTTGTATTTCCTTGTTGCAATCCGTTGTTAATTCTCCTCATGCTTATAGTCAAAATAAAGCTTTTACCAAACATATCGTTGATGCCTTGATGCAATCTTATGATGAAGAACTTAATTTGGAAGTTTCTATACCTAGAAAACTTAATGATGAGTGGGAACCTACTATAAAGATTAGAATTAAAGATCATGAGTGTTTTGCTTTGTGTGATTTGGGTGCTAGTGTTTCCATGATTCCGAAAATTTTATGTGATATTCTAGGTTTCCATGATCTTGATGATTGCTCTTTAAATTTGCACCTTGCGGATTCCACCATTAAAAAGACAATGGGAAGGATCAATGATGTTCTCATTGTTGCAAATAGAAATTTGGTGCCCGTAGATTTTATCGTTCTTGATATAGATTGCAATCTTTCTTGCCCTATTATTCTTGGTAGACCTTTCCTTAGAACGATTGGTGCGATTGTTGATATGAATGAAGGGAATATTAGATTCCAATTTCCATTGAAAAAAGGCATGGATCACTTTCCAAGAAAGAAAGTCAAATTACCTTATGAATCTATCATGCGAGCTACTTATGAATTTACTGCCAAAGATGGCACTACTTAGATATATCTTCGCTTTTATGCCTAGCTAGGGGCGTTAAACGATAGCGCTAGTTGGGAGGCAACCCAATTTTATTTGTGTTTTTTTGTTTTTGTTCCTGTTTAGTAATAAATTTTGCATCTACCTTCTGTTTAGATGTGTTTTTATCTTTTAATTAGTGTTTGTGCCAAGTAGAACCTATAGGATAACCTATGATGATAGTTGATTTGATTCTGCTAAAAAACAGAAACTTTACGCGCACGAATTTAGTTTTGTTAAATCACAGAAATGTGATTTTGCCTTGAGTCTTTTTTCTGCTAATCAATAGACAAATAGTCCAGGACTCCTATTTTGGTAGGATTTTTAGAGTTCCAAAAGTTTGCGTTAGTTACAGATTTCTACAGACTGTTCTGTTTTTGACAGATTCTGTTTTCCGTGTGTTGTTTGCTTATTTTGATGCATCTATGGCTAGTAAAATAGTTTATAAACCATAGAGAAGTTGGAATACAGTAGATTTAACATCAAAATAAATAAATAATGAGTTCATTACAGTACCTTATGTGGTGGTTTTGTTTTCTTTCACTAACGGAGCTTATAAGATTTCCTGTTGAGTTTTGTGTTGTGAAGTTTTCAAGTTTTGGATAAGCTTTGATGGACTATGTAATAAGGAGTGGCAAGAGCCTAATCTTGGGATGCCCATGGCACCCCAAGATATTCAAGAATAGCCAAAAGCCTAAGTTTGGGGATGCCCCGCGAAGGCATCCCCTCTTTCGTCTTCGTTCATTGGTAACTTTACTTGGAGCTATATTTTTATTCGCCACGTGATATGTGTTTTGCTTGGAGCGTCATGTATTATATTAGTCTTTGCTTTTTAGTTTATCACAATCATACTTGCTGTACACACCTTTTAGGAGAAGCCCACTTGATTAGAATTTGCTAGAATAGTCTATGTGCTTCACTTATATCTTTTGAGCTTGATAGTTTTTGCTCTAGTGCTTCACTTATATATTTTCGAGCACGGCGGTGGCTTAATTTTAAAGAAATTGCTAGTCTCTCATGCTTCACTTATATTATTTTGAGAGTATTTTAGAACGGCATGGTATTTGCTATGGTTACAAATTTGGTCCTAGAATGATGAGCATCCAAGTTGGGTATAATAAAAACTATCATAGGAAGTGAATTGGATGCTATGATCAATTTGATGCTTGATAATTGTTTTAAGATATAAAGGTAGTAATGTTAGGGTCATGCTAGTGGGTAATTATGAAATTGAGAAATACTTGTGTTGAAGTTGGCAAGTCCCGTAGCATGCACGTATGGTAAAAGTTGTGTGACAAATTTGTTGCATGAGGTGCTCTTTTGATTGTCTTCCTTATGAGTGGAGGTCGGGATCGTGCGATGGTTAACTCCTACCAACCCTTCCCTTAGGAGCATGCGTAGTAGTACTTTGCTTCGAGGGCAAGTAGACTTTTGCAATAAGTATATGAGTTCTTTATGACTAATGCGAGTCCATGGATATACGCACACTCATCTTTCCACTTTGCTAGCCTCTTTTATACCGCGCAACTTTCGATGGTATTATGCACCCATTATTTACCTTCCTCAAAACAGTCACCATACCTACCTATTATGGCATTTTCATAGCCATTCCGAGATATATTACCATGTAACTTTCCACTGTTCCATTTATTATGACACGTTCCATCATTGTCATATTGCTCTTTGCATGATCATGTAGTTGACATCGTATTTGTGGCAAGGCCACCTTCATAATTTTCATACATGTCGCTCTTGATTCATTGCATATCCCGGTACACCACCGGAGGCATTCATATAGAGTCATATCTTGTTCTAACTTTGAGTTATAATTCTTGAGTTGTAAACCAATAAAAGTGTGATGATCTTCATTATTAGAGCATTGTCTTAGTGAGGAAAGGATGATGAAGACTATGATTCCCTCACAAGTCGGGATGAGACTTCGGACTTTAAAAAAAAGAAAAAAGGAAAGAAAGGCCAAAAAAAGGGGAAAAGGAGAAAATAAAAAATGAGAGAAAAAGAGAGAAGGGACAATGCTACTATCTCTTTTTCCACACTTGTGCTTCAAAGTAGCACCATGATCTTCATGATAGAGAGTCTCCTATGTTGTCACTTTCATATACTAAGTGGGAATTTTCATTATAGAACTTGGCTTGTATATTCCAATGTGGGCTTCCTCAAAATGTGCTAGGTCTTCGTGAGCAAGCAAGTTGGATGCACACCCACTTAGTTTCTTTTTTTGAGCTTTCATATATTTAAAGCTCTAGTGCATCCGTTGCATGGTCATCCCTACTCACTCATATTGATATCTATTGATGGGCATCTCCATAGCCCGTTGATACGCCTAGTTGATGTGAGACTATCTTCTCCCTCTTTTTGTCCTCACAGCCACCGTTTACCACCATAGTGTTATATCCATGGCTTGCGCTCATGTATTGCGTAAGAGTTGAAAAAGCTGAAGCGCATTAAAAAGTATGAACCAATTGCTTGGCTGAAACCGGGGTTGTGCATGATGTGAGTATTTTGTGTAATGAAAATGAAGCATGGCCTAACTATATGATTTTGTAGGGATAAGCTTTCTTTGGCTATGTTATTTTGATAGGACATGATTATTTGTTAGTATGCTTGGAAGCATTATTATTATTATGTTTTATAAGCTTTTATCTTGAATCATTTGGATCTGAACATTCATGCCACAATAAATAAAATTACATTGAGAATTATGCTAGGTAGCATTCCACATTAAAAATTCTGTTTTTATCATTTACCTACTCGAGGACGAGCAGGAATTAAGCTTGGGGATGCTTGATACGTCTCCAACGTATCTATAATTTTTGATTATTCCATACTATTATATTACCCCTTTTCGATGTTTATGGACTTTATTTTACACATTTATATCATTTTTGGGACTAACGTACTAACCGGAGGCCCAGCCCGTATTGCTGTTTTTTTGCCTATTTCAGTATTTCGAAGAAAAGGAATATCAAACAGAGTCGAAACGGAATGACCTTCGGGAGCATGATTTTTGGAACGAACGTGATCCGGAGAACTTGAAGTGCAAGTCAAGAAGCTTGCGAGGCGGCCAGGAGACAGGAGGGCGCTCCCACCCCCTCTGAGCGCCCCCCCTATCTCCTGGGCCCCACAGGCGGCCACCGACGTACTTCTTCCTCCTATATATACCTATGTACCCCGAAAACATCTAGGGAGCCAACGAAACACAATTTCCACCACTGTAACCTTCTGTATCCGCGAGATCCTATCTTTGAGCCTTCGCCGGCGCTCCGCCGGAGGGGGAATCGACCACGGAGGGTTTCTACATCAACACCATATCCCCTCCGGTGAGTTGTGAGTAGTTTACCACAGACCTTCGGGTCCATAGTTATTAGCTAGATGGCTTCTTCTCTCTTTTTGGATTTCAATACAATGTTCTCCCCCTCTCTTGTGGAGATATATTCGATATAAACTCTCTTTGCGGTGTGTTTGTCAAGATCCGATGAATTGTGGGTTTATAAACAAGTTTATCTATGAGAAATATTTGAATCTCCTTTGAATTCTTTTATGTATGATTGAGTTATCTTTGCAAGTCTCTTTGAATTATCAGTTTGGTTTGGCCTACTAGATTGATCTTTCTTGCCATGGGAAAAGTGCTTAGCTTTGGGTTCAATCTTGCGGTGTCCTTTCCCAGTGACAGCAGGGGCAGCAAGGCACGTATTGTATTGTTGCCATCGAGGATAAAAAGATGGGGTTTATATCGTATTGCTTGAGTTTATCCATCTACATCATGTCATCTTTCTTAATGCGTTACTCTGTTCTTATGAACTTAATACTCTAGATGCAGGCAGGAGTCGGTCGATGTGTGGAGTAATAGTAGTAGATGCAAACATGAATCGGTCTACTTGTCACGGACGTGATGCCTATATACATGATCATGTCTAGATAATCTCATAATTATTCACTTTTTTATCAATTGCTCGACAGTAATTTGTTCACCCGCCATAATACTTATACTATCTTGAGAGAAGCCTCTAGTGAAATCTATGGCCCCGGGTCTATCTTTTATCATATAAGCTTTCAATCTACTTTTATTTGCATCTTTACTTTTTGCATCTATATTATAAAATACCAAAAATATATTTATCTTATCATACTATCACTATCAGATCTCACTTTCGCAAGTGGTCATGAAGGGATTGACAACCCCTTTATTGCGTTGGTTGCGAGTTCTTTGTTTGTTTGTGTAGGTGCGTGGGACTTTTGAGAAGCCTCCTACTAGATTGATACCTTGGTTCTCAAAAACTGAGGGAAATACTTACGCTACTACTGCTGCATCACCGTTTCCTCTTCAAGGAAAACTAACGCAAGCTCAAGACGTAGCACTGGTCTTCAATCCCGTTGATCGGGTCTTCGATGATGAAGCAGGGGCAACAAGGACAAGGTGGGGGTCACTGATGGATCAATAACCAACCTATACTAAGCAGTTTAGGATAAGCAGGTAGGTAACAATAAGCAGGTTACAAAAGCAGGCTATGCATCAAAATAGGAGCAAACAATTACAGTAGCAAAATCTAATGCAAGCATGAGAGAATGGAATGAGCGATATCGGGATGATCAAAGGGGGGGCTTGCCTGGAAGCTCTGTTGTAAAGGAAGAAGATCCGTCGGTGACGTAGTCGATCACAGGGGCATCAGCAGCGGTCTCGGGGTCTATCGGAGAAGGAGAGGGGGAAGAAACAGTAAATATAAGGCACACAGATGCATGACATGACAATAAGCAGCATTAGGCGTGTTCTAACGTAGTACAATGCGATACCGGCGAAGGGGGACAACATCCGAGAATATATTCCCGAAGTTTGGCATATCCGGACAAACGAAATGGAGGGGAAAGGTTGCATGTTCACTATGCTAGGGCACGTGACAGATGACAGACCGTGTATTCGGATGTCTCGTCGTTCTAAGCAACTTTCATGTATAAATTATTTTCATTGGACTTACGGTTAATTTATATGATTTTTCAAAGTTTTTATTAATATTCTAAAATTGTTTTAATTATTTATTTCGAATTTAAATAATGTTGACTCTTTTAATACCCAGACTGGCCAGCCACAGTCAATGATATGTGGGGCCAGTCAAAGCCTAGTCATCAGGTCAATAGTCAAAGTTGCCCTTGTCAAAGTGTGAATAGTGCTAATGGGGCCCACTTGTCATAAACACTGTGTCTATTAAGTCAAGTAAATAGAGATAACCAACAGGGGTGGTCCACATCTCATTTGCTATTAAAGTAAATTAGCACTAATTTAACACTACTTACTCTAGTCCTAACTAAACAAGGGGCCGGCCGTAACAATGGCCCAGCCGGCCAGACATGCAACACACACACACCACAAATTCAGTCATGGCCATCGCCATGTTCAGTAGAAGCAACAATCAACGGCAATTCAGCAGCAGCTAGTACCGATAGTAGTGAGGAGCAGCAGCAGCTCGCCAGCAGCAAGTAGCAGGAGCAGCACAGCAGCAGTACGCGGTAAGCAGCACGAGCAGCACGCAGCGACATGGGGCAGCAGCAACAAGGGGAGCAGCGGCAGGGCGAGCGCGGGAGCAGTGGGCAGCGCAGGCGCACGCACGCGCGGCCGGACGCGGCCAGTGGACAACTAACGCGCGGCTGGTCGCGGCCAAGGGCGCGACGAGGCGCGCACGGAGCGCTGTGGCGCGAGGCACGGCCAACGGCCGGAGCTTGGGAGGCGCGGGGTGGCGACATACGGCGTCGGGGAGAGAGTAAGATAGGGGGAACGGGTGGAGGCTCACCCCGAGGAGGCCGTGGACGAGCTCGGCGAGGCTGGGATGCGCCGGTGGTGGAGATCGACGGCGAGATGCCGCGGCCGTGGCGGAGAAACCGGCTCGATCCCGAGCGTACGGTGCCTCCTAGCTTGTTCAGCAGAGGTAGACAAAGGAGTTGATGACGACGGAGTTCCTGGACAACCTCCTGATCGCCGGGGAGGCCAGTGGTCGCAAGGACGGCGATGGCCCGTCAACGACAGCTCGGGAGCGAGCGAAACCGAGAGGGAGAGGACGAGCGAGAGGATAAGTGAGGGCTAGGGTTTGTCTACAGGGTCGGGGGCCTTCTTATCCATCTCGGGGGCTCGGCGGATGCACGACACGGTGGTAGCAGCGGCCAGGGCGGCGTGGATGTGCGCCACGCAGAGGTCTCTGCCTTCTCCTCTGTACTGATATTGAAGGAGGCCTGTGGTGGGCTGGGCCTAATACTGTTCCTTTTGGCTACAAGTGCACAGTTGGTTTCGTATAATTTTCTTTTCCTTTTCTCTCAATCATTTCTGCTTTGATTTGTACTTAAATGGAGCACCGAATGACTCTTCGTAAAAGGAGTGGCTGGTCTCATTATTTAGTAAGCAAAATACCTCACTACCACAAAAAGTCTGGGTGTGATTTGAAGTTGTTCGCATTTAGATTAAAAAGAAAAGGTTGACTTCAATGGGGCTGTTTCGGGGTACTGTTTTTCATATCCAGGGGAATTTTAAACACCTATAAAAATGCTTATTAATGCATAACAATTATCTAATGAATATTTGCAACCTATTGAACATTTTTAATTCACCGTTTTATAAAATTATAATTTGACTTGCCATTTTAATTTGAATTTGCCTTTGGTTTGGAACAAAGTGGGGATTAGCAAAATAATTACGATGACATGGCATCATTAGACAGAAGATCATTGTAGCTTGACTCTGGGGATGTTACAGAAGCCCTACCGCTCTGCTCCTTCTAGAGCTCGACACCGACGATCTCTTCACCGCTTTGCTGCCGGAAAGTGGTCGCAGGAGTCTTCCCTCGCCGCCGCGAGACATCTTCTTCACCGCACCACCGTAGAAGCTGCACATCACCAAGCTAGGGTATGTGTAGTGTGGACTTATTCTTCCCTTGTTCTCCTGCGAGTTTGTCTGTGGTTGAAATTTACAGTTTTTCCGCATTTCTCAGATCTTTACTACTAGGTAACTTGTGCGGATGTGGTTTGTAGTGGTCCCTCACATCCGAAATTCAGATCTAGGGTTTGTGTTATGTCTCGTACAAATGGAATGCTTAGCATGATGACTAGTATTTTCTTCGAACCTACTAGTTCGTTCTATACATTTCTTTCATTGGAAACATTTCTCAAAGTCAGCATCTAATTATTCTTCAAAATGTTTTTGTTTGAAAAACCTTCATTGTGAGCATTGGTAACCTTGTCCCCATTTTCCCTCGCATCTATTCTTATTCACAGGTGTATGCAATCGGTTGAGGATTCTACTTCACAAATGAGCATGGCCAATGGAGAAGAGGTTATCTTGGGTACAACAGATGAGTCAAAAGCTCCAAATGCAAAGGGCCCAATGGTAGGCCCATCGACCAGCAAAAGAAAGAGAAACAAGCAAAATGCTGATGGTCAAGAAGAAAATGCACCGAAAAAGAAGAAGGGTGGCAGGCAACCTTTTACAAACATGGTTGAGTACATATCTCATGACAAGTAGAACACTATTCCAGGAGAATCAAAGCATGACGGAGATAAGCATTTGCAATGGATTTGATGTATTTGGGTATGCAAGTGGTTCAGCTATGAAATGATTCATCCTCGGTTTGCGAAGACTTTGCATTCCATCCTCCTTGGGGTGACTGTCATGAAATTGGTCTCATCCGAGCAAGTGATCCCCAGGAGAGACCGCCGCTACCACTCAATGCTCATGTTTTATCTCTTTGTACTCCGGCATCTTATCCTGATGAGCTTGCTAAGCGACAGAAGAATGCCCTCAAGAGAGCCAAGAAGGCTGAAAAGGAAAAGGGCTCGTGAAGAAGAAAATCGACGCCTTCTCAAAGATGATGCCGAAAGGAAAAAGGCCGAAGGAATATCTTAAGGTTGGTCCAAACGCAAACATGATCCCAGTGCCAAGCGAAAGAGTGCACCGAAGAAGAAGCCGGTTGAACCAACCAATCAAAATGCCAAAAGTGGGTCTTCCAATAAAGATGATCCTCCACTCACAAAGGATGGAGTTGAAGCTACTCTCAACGAGTAAGTGAACATCACTACTTCTACAGTGCTGCCTGATCTTCGGGTCCCCATTGCTCCAACAACACCTTCAAAGAAGATCATTCTGAAAAGAAAAACTCCACCTACCACTGGCACCATGAAGGATCATGTGAACACAACTCCTCATCCTGATGCAATCAACTTGAAAGATTTGGTACATGATGCCCGTGTCAGCACAGCTAAGCCATGCGAACAAATTCCCAAGCCTAAAGTGAAGCAAATCAAGGCTCCTACGATCGAGGAAAATGCTCCTCAAACTGATGCTCCGAATGAGAAGGCTGATGAATTTGCTCCGAAGTTAATCCAGCCATTGGCCTCGATGCCTTCATCCGAGCAAGTTCCAGTGCAACCTGCTCCAACTGCTCAATCTAATGCTCCTCATTACTACCATCATGTATTCATAATGGAGCAGCTCGATAAATTTGCGGAAAATCCTTTCGATGGAGAAGTAGCATCTTTGACAATCCCTCCAGAAGTCATTTCATAGGCAACTGATCTTGTTCGAGACATGAGAGAAGATTCCATTGAAATCAACACCTTCAGTGCCAAACTTAATGACCTTGATGGTTGAATGAAAACTGCTTCTTCCATGTTTGTCATTAGACAACTAGAGAATCACATGGATATCATTCGGGCTTTGACTATCCTCCGTAATAGAAGATTGGGTTTTCACTTGGATCTAGATGATATTGTTCTCAAGATTTGCAATGAGCATCAAGCACAAGGCATAGGCTGCAATGATCTTGTCAAGGGACACATTGATCAAACCGCTTAGCAAACAAAGAAGGGGCGAAAGTAAACTATGAAGAAGAATGAACCCCCTACTCCGACCGAAAAGTCTCCTACTCACTTCGAAGCTTAGCCTTAGAACGGTAACTCCCCTGAGCCAGCAATTCCCTCGCAACCCACTGTTCAAGTCACAAATGCTCCTCCCTCGCCAAGGCCAACCGAACCAGTGCCTGTGGCCTCCTTTGTTAGAGCTGATATTCCAACCCAGCAAAATGTTTTTGAAGAAGGTGAAATCCCTCACTCCGAGCCCCAAGCTTCTCTAGATCGTGAAGAACCAAAAGTTTCGGCTCCCCAACCCTCTCAGCAACATCAGATTCCCAAAGAACAAACTCAACCGCCTCTAGTCACTGATTCTGCCCCAGTGCCAACCGAGAGAAAATCTACTCAGTTGCAAAGTGCCTCTACGGCTCCATCAAATGTGCCATCTGTTCCCACTCAACTGAAGTTGTCTATCGACACAACGCAAAAAAATTCAGATGTTGGTCCATCCAGACATAAATTTGTTTCTGCTCGTCAAACTAACTCCGTTGTATATGGAGATGAAGTGATTTCATTCGAAGATGAACTCAAATATCCATATCCTCGTGAAGAATTGCCTTCGTCTTCGGCAAGTGCTGGCACCAAAGGTCCGCTTTTCAATCGGAACACGCATCCTCAGTTCTTTTAGGAAAGTCCGTACAATGGGCCACGCACATCCACTACAAAAAGAAGACACATCCGTGACATTTTGGCCCGAACGAAAAGTTTTTCTGTCATGCTTATGACACTTCTATGATGATAATTATGACAAAAACACGTATCATCGTAGATGTGGTGGGTTCCTACTTCTATGACAAAAAATCATGACAGAAAATGGGCTTTTCGTCCTGGGGGGGCTGGGGATGCACCTACATGACATTATTTGGGCCATCCATGACATAAAAAATCATGGTAGAAGTGAGAGGGAGGAAATTTTCTCGGAGTTCCTGGTCATGGTGGGTGGTCGGGGCCGAGCGGTGCAGTGTGGTTTGCGCGTTTCTCACATAGGTGCGCGTGTGTGCGAAGCATTCGCTAACTGAACCCGAGCGCGATGGAGAGGCGTTCGCTTACTGAACCCGAGCGATCGATCTAGCCCTCGGACTAACACCTCTAGCCACTAAAGCTGATCGATCCTTCGCTACCTAACTGAACCCGAGCGATTCCTTTGCTGCCTAACTGAACCCGATCGATCCTTCTTGCTGCTTACTGAAGCCGAAGGCACCCATATGTGCGAGATGTAACCGGTTCAGTTGCCTCTCGATGAACAGTGCTCAGTGCTGCCTCGCGTGTGATACACGTAGACACAAGTCGAGACGCATCGATCGATCGAGCCAGTTGGTTTGCTGTGGATAAACAGTTCCCGGAGGGGGTTGGATGAACATGACCCCGAGGAGGCCACCACAACCCAGCCGGTTGGGGGTGGATGAACAGGACCCCATGGAGGGCTAGAAGAATAGTAGCCAGTGGAGGCTGGAGGAGGTCGACGGTGGATGAACAGTAGCTCATGGAGGTTGGAGCGAGGCAGTAGATGGTGATGAACAGCAGCCCCAGTAGTCCCGTTTTGCGGTACGCCACACCTCTCTCGATGAACGGGAACCTGTTTCGATCGTAGGCACTCGAAGAGTAGTCCGTTTCCTCCATTTTGCGGTATACCACACCCCTCCCGATCAATAGGACCCTGTTTTGACCATAGGAGGTAAAAGATAAATGTGTTTCATCCATTATGCGGTACACCAGACCCCGAGCCAATGAACAGGACCCCGTTTCAATCGTAGGCGGTCAAACAGAAGGTCGTTTCCTCTGTTTTACGGTACGCCATACCCCTCCCAATGAGCAGGACCGCGTTTCGGTTATTCCGTCCAAGCCGGTTGGCTCCCGATCAATGAACATGATGCATTCCGACCCAGTCGGTTGCCTCCCGATGAATGTGGCGTTGTTTCTCTATTCCGACCCAGCCGGTTGGCTACCAATGAACAGGACACAGTTGTTGTACGCGTTCGAGACCCCGCCCGTATGTACGTACGTGGCCATAGTTTTTGTCGTGTGGCTATAGGTACGGATACACGATTTAGACAGGACTGCCTAAACTACTACGTTGGGGTCTCTACTATGACAGGTGCCACTAATTACGAGGCCATGGTTCATCCTTGCAGATAGACCGATCAACCAGTATATACGTACACGTTCGCGACCAGACAGACAACACTATGTACGGTTCGATCGGGTGGGTCCCAGCTGTCAGGGAGGATAAGGAGGCACTCCCTTGCGTGCGAAGATATATGTGGTGGGTCCCAGCTGTCAGGTGAGGAATCATTTTCTGCGCATAATAAGGAGGGACTTCCTTGCGTGCAAAGATGTAGCTGGTGGGTCTAGCTGTCAGCCTCACCGTGTACAGTCGTCTTCCGATGGCTGTCGTTCATTGACAATGTTGACCACGCCGCACCGAGAGCACCAAGGCAATGGACGACGACGAGGCCTGCTAAGAGAATGATGCAGAACCGAGGAAGACGAGGCAGTGGATGCCCACGCGGAGGGGAGTACGAGGGTTCACTGCTTCCGCTGCGTGTGAGGCTGCCATCGCTGTAGAATAACCCGGGGTGTGGGTGAGTAAAGGGAAGGCCTGGCCGGTGGTGGGATTAGGGTGGGGCGGTGAGGCCTGCGCGGCAGCACTGCCGCACATGGGAGGCAGGAGCAGGCGGTCCTGTCGGCGCTGGTTTGGGCGGCTCGAGCAAGAAGATCAGAGCTTGAATAAGCACCACAGCTGTTGGATTAATATCCAACGGTCCAACTACCAGAATCATTTGTTGACTAAGTTGACAAAGCCCTATGAACGCGTCAGCTTACTAGGCCCACAAGTCAGCCACTAAATCCGCCGGGTCCCAGCTATCATCGGGACGAATAGTTTTTTCACATAATAAGGAGGCACTTCCTTTCGTGTGAAGATTTTGCTAGCGGGTCCCAGCTGTCAGCAGGACCAATCATTTTTTCACGTAAAAAGGAAGCACTTGCTTGTGTGGGTCCCTACTGTCAGCCTCTCCACTTACATCCCACTTCCGATGGTTGTCGTTTGTTGACCATGTTGACCACGCCCCGCCGAGAGCACTAACACGGTGGATGACGATAAGGTCTAGGAAGGGTACGACCCGGAGCCAGCGAAGCCACAACTGTGGATGGCCATGCTAAGGGGAGTATGAGGGCTGACTGGTCGGTTGCGGGGTGAGGCTGCCATAGTCGAAAAATAACAGGAGGTGTGGGTGGGTAGAGGAATGGCCTGGCCAGCGATGGGAGTAGGGTGGGCCTGTGAGGCCTGCGCGGCAACATAGCCGGCCATGGAAGGAGGGAGCACACAGTCCAGCCAGCACTGGTTTGGGCGGCTGGAGCAAGAAGAACAGAGATTGAAGAAGCACGATGGCGGTTGGATCGATATCCAACAGTCACTTCTCTATGTTGACTAAGTTGACAAAGCGCCAAGAAAAATTTAGGACAGCGTCATCGTCAACCTAGTAGGCCCACAAGTCAGCTTCCAAATCTGTGCAAAACAGCATACAACCCATTTTCCATTATTTTTAATAATTTACAGCTCATTTGCTAATTCTTAAGGATATTTTGAAGCCCATATTATTTTTGTTAGCATTACAAACCATATTGTGGGGTCCGAACTCTTTTAATCATGAAATTTTGAGTCACTTTGAAAATAATTATAAAAAATAATTTTATTTCAAATTAAAATACAACGAAATTTTCCCCGCAAAAAAAACAATGAAATTTAAAATCTTGAAATCCTGAAGAAATGAAATTTGAATCTAGGTGCCAGTTTTCTGTGTTTTTAAAATTTACAGCTCATTTCTTACTACTTATTGCCCATTTTCTGGGGAAGCCGAATACATCCCTCCTTGTCTTTAAAGATTTGCACCCCAACAGGGCTGAGAAAAGCAAGTAGGCCTGGGTTGGGTAGTCCAAAAAATAGAACTGGGCTAGCCATTTCTAGAAATAAAAAAGATATCAACCTAAAACTTTAGAAGCCCATTTGTCCACCTGAAACTTCTTTTTTTCTTGTTCAACATATCCGTCCGTGAGACATTTCTTGTTGAAAAACTTAAGCCTCATGAACAATAGTAACCTCACATTCAACAGGAAGAATGTGACAAAGCTTCTGTTTGCCTGGTTGGATGCATATCCTTCCATCGTTATTGTCCTCAAACGAATGTCATGAGAACTGAGAAAATCCGGTGCTTATTATGCCACCGATTGGTTATATGTTTTTCGCCATATGTTAAGATTGAAAATGGTTAAGGTCTAAAAAAGAGTATGTTGAAAGAGCGATAGCTGAACGGTTAATTCTAGTAAAATATATACGGGCTTTCAATGTGAATGATATCGTCACCTTTATATATGAATTCTTCAGATATGGAAAGCATCGCAGCAAACCAATAATTACGTTCAGATCATAACTAAACATTCTGATATATAAGATCTTGACAAAATCCAGCACCATTGATAGGCTATCCATGGAGGAACTCTTCATTGAGCATATAACATAATACTAGTACCCAAAGTGTACTCCAAGATGATATAAAACTTGTGTGCACAAATGAAAAATGCAGCTTATGATTACAAATGTGTAGATGATAATATACGGTACCTGAATAAGTGTCGAGCCAAACACCAACTTGTGATAATTAAATGGATCACGGATTACACCCAAGGTCTCCAGTTTAGGCACATAAACGACAGTTATTTGCAAAGGTATATAACAATAATTAAGGAGCAACTTTTGAAGTGAAGGGGCATCTTCGATGATGAGTTGTTGTCCTTCAAAACAAATTCCAATGCTTTTATGGTGAGGCGACTTTATTTGGAGACAACTGATGCCGATTTCTATTCCCAAAACAATCAGCAAGCGCTCCAGGGCAGGGCAACTGGAGTGGATGATGTTGTGCAGTGAGGCCTCCGACAGATAAACCGCCACAAGCGGAAAAAAATTAGCAGTGGGAGTCGAAGCATTTGTACCAGATTGTCCGGTAGATGACACCAGGCGAAGGTGGCGGTGTGGATAGAGGAGGAAAATCACGAGATGGACAACGATGGTGTGGGCACAAATTCTTGGTGTTTGGTTCATGGTATGTAATTTTCGTGGTAATGGTAAAACTCAAACTGCTAGAGTTTTTTGAATTCAGGGGATGTCAGTGAGGCGTCCGCCGTGCAGGGTATGGACATCAGGTAGCGTGTTGGGATGCAAAGGCGTTGAACAGAGCTCTTGTGGGTGAAGATGATGGCTCTAAGGAGTTCCAAATCATGAACGACAGATAGCTAACGACAGTCGAGATTAAGGGGCGTGGCGCGCCATAGAGGGCGCCATCGAGTTGTTAGGACTTGGGTGCGGCAGCAATCCTTGGTGGGAGAAGCGAGATGATCTTCCCAAGGATGGCATCCGGGAAAAGCGAGATGATGGATCTAAGGAGTTCAAATTATACGGGTTCCTCAGATCCAGTGGGGGGGCTGCCACTTCTCCCCACACTACTAGGTGTGGGATCTACAACCGGGGTCACCGCTGGCGGGAGCCTCATCTTCTTGGTGTTGGGGCCAGCTGACTCCATTTTCCTTGCGGGCGTCGTGCCGAGGTCACTGGTTTGAGGAGAGTAGGCAAAGACGAGCCTAGTGGCAGTGCGAGTGGGGATGAAGGAGGGCTAGAGTTTTCTGTAGGAGCGAGCAAGAAGAGGAGTAGGCGTTTTCTGTACAAGTGAGGAAGAAGGTGAGCGGGCGTTTTCTGTATGAGTGGGGAAGATGGGGTGCAGGGGGGAAGTGGGGGGCGATGGAAGCGCGAGAGTCCAGCAAGCTGTAGTATAAGTGGAAGAGGAAGGAGTTTTTTTAGATTTCCCCCTCTTCAAGAAATATGGGCTTTTCCTCACAAAAAACAAAAACAAATGGGCTTTAAGATGGATAGGCTTTTGTATCGGCCTAGTCAGCTGTCCATGTTTCGTATTTGACGGCCTTAACACTAGAGGCAGCCCATTAGACACACTCTCTAGCTCTCCAACTTATTGCCCATTCGAAGGAAAAAAAATAGACGCCTCCAGCTTATGGCTCCTCATCGGTAACATTTTTCAACTTGAAAAAAAGTTATAGCTCCTTCTCGAGCCGGCTTGGCATGCACCAAATTAGAGGATGCGGTACTGCATGCAGACACTCACACTGGTCATAGCGCGGCAAAATGAGGGGTCAAATAACATACCCACAATATACATAGATTGTAAAGGTTGACATGCTAGTCAACTTTCACACTAAACTAAGCTTCAAAAGATACGGTATGCATACTAGCTAACATTAAGAAGCACTTAAGTTTAGCATGTTTACACATCTAAATGATTCACAAGACTATAACCAAGACAAAGTCGTGAGAAGGTGTAGAAATAAAGAAAAAAAGATTGATGCTTCTCTGAGCAAAGGGCCTCCCTACGCACACATTAATTTTCTGGGCATGCTAATTTCTGCTCAATGTTGCGTGCACTTTGAGCATGTTGGAAACTCCACAGCTAGCTTGATGGCTCATCTTGCAATTTACGCTGACACATTGCAGCAAACACAGGAGGTAAGAGAGATCACTCAACATCATGCCATTTTGTGCAGTTCCACTGAAATCATCTTCATTGTCCTGAATGTGAAAAGATAGGAAAGCGTTGTACTTAAATGGTGTCGCAAAACAGTAGCACATATCAATAGCTCAACATGACAAAACACGATCATCTGGACAAAAGATGCGGTATGCATACTAGCTAACATTCAGAAGCACTTAAGTTTAGCATGTTTACACATCTAAATGATTCACAAGACTATAACCGAGACAAAGTTGTGAGAAAAGGTGTAGAAAAAAAAGAAAAAAAGATCGATGCTTCTCTGAACAAAGGGCCTCCCTACGCACACATTAATTTCTTGGGCATGCTACTTTCTGCTTGTGGCACCCCGGCTTAGAGAAACCAGAATGCCCCGTATTCCAGCCCAAAGATCAAGGAGAAGTCTTCTGGAATACAGCACTGCTTGACATAGAACAAATCAGCTCTTATTACAAGAATAATAATACAAGGGTCTGATGTTACAAAGTAGCACATCAGCACGGCAACACTACGCCTGCGATACTCCACTTGCTCTATGCTAGCAGCGGGACAACTCGTAGCAGTGGAACAACGACGAAGGTAGTGACCTCCACTCCGCAGGGACTCTGGCTGGGACACGATCTAGCTCGCACGAACGGAAACCACGACAAGCAATCAAGCAATCACGGAATCACCTGCAATCTAGCATGACACGCCAGGTCAGTACATTGAATGTACTTGCAAGCTCACAACAACCAAAAGCATCAAGGCAAGACAACAACATAGCATTAAGCAGGTTAATTAAATTAACATCTACCATGATACAACAGCAACTACTAAGCATGATATGAAACTACTACAATACTGATAAATCACCATCTCAGATCTCCATAACCATATCTCTCTTGGCTAACTGGCCAAGCAATATACCATCTTGATCACCTCGTGATCAAAACCAAACGGTGATCTTTCCGGCGATCACAACCATGACCAACACTTGGTCTCAGACGGTGATCTTTCCGGTGATCACTACCATGACCAACACTTGGTCTCAAACGGTGATCTTTTCGGCGATCACTACCATGACCAACACTTGGTCTCAAACGGTGATCTTTCCAGCGATCACTACCATGACCAACACATGGTCCCCAACATCATCAACATCTTGCCAACCTATACTGCTCAAAATATCAACATATAAATCACATATAAGTTATTTTTTCATGTGAGTGTTGATCGAACGGTGTGACCTAGTACGAACCCATGCCCATGACCGAGGACGCAGCTATCGATAGTTTAAACAAACACACTCTGCAGAGGTAGCGCACTTTAACCACACCACGGAACCCATGGCCTCGCACTCCCATTCGGGTGGACCAACGATGTTCCGTCAAAACTGATCTACTGCCATGACACTCTCCCGGCCACTCCGACTCACTCCCCACTGGGCTAGTCCTGGGTGGCCCCGTGTCTACCAAAGACACCAACGGCCACCGTCGTGGCCAAAACAATAAACCGTCCCAAACGGGGACATGTGCACATAACAACAGCAACGGGAACACAAGGCTTATGTCCACCTACCTGATCAGGGTAGCGCCCCCCCATTACCTTCCCTCGTTGGAGGCACCAGCGAGAGACACGACAATAACATCGCATTAGGGCCTTCCCATAAAGGCAAATGTGGTTGCACTAGAGAAAACCCGGTTCGGTGGCACCTGACCAACTTAATGATGAAATTTATCCTCAAAAATATAATTGTGATAAGTGATACTCTGATATCAACTATCAAACTATAATCCAAGTCATAGCAATATCCAACAAATAACCTGAGCATAATATCATCATACCAAAATACTCCGAGAATAGCATAACACTACTATCATGATGAATCCGAAAACAATAATCCTACTCTCTAATAACAAGAATAAAGCTATCCAGCTAAGATCCACACATAAGCCTCATCTCCAAAATTAATACTCCAAGCAACAGAACATCGACTCGCATCATGAAAATAATCATACTAACCACTAATAATCCAAAGGCAGCATGACATCCAAAGTAATTCTCCAGAAGATAATAACAGATATCATCATGAAAACAATCATAATATCCACCACTAATACTCTAATGGCAACATGATACTCATCAACTACAAACATAACTCCTAGTAATCCAAACAATAGCATGGCATCAACAAGATAAAAATAATACTCCGAGAAAATGCCATGCACAGATCACAAGTATCTAAAACAATATTTTAACAAGTTTAAATAAATTAAACCATGTCACTGCATTACAGTGATGCAAATGGAGGGTGTGGCTTGCCTGGGGTGGAAGAAATCACCGGGAGAAAGTGCGAGAAACTCGCGGAACGAATCACCGGAAATCGTACTCTCTCGGAGGGGTTGTTTGTGTGCAAGGGAAAAAAGGTCATTTTCAGTACGCCAAAACATAATGAAAGTGACACTAACAGAAAGGGATCAACGAGACAAAGAAGTAGGCTTTGGAATCACCTCATTTGGAGTTACGAGCAAAAAGATATGAGTGTTTGACTGCCAGGGACCTATCTGTGAAAAGTTTTATGCAAACAAGCCCCTGACTGAGAAAACTGAAAACACATTCGGGCGAAATACGCTTTCGCGTCATCCGGGCCGGGTCAACACATGGAGGGGCTGACAGGGTGGGGTCGCGCATGGTGGTCGGGCCTGCCTGGCCAGCTGGCGAGGGCGGCACCATCTCCTTCCTCTCGCCCGCGCTTGGCCGCAGCAGAGCCGGCCCTGACGAGGCCTGCCGGCGCTACCGGCCACCGTAGGCGGCGCCCGACCTACCCACGGATGCAGGAGAGCGAGACGGAGGCGTCCCTGGGCATTGCCATCGACGGGGAGCTCGGGATACGCCGGAATGTTGGCCGCGGCGGACAGAGGCGTCAGGCACCAGCGGGACTCATGGCCAAAGGCCACCGGAGGATTAGGCGAAGGACGGAGGGGCTTGGGTGGACTGCAGGAGTTGCTCTAGTGGAGGTAGGAAGTGCAGTGGGGCTCGGCTTTGAGGCAATTTAGGAGGTTAGGGCGGCAGCCATGGTGGCGATGGGGGTCGAGGAGAGCGGCTTGAGCTCAACGGAGAGGCTGGGCAGGACCAGAGGAGGGTGGTGAGGCTACCGGAGTGCTTGGGTTGCATAGGGAGGAGTTGTCGCGCTGGCGTCGTCGCGGACGCATGGCCGGCGCCGCGGACGCATGTGCACTCGCTCGAGCTCGGGGGAAGGTGACGGCGAGATACAGGGAGGAGCCCACGGAGCAGAGGGAGCCCACGGAGCATGGGGAAGAAGAAAAGGGCGACAAACAGAGCCAAATGGCCACTGTTCCCCCGTGGGCACGCGGCAGCAAGCGTTGGTGAGGAAGCTGTCGGAGGGGGAGAGGGGTCCAGAGGGAAGAGGACGACGAGGCTGAGCTGTTTGACACTTGGGGACAAGCCAGAACCGGCCGAAGCGGCGCTGCTGTTGCCAACAGTGGCGAGACCACCGTTTTGGCCGGCATCTCCCGTGGTCACCACTGACAACACGCGCTCTGGCTTCCTACCTAGTGCCAAACCTTGTCAGCGGTGGAGTCCTTCCAAGGTAGGTTTCAATTGTGGTGGTAACTTGGTTAAAGACGTAGTGGTTAACTGGTAGTCATCGTCTGAAGTTTACTACAGTAAACTTGAACGTGCACTGGTGATCAACAGAGATATGCTATGGGCCAAATGTGATGTCTGGGATGTTTAGGCTAGGAAGGACTACAGTCCTGGAGAGATTGAGGAGATTTTGATCCAGATTGAATATAGTTGCTTCACAACTGTATTTTTGGTCCAGAAATGAAGATCATGATGATGCTCTCACATAGAGAAGCAAATAGGGCTAAGATTGGGCAAATCTTGATTATTTGGACATATGAAGATGCTGTAAAAAGCTCATACCAAATGGACAAGCCAAAATGGCAATTGCTTCACAAACATCATTTTTGTCCAGAAACTTGGAATAATTTTGGTGATTAAATGGCTTATTTAAATGATTCCAAATTGGGTGGAGATATGTTTTATGGGTATAAGAATGATCTGGTAATTTATCAGGATTTTTGAAGCAATATAAAATACACTTGCTTCACAACCTGAACATATTGCCAAAATCAAAGATTTGGTCCTTTGCTCACATAGATGATTGGATGGGGCTATAATTGGGTGGAGGGGTTTAATATGAGCACATTAAGGAGTGTGCAAAAGTTCAACTCATTTGGGTACTCCTAGCTAGTACTTCCTTCACAAAGCCTTCTGTTTGACAGAAACGTTGAAAATTCACTGAGGAAGATTGGCTTTGAAAATAAATTTTAACTTGTGCATGGGGCAATTATTTGGACATATAATCATGCCCAAAAATGTTGGGAGCCACTAGGAAAAATATAAATGACACTTCCTTCACAAAGTGCCATTCAGGGCAGAATAGAAAAAGGAATATTGGGAAATTATTTTTGAACTGACCAAGGCAATGTTTGGGCATATTTGAGCTATATATGACCCAAAGGAATTATGAGAATTATTTGGGGATTTTTGGATGGACAGAAATATAGGTTGCTTCACAACCTAGGGCAGATAGGGTTATTCCTTTAATGAAAAAGGAATTTTCCCTAGAAAAGAATTTTAGGGTTTGGTCAAGGAGTGAAGTGACATGATCTTGGCGAGGTTTTGAGAATGATGAGCCACTAGGGAGGGGGAATGAGGATGATTTCCCAGGTGGCAAGGCCACAGAACCAATCCAAAAAGAAAAAAACAAAGCAAAAACCAAATAAATCAGAAGAAAAAGAAAAAAGGCAAAAATCCAGGCTGTTACAAACCTTCCCCCCTTAAAGAAATCTCATCCTCGAGATTTGGTTGCTCAGGGAACAAGTATGACTTGAGGACACTGTTTCCAACTCGGGTATCCTTTTTCCTTTATTTATTGTTCCCATAAGAATTTCAGATGATCAACTTACCTTGCTCTGGGGTGGTTTGCTTCACCTTTCCCAAATTCTGGCAGGTCTTTCCTCATATACCAAATCTTTTTGTTGACGTGAAATTTTCTCATATCTGTGGTGATATCCAATGGACCTGAGCATAAATTTTTCCTTTGGTCATGAAAACCTTTTTACTTCTGCCATGGGGTTGCTTCAAATAAATGCATGCTTTCTGGCTTCAATAAATGTTGAGAATTATCATGGCCATCTTATGACGGGATCTGACTGCTCATAGGTGGCACTGATTTATCTTGATTTATTTCTTTGGCTCGAGCATGAGATATGTACCAAAGATTTGACTGCCTTCTGTCATGAGCAATATAATGGTGTATGGAGATATAGCTGTGCCATACTTCAAATATTTAAATCTTGAGACTAGCCCGACAGGGGCTGATGGACAAATGCTTTTCCTGATAGACTGACTGTGAACTTGATTCCGTCGGTGAGTATACCAGGTCTGAGCTGGTTGTTCGACTTTTGATCTTTCTCATGTGGTCGATATACCCAGCTGTGGTAATAGGATGTGATATGTCTTAACACTGCCGCTGAGGTCAGACTGCTGAGCTTGCAAAGAAATCTTGGATCTAACAGAATAGACTTGGATATTCCACACTAACCATGTCAAGCGGGTCAGCGGGATATGAAAATCCTTCTAAATAGAGTAGGCCGCTGAGAGTATGCCTTTGTGGATCCATATGGAATTATGGCTTTCAACTAACTTGGGTATTCGGACCCTGATGGTCGCGCAAAAATCATCATACCTTTGCTGTCAGTCTCATCCTTTTTACGGTCATGATTTTCTTTGTTAGGATACCTTACTGAAATAACTTGGCCACACATGTCCTTGATTCTTCGTATGATCATGGATGTGATTAATATTTTTGACATTATTCTTTGTGCTTGTTTTCAGACCTAGGTCCGCACACATATGACATATACCCGGGGTTTGTAGCTGTACGGAGCTCATTGTTGAGGCCAATCATACTAGGAGGTGACAAGATTTCATGATATCACCTTGTCAGTTGTGGGAATAATGACCTTGATGACCATTGTAAGGTTGTTGAGTCTGTGATGTCGTCTCCAAATATTGTCGACCCTTGTAATTCATGAGATGTATCTCTGCTTATTTTCCTTTACCTGACTCGGGATGTTGGGCGATCCTTACTTTTCTTAGGTATATCTGCTGGATCACCGTCGCATTACGTATGAGTGACTGATATGACTGGGGATGCATGATCACCATATATGAGAAGGATATGCCACCAATCACTCGATCCTTGCGGTAGGCATATGTTTTGACTGAATTTTACCTCTGGCAATTTTTTTGCAAGTCTGGTCCTTGAGCTGTACTACCATATATTGACAGCTCATCAGATAATCTCTAAGGATGGTGCAATATTGTGGTACTGATGCGGACTAGGTGGCTTACAAGAGAAGCCATCCAAGTAGCTTGCTGAGGAAGACTTGTTAACTTCTGCTCAAATCTTATGTCGGGGTATCGTGCAGAAGAAGGCTCCATAGCTTACACACGAAGCTTGGTCTGATTATTGTGCTGGAGAAGCCTGAGTTCCGTACTTGAGAAGCTTCTCCTCAAGTTTGCTTGTTGAGAAAAATTCATTTCCGTATGTCAGAAGCCTTTACTGAGGTGTCTTGCTGAGAAATACCGGGTATCGTGGGCCGGAAATTGTTCACATATCATGTTGAGGAAAAATTTAGGAGCCTTGCATCATACGTTTCTTCCGATAGCGTGTGGAAGAATACTGGGTTTCTTATATCCAAAACTTCATACTGATATGCAGACTGAATTCCATAGACATGTCCATAATATTCTGGGGCTGATTATTTGCATGAGAAAAATAGTTTGACTGTCTTCCTTGAGCATATCATATTCTGACTTTATTTCGGATGATAACATATTTCAAGCATCATGCATTGCTGAGCCAAAATTTTGTATATGATCCATACCTCTACCTGAAAATATACCATTGACCTTGTACCTGACTAATCTTCCTACTGGCTGGATCATAACTGTTGTGAGGATTTTGCACTGAGGTAGACTCGATGCTGATAATCAATTCAATACACCATTTGTATTCTGAGCAGATATTAATGCTATAATGCGGTTGACTGGGTAGACCATAATGTTTAGCTGAGCTTCTTCCAAATATTTGAAATCCTTATTGCTTCTTCAAGTTCGGTGTCGGTGGATGAGCAACTCTTTATAGGGGAAAATAATGTAACACCGGGGCCCAAAAAGAAAGAAGCAAAAGAAAACTCAACTAAACAAAAAGCACACAACAACAATCAATTCACACACAATAAATGTCACATATTACTGCTAGTCACACAATATGCATGCCTACTTAAGCACACAAATCTCGCGGGATCTCCGGTTCTACGATCTAGCATGTTGTGATGATGTGCACGAGGACGAATAAATGTGTGGAAGGATTGGTGTAAACAGCGCTACACCAAGTGCTAGCTTAGCCAGGTGGCAGCCTGAACTAGCTCGGAGGCGAGGATGCACTCGGTAATCATGTAGTGGGACAAGAAGGTTGCAACCACATTATTATCAAGTGGACGTAAAAAGATCCATACTCGTCCAAGAAATAGGATTGCGGGGAAAAACTGAGGTTGCTGATGTCGGATGTTGGGTTTCGGCAGACCCTTAAGGTTCAAACTCTGGGGTGCACACGAAGATCTCTCCCCTACCGATCTACGTCCGATCGCCTCATGAGAATCTAAGCTAAGCGATGAACAACACAAGGGACACAAGATTTATACTGGTTTGGGCCATCGTTGTGGTGTAATACCCTACTCCAGTGTGTGGTGTAGTGGATTGCCTCAGGGGCTGATGATGAACAGTATAAGGGAAGAACAACCTCGCGAGAGGTGTTCTTGAGCTGGCGCGATGAACTGCTTGGGTGAGTTCGATCACCCTTTAGCTGCTGGACTGGATCTCTTGATGCCCCCCTACTGTGGTGGCTAGTCCTATTTATAGAGGCCCTGGGCCTCGTCCCAAATATCAAGCGGGAAGGGCGCCAACAACGACCATTTTGAAGGGGAACATCTAGTACAAGTTATCCTGGCTAAAGTTGGTCTTCAGCTGCCAAAGGCGCTGGTGATGACGCCGTCCTGGGCTCCACGGTGACCTCCATCCTGCCGCTCTGCTGGTCTTAGTCTCGTTGCACTGAAATGGCAACCTTTGCCTGATGCCTCGGTACCCCACACCCGTGCTTGCCCCCTTTGCACAAAAGAGGAAACAAGGACACTGCGCGGGCTGGCGTCCGCCTGGCACCCGCCTGGCGCCCGCCTGGTCTCGATCGTCACGGCTTGCGTCATGAGCACCTCGCGAGGTACTCTTCCTTGATCTCTCTGCCTCCTTGCGAGCCTGCCTGGTGAGGCCGTTCCTGAGGAAGTTTTGTGTCGTCCGCCCCGCGAGGCTTGGCCCCTCGCGAGGGTCTTGAGTTTTGCGTTGATGAAGATGGGCCATACTGGGCCACCACTTGAGCCATGCCGTAGGCTGCAGGCAGGCAAGTCTGGGGACCCCCGTTCCCAGAACGTCGACAGTAGCCCCCGGGCACAAGGCGCGCTCGGACTTGGCTTAGAGGAGAAGCAAAGGGGCAAGTGCGGAGCGCCGCGGGCCCCATCAGCCTGCGGCCTTGGGTGCCGCGTGGCGGCTGATTGGATGTGGGCGTCTCCGCTTCCTCACGCCGCCTCGGCAACAACTCGATTTGACAAGTCCCTGTATGCAGAAATGAGTCATGATTACCTGTGATCGTGGCGGCCGGCTGTTGGCTTCCTCCGGTTATAAATGCGGGAGGGCGCAAGCCCCCGCTGTACATCTTCCTCCTCGCTTCCTTCTTCCTCCCCATCCCAGCTGCTCGCCGTCTCTTATGGCGACACCAAAGAGGTTCTCGGCCGCGGAGAAGGGGAAAGCTCGTCGGGAAGGGCCTGACTCTCCTCTGCCCAAGCACGGCCGGGGTCGTCCCCGCAAGCGTCCTGCATCTCCTGTGGTGGCTTCCCGGGGTCGCGGCTGCGATCTCCCACATGGCGACGGGCGCCTGGTGGGCGAGGGTAGGCGCGTCGTGGCTGCGCAGCCTCCCAGGCCGCTCTTCCGCTCGGCGGAGGTGCTGCCGGAGTTCGTCGTGTGGCCAGCGGACCCAACCGGCACATGGCTCCAGCTCCCCCGCTTCCTTGTAGGTGAACTCCCGGCCGGCGCTCCTGGCGGCCTCTGGCTTCAGGCGGACGGCTGCTGCAGCAGGGCCTCCTGGGCCTCGCTGGAGATCTCCGCCATCGAGAACGTGGCCCTGACCTGCGGCTGGCAGACGTTTTCCCGTGCACGCGGCCTGAGTCGGCGGTGCACCCTGCATTTCAAGTTCGACGGTGACGCCACCCTCTTCGTGAGGGTGTTCGGAGAAGACGGCCGCTGCGCTGGGTGCTGCCCTGAGGACGATGACGGCGGCCGGGTGCTCAGCCTCGGCGATGGTCAGGATGAAGACGAAGGCGAGCGCGTGGTCAGCGGTGTTCGCGGCTCACCAAGTTTCGGCGGCTCCCCTTCGGACAGCGGGTCAGCCCGCCGTCGCGCCTCGGTGAAGCGCGAGGAGGGGTCCAACTGAGCTCCAGAGGCAGCTTGAGCCCTCACCACGGGTCGGTGCCAAGCTTGCCACATCCATTTTGTTTTCCTCCCTTTCCTGCGTAAAGAAAGAGTAGTGTATGGCCCCGCAGGGGCGTGCTGGACTGTTGCCATTAACTATTATGCTATTTTCATCCTTCCTGTGTAGGACTGTTGGTGCCACACGTTCACGTGTAGGAATTACTTAGCTCGGGGGAACTTGCCGCAGTCCTTGCTTCTCGAGGCTGAGGCCTCATCATGCGCTTTGTCGCCTACGAGGGTTAGTCAGGAGAGGTAACTTTCGGTCTTGGTCGTGAGGGCCAAACGGCTCAGGTCCTGTGTTCGTGTCGCGATGCCCGTGGGGCACGAACCGGGAGGAGTGCTCCCGCGGTGGACTTGGGTAGGAAAGCCTCACAAAACCGGATCAGAAAACACTCGCGAGGGCGCCCGCGCAGCCCCCTCGCGAGACTTTCAAGAGAGAAAAACAAGTCAAGTAGGCGACAAAGACAAAGAGTCACAGGCCAGGGATGGCGACAACGCTAAAAGCAACTCCAATAAAACTTCAAACAGAGACGAACAAGCCAACTGCTGAAAGCAAATGAAAAAAGCCGCGTCCGGCACCTAATCTAGTCTTGGACGTCTTCTCACCAGTGCAGAGCTAAGTGCTGCCATTGGGCATGGGCGGGAGCCCCCGAGGACCGAGGGCGGCTCTCCGGAGAGTCCGGGACGTTTACAACCCCAACTCATTATTATGTGAGAGTGTCACGGGCGGCGAGCTTCACAGGCACTGGCATTCTTTACAGGCTCCGGGCCTTTCTCGGGGCGACGAGCTTCACAGGCGTTGGCCTTCTTCACAGGCACCGGGCCTTTCTTGGTTCGTCTAGCTTCACAGGCACCAGGCCTTCTTTACAGGCGCTGGGCCTTTCTTCACGGGTAGAACTTCCGGAGGTGCTGGATATTCCACGCGTTCGGGATGGACACCCCCTCCTGAGTCTCCAAGCGTGCGGCACCAGGCCTGGAGACATGAACAACCTTGAATGGGCCCTCCCACATGGGCGAGAGCTTGTGCAGCCCCTCCCTGGAGACCACCCGTCTGAGTACGAGGTCACCTACCTCGAGGGTCCTGGGGCGGATGTTGCGGCAGTGGTACCCCCGCAGCGCCTGTTGGTATCTCGTAGCCCGAAGCGCAGCCTCCCGACGGCGTCCCTCCCCAAGCACGAGGTCCATCCCCCGCATGGCGTCCTACTATGATTCATCGAAAGCCAGGCCCCGCGCGGAGCGGTGCTTGACCTCATGAGGAAGGACCGCCTCAACACCATAGACGAGGAAGAACGGAGTTTCGCCGGTCGACTTGGTTGCGGTAGTGCGGATGGACCATAGCACGGATTGAAGTTTGTCGTGCCAGCCCCTGCCGCAGGCCTCCAGCTTCTTCTTGAAGGTCCGAGTTTTGAGGCCTTTCAGGACCTCCGCGTTGGCGCGTTCAGCTTGGCCATTGCTGCGAGGGTGCGCCACTGAAGCGTAGCATATCTGTGTTCCAAGGTTAGCACAATATGTTTTGAAGAGATTGCTGGTGAACTATGAACCGTTGTCGGTGATGATGTGATTAGGTACCCCAAACCGGATTACGAGGCCCTTGATGAACTTGACCGCTGAGCTAGCTGGGATGGTGCGGATGGCCTCCACCTCTGCCCACTTCATGAACTTGTCAATGGCGATGTAGAGGCAGCGGCAGCCCCCTGGCGCCCGAGGAAACGGTCCAAGGATGTCCAGTCCCCAAACAGCGAAAGGCCATGAGAGGGGAATAGTCTGAAGGCCCTGAGCTGGCTGATGAATTTGCTTGGCGTGGAATTGGCAGGCTTCACAGGCCTTCACCAGCTCGATTGCGTCGTTGAGTGCTGTTGGCCAATAGAACCCGTTGCGAAACACCTTGCCAACGAGTGTGCGTGAGGACGAGTGGTGACCGCAGTCTCCACCGTGAATGTCTGCCAGTAACTCTTTCCCTTGCTCCCTGGAGATGCAGCCTAGGGTAATGTCATTCGGCCGCTTCCAGTAGAGCTCTCCATCTTGGATGCAATAAGCCGTGGCCTGCCGCGCCACGCGTTCCGTGTCCTCCTCCTTTTCTGTCAGAATCCCTCGCACCAAGTAATCCTTGAATTCTGTGGTCCAACATCCCTCCTGAGGTTCCAGCGCCAGGAGCAGGCGCGCTCCTGAGGTCGGGCCACAGGCTGGGGCTCCCGAGGCAGGCGGTTGAGGGAGCTCCTTGTAACACCCAGAGAGTCATGCTACAGTAATTTCCCCCCAATGGTGGCCATGTCATCATGGTTACTATGAAAATTGCCACTTGTCCAAAAATCAAACTCAAATCTAAATTTAAATTTGCAAGTGAAATAATTATTTCTTCGATCGGTACAACTAAATTGTTCGAATAATTCTATAAATTTCCCCTGACCATTGTCGTGTTGAAACCAACTCCACTTGACTCACAATTAAATTCCTAGGAAAATAACAAATGGTCCAACAACAAATAAAATGACCTTTTCAAAGTAAACAATTGTATAAACTTTTCCCAAATAAAATGGAACCTTGTGTGTAGCACCCAAAATATTGTATTTGAATTATATGTACATTATCTTGTAGAACTAATATCATTTAGTGTCTAAAATAAATAGAAAACTGAGACAAAAGGTTTGACAGAGAAAGAAATAAGAAAGTGCTAAGAAATAAGAAAGTGCTGCTGTGCACTTTGGCCCGTATGAGCAGTGCAGCCCAAGCCCACCATCGGCCTATCCCCTACCTCTGTACTGCACAGAGGGGAGGCGGAGTGACCGTGGCGGCCATCCGCCGGCCGTGGCCAGTTGCGTGGCGGGCATCCGACCCCTCCCGGCGCCCTAGAAGACGCCCTCACCCCTCCCCCGAAAGCCTAACTCGCCAAATCCCCCTCGCTCGCCCTCTCCATCTTGAATTGGATCGATCCCGAGCGCAACCGTCGTCGGGCCTCGTCGTTGATGTGGCTACCGGAGCCACCCCGAGCCGCCCCAGGTGTCCTGCAGCTACACCAAGGCTGTATCCGTCGCCTACCGCACTGAATCGAGCTCGAGGAGCAACGCTGTCTCCGCCCTCATCGATTGTCTTCACCATGGCCGCCGCGGCCTCGCCGTCGATCCGCATCACCTCGTCCACCCCCGGCCTCGTACGATCTCACCACCGACCTCCTCTCGGTGAGCAGCGCCGATCCCCGCCTTTCCTCATAGTTTCCGTCGACGTAGGCCGCCGCCCGACCTTCCCTGCCCGGAGTTGCGCTACTCGCACTCCCTGGCCGCGCTCACCGGCCTCTGGCCGCGACCAACTGCGCCCCAGCGCGCCCGCCCGGGCCGCGCCTTGCCTCGCCCCGGCCGCACTCCCCGGTGCCCCACGCCCTTCTGCGCGCGTCCGCCACGCCCGGCGTTGGCCGTCGCTCGCCTTGGCCGCATCCAAGGTGCTCCCCCGCAGCCGCCCGCGACCCTCCTGCTCTGCCTACCGACGTTGCTGTCGCACTGCTACTGCTTGCGTGTGCTGCTGCTTCCTGCCGTTGCCGTTGCGCTGCTGTCGCCCGTGCGCTACTGCTGTCGCCCGCTGCCTGTACCTGCTGCTCTTGTGCTGCTGCCGCCCGCCGCCTGATGCCTCTGCTTGCTGCGCTGCGCTGCTGCTGCTCTTGCATCGTTGCTCTGCTGCTGCTTACTCCTGCTACTACGCTGTTGCTTGCTACTACTTCTAATGGTCATGGTCGCCGTGATTTTGCGCCCATGCGTGTTGGCCATGGCAACACACCCGTGGCTGGATGTGTGGCCGGTCCTCTGTAGATTAGTTTAGGAGCTAATTAGTGCTAGTTAATTTAGTTGCTACCCTATGACACATGGGTCCCATTTAATTAGGTTAGTTTTATTTATTTTTCTAGGTACAGCATATGACATGTGGGCCATACCCTCCCCCTTTTCACCAGTCAAATTGACTTAGTCAACTCGAATTATTATTAAATCCAAAAATTACAAAAATATAATTAAAACTTTAAAAAATAATATAAAATAAACCGTAACTCGGATGAAAATATTTTGTACATGAAAGTTGCTCAGAACGATGAGACGAATCCGAATACGCAGCCCATTTGTCAGCCACACGTCCTTAGCATAGCGAACATGCAACATTTCACCTCCGGTTCATTTGTCCGAAAACGTGAAACACCGGTGATATTTTCCCGGATGTCCCTTCACCGGTATCACCTTCTATCGCGTTAGGGCACACCTAGCACCGCGTAATGCCTCGTTATGTTTTGTGATGCTTTATTTGCTCTGTATTTACCGTTTCTCCCCCCTCATCTCTCGCTAGACTACGAGACCGACGCTGCTGCTGCCCTGGTCGACTACAATGTTGACTCCTCCTCCTTGTTGCCAGAGCAACCAGGCAAGCCCCCCCTTTGATCATCCCGATATCACCCATTCCATTTTCTCATGCTCGCATTAGATTTCGCTAGTGCTATTGATTGTTCCTATTCTGATGCATGGCCTGCTTTTGTAACCTGCTTATTGTTACCTTACCTGCTTATCCTAAACTGCTTAGTATAGGTTGGTTAGTGATCCATCAGTGACCCCCACCTTGTCCTTATTGCCCCTGCTTCATCATCGAAGACCCGATCAACAGGATCGAAGACCAGGCCCCGACACCGCACATCACTTTCCCCTTAGTTGCTCGCTGCTGGGTTACTATCGAGTGCCGAGGGTGAGTCCTCTACAACACTTCTGATGTTAACCATGTAGTGTAGCTATTCGGTCATGGTCATCGAGGGTGATTCTGCCTTAACCACTTCCGATATGACTCTGTCCTGCAACCCTCAAGTGTGAACCTCGAGGGTGATTCCTCTTACGTTCACCTTGATGATTACATCGAGTGGAATTCACCGGGCGTGATTCCTTGGGTTTTCCCCTTGATGTTTAGACACACAGTTACTATGATTACTACGACTTTACACTGAACCATGTTACTAAAGACGGGTCGACCCCGAGGGGTACCCGCGCGAGCATAATTGCGAGTGATGTGGAGTCGGTTGACCTGGAAGGTGCCCGAGAGATAATTACGAGGCGTGGCTGGGCATTCTTAGCCCTTGCCGCAAGTCCTCGAGACGGGGCAACGGGGTCACATCTTTCGTGAGTCTCTGCTTGTTACCACGTGTTCCTAATCCACTACGATTTGGATATTTGATCCAAGGGGCCTCTGGCCTGATAGCACTAACCATCACATGGGCATAGTATGGGCGTTCTGCGTCGTATGCATCAGCCGAAGCTTAATAGACGTCAGCGACTGAGCGGCGCGCGCCGGGTTGGACTGGTAAGCACCTGCCTTTTTAAAGGAGGTAGCTAGGTCTGCTCACCGGCTACGTATGCAACGTGCAGGAGTTCCCGGGGCGATGGCCCATGACCCCTGGGGGCATAGGTTTAGTCCGGTGTGCTGACCTCTCTATTTAGCCTAGGTCGGGTTGCGGCGTATTGTTTGGCCGAGGCCGGGCATGACCCAGGAAAGTGTGTCCGGCCGGAGTTAATCGAGTGTGGTGGGTAAGTTGGTGCACCCCTGCAGGGAAGAAAACATCTATCGATAGCCTGTCCTACGAAACGGACACTTGGAGTTGTATCCCAATCGATACAACTAGAACTGGATACTTGTGATGAGAATTGGATTGTGATGAGAAATGGATAGTATGGCTCTGAGATTGCTTTCTTGCAGGGAGTCGAGAAAGGATCTCTGGCCGAGGTTGATAACACTACTACTACTTTACTTTATGCTACTCTACTCCCTCCTGTTTGCTGGAAGATGGTGGTTTCCAGAAGATGCTAGTCTTTGATAGGACTAGGCCTTCTCCCTATTCTGGCATTTCTGCAGCCCAGTCCACATACACATCCTTCCTTTGATAATGTTGCATATGTAGTGTAGATCCTTGCTTGCGAGTACTTTGGATGAGTACTCACGGTTGCTTTGCTCCCTCTTTTCCCCCTTTTCCATTCTTCTCGGACAAAGCAACCAGATGACGGAGTTCAGGAGCCAGATGACACCTTTGACGACTGCTACTACCCCGAGGGTGCCTGCTACCACGTGACGGACACCGACGACCAGGAGTAGTTAGGAGGCTCCCAGGTAGGAGGCCTTGCCTTTTCGATCGATGTTGCTTTTGTGCTAGCCTTCTTAAGGCATACTTGTTTAACTCATGTTTGTACTCAGATATTGTTGCTTCCGCTGACTCGTTTGTATTTGAGCCCTCGAGGCCCCTGGCTTGTAATATAAAGCTTGTATTATTTTAATTTGTGTCTAGAGTTGTGTTGTGATATCTTCCCGTGAGTCCTTGATCTTGATTGTACACATTTGCGTGCATGATTAGTGTATGATTGAATTGAGAGTGTCACAAGTTGGTATCAGAGCTGATTGCCTGTAAGTAGCCCCCTTTCCAACTCCTTGGCCGAAGTTGAGTCTAGTTATTGAAAAACTCTTACTAACATGGTTGTGTGGCTTACGGGGCCACGTCGCCATTGGGTGGTATTAGGATCTTTTACTCCTCGACCTTTACTCTAGGACTCTGATCTCTCCTCTATTCGGGTTAAATTATTTTGCTAACTCTAACTCTAGGTTCTCGTAACTAATTCTCCCGGAGAGCCCTCATTCCGGAAGATCTCCTACTTCGTCATAAGATTCTGAGGATATCCCTCGATATATTCCCCAGACCCTTGTGCTCATCGCCTTTGCAATTCACTGACACCGATTGAGGGAGTCCCGGACTAGGGGGTGTCCGGATAGCCGAACTATCATGGTCGGCCGGACTCCAAGATTATGAAGATACAAGATTGAAGACTTCGTCCCGTGTCCGGATGGGACTTTCCTTGGCGTGGAAGGCAAGCTTGGCGATACGGATATGTAGATCTCCTACCATTGTAACCGACTTTGTGTAACCCTAGCCCTCTCCGGTGTCTATATAAACCGGATGGCTTTAGTCCATAGGACGAACAACAATCATACCGTAGGCTAGCTTCTAGGGTTTAGCCTCCTTGATCTCGTGGTAGATCTACTCTTGTAACACACATCATCAATATTAATCAAGCATGACGTAGGGTTTTACCTCCATCAAGAGGGACCGAACCTGGGTAAAACATCGTGTCCCTTGTCTCCTGTTACCATTCGCCTAGACGCACAGTTCGGGACCCCCTACCCGAGATCCGCCGGTTTTGACACCGACATTGGTGCTTTCATTGAGAGTTTCTCTGTGCCGTCACCATAAGGAAGGATGCCTTTTCCCGTCTTTAAAGACGGCACCATCGTCAAGGGAGCTTTGGCCACCGGCCAGACTATCCGGCTAGGCAGTTTTCTTATGACCGCCTGTTCGGCCACCGCTCCGACAATGACCTCTCAGGTCATTGAAAGCGATCTTCACGTCAGCTCGGAATTCGCCGAGCAGCTGGATCCGATTGAGCTCTCCTCCGTAAACGAGCTCTTGGATCGCATCGCCGCCCTGGGAGTCGCTACCGACTACGATCAGATTGGGCTTAAAACCGATCTGAGAGAAATTAACTCTCCCCAGGTTACCCACCACGTTGTTGTGGTAGAGGAACAATGCGGCGACTCTTCTTCTATGTTAAAAACCAACTATGTCCGGATTCCCGATCCCTCCATGTCGGATTCCCGCGGAGGGTCGGATGCTAATCAAATACTAAACCTAAAGTCAGGCATCGGACCAGATTTGTTGGAAAGCGTCCAGCAAACCAAGCTTCCAAATCCGGAAGCTTCTTGGCCTTTGAGCCTCAGATCGGGCGGGGTTCCACCCGCCCACCAAAACATAAGCGATCTATCTCAAATACGGCAAGAGCCCGATGAAACAGTACATCATTACTGGGCCAGATTCCTCTTGGTTATGAATAGGATAAAGGACTGCCGTGAAGAAAGCGTGATTTCAATCTTCTGCAACAATTGCACGGACAAGGGAATCATAAACGCCATCAGTCGTTGCAAAGTTACACGCTTCGCCGACCTAGCGACCATTGTACAAAAATACTGCGCGATGGAGAGTGCGTGGAAAACCGAAACTAGGTTTTGGGACAATCCGGCCCTGAATACAACCCCAGTCCGAAATAAAAGGGTGCGTCATACTCAAGCACCTGGGTTAAAAACCAAAAAGCAAAAACCCCTAAAGGGTACGGAACCGTACTGGAGGGATGGCTCAACGGACCCTGCAAAATCCACAGTACGGAGGGCGCCACTCCAACACATAGCCTTCGAGCATGTTGGATATTACGGCAGGTGGCCAAAAGTGGCGAAGGCTTTTTAGCCCCGGGCAACCAGCCCAACAGTACTAGTACGGTATTAACAGTCTTCGAGACTTTCGCATCAAATAACATGCGGAAACGAACAATCCGCAGCCTTGCTGAAGTCTACCAAGTAGCAAAACCAAATCCATGGAGCGACACGGCTATCACCTTCAATGCCAGCGACGAACCTAAATTCCGAACAACTAGAGCACCAGCCGCATTGGTCCTCAGTCCGATAGTGGACGGCTTTCGTCTTACCAAGGTACTCATGGATGGCGGCAGCGGATTAAACCTCATCTACGAGGAAACCCTTCAAAAAATGGAAATTGACTGGAGCCGCATTGAGCGAAGCAGCACAACCTTCAGGGGAATAATCCCTAGTCGAGAAGTACGCTGCACAGGAAAAATCACACTAGATGTAGTGTTCGGCTCGCCGGACAATTATAGGTCCGAAGAGGTCACGTTCCAAGTGGCCCCATTCGGCAGCGGATATCACGCTTTGTTAGGGCGAGAGGCATTCACAATCTTCCAAGCTATACCCCATTACGGGTACATGAAGCTCAAAATGCCCGGACCCAATGGAATAATCACTCTCGCCAGTGATCCAGATACAGCACTCCGCGCTGAAAATAAGACAGCCGCACTGGCCCTAGAGGCATTATCCGAAGCCCTAGCGGCAGAGGAACTAACTGCGCTTCGCTCCATGGTGGATAGGGACGATGTGATACTCGATAAGAGGTCCAAGTCCACCTCTTTTAAACCAGCAAACGAAATAGTCAAATTTCAGGTCCATCCAATGGACCCCACAAAGAGGGCATCCATTGGGGCACAATTAAATCCTGATGTAGAAGCCGCACTACGAGAATTCCTTCGGGAAAATTGGGACATTTTTGCCTGGCATCCTTCAGACATGCCAGGAATCCCACGCAGGCTGGCAGAGCACAGCCTAAATATCCTAAAAGGATTCAAGCCAGTCCAACAAGCTCTTCAGCGATTTTCCGAACCCAAAAGACAGGCAATGGGAGAGGAGCTAGCCAAACTCTTAGAAGCCGGATTCATCAGAGATATAAAACATCCGGACTGGCTAGCCAACCTAGTAATGGTACCAAAAAAGGACAAATCCTGGCGCCTTTGTGTCGATTTCAAAGACCTTAACAAGGCCTGTCCAAAGGACCCTTTCCCTCTCCCTCGCATCGACCAAATCATCGATGCTACCGCAGGGCACGATTCATTGTGCTTCCTCGATGCATACTCCGGATACCATCAAATCAAGATGGCAGAAAAAGACCAGGCCGCAACGACATTCATTACTCCATATGGGCCATTCTGCTTCAACACAATGCCCTTCGGACTCAAAAATGCCGGCGCAACATATCAGCGCATGATTCAGATATGTCTGGCTACCCAGATAGGCAAAACAGTAGAGGCATACGTAGACAATGTGGTCGTCAAGACCAAACACGTCGAAACTCTAGTAGACGACTTGAGGGTGACATTTGACAACCTCCGAGCATATGACATTAAGCTCAACCCGGAAAAATGTGTCTTCGGAGTACCAGCCGGAAAGCTTTTGGGCTTCATTGTATCCGGTAGAGGAATTGAAGCAAACCCAGCCAAGATCCGAGCTCTGTCACAATTGGATATCCCAAAAGACCTCAAGCAAATACAAAAATTAACTGGGTGCGTAGCGGCTCTAAGCCGCTTCATCTCCCATTTGGGAGAAAAGGCTCTTCCCCTCTATCGCCTCCTTCGGCGCACCGAACACTTCGAATGGACGGATGCTGCCACGGCCGGACTCGAAGAAATCAAGGCCATACCGGCAACAAATCTGGTCCTAGTCGCGCCCAACCTGGGCGAACCTATGTTATTATATATCGCAGCAACACATCAAGTTGTCAGCGCGGTACTCTTCGTCGAACGAGAAACAGAAGGGCACAGATTCCCTCTTCAAAAACCAGTGTACTACGTATCCACTGTCTTAACTCCATGCAAGTCCCGGTACCCACATTATCAAAAGATAGCATATGCGGTGTTCATGGCATCCCGGAAGCTGCGACACTACTTTCAAGAGTGTTCCATAATGGTGGCCTCCGAAGTACCTCTCAACGATATTATAAACAATCGCGACGCAACGGGCAGGATTGCAAAATGGGCCATTGAGCTCTTACCATTTGACATCACCTACAAACCACGGCGAGCTATAAAGTCGCAAGTCCTGGCTGACTTCGTCGCCGAATGGACCGAAGCCGAACTCCCTAAAGAGTACGGCGCGTACTCCAATTGGATCATGCATTTTGACGGATCCAAAATGTTGGCTGGCTTGGGGGCTGGTGCCGTCTTGACGTCCCCAACTGGAGACACAGTCCAATACGTACTTCAAATAATGTACATGGACTCCAACAACGCAGCCGAATATGAGGCCCTTCTACACGGCCTCCGGATGGCAATCTCCATGGGCATTCAATGCCTAGAGGTGCGCGGGGATTCAAACCTCGCAATATCCCAAGTAAATGGAGACTTTGACGCCAAAGATCCGAAAATGGCAGCTTACGGCAACGCCGTCCTAAAAATGTCAGCTCGATTCGAAGGACTCGAATTCCACCATGTAGCCCGGGATAATAACCAGGCAGCAGACATGTTAGCACGCATCGGCACAAAACGCGACGCCGTCCCTCCAAACATCTTCCTGGAACGGCTCTTTAAGCCATCCGTATTATGGGAAGAGGAGTCCGGAAATAACAATCCAGAGACAACTGCAGCACCTAACTCAGACAATTCTGACACAATCGGCGGCTCAGCCAATGAAAAAACACCCCACGAAATAATGGCAGTAATTGCCCCGTGGACGGAACCATTCCTAGCCTACTTAATTAGGTAGGAACTTCCCGAAAACCAAAATGAGGCCCGCTGCATAGTTCGGCGATCTAAAGCCTACAAGGTCCATGAGGGAGAAGTTTATAAGAAAAGCACAACCGGAGTCCTTCAAAGGTGTATCTCCGAAGAGGAAGGGCGAAATCTCCTGGCTGAAATTCACGCCGGACTCGGCGGGCACCACGCTGCAGCCCGGGCCCTTGTAGGCAAGGCCTTCCGTACAGGATTTTATTGGCCGACAGCCCGGGCAGATGCTCAGGACTTAGTCCAAGGATGCGTCGGTTGCCAGCTCTATGCTAATCAGAGCCACATGCCACCCACCGCCCTCAAAACTATACCCATCACCTGGCCGTTCGTGGTCTGGGGGCTTGACATGGTTGGACCCCTTAAAGGGGGAACCCACAAGCACAAATACTTATTGGTCATGGTGGACAAATTCACCAAATGGATTGAAGCCAAGCCGGTTAAAACGGCAGAATCCGGACCTGTGATAGATTTCATATCCAGGGTAGTACACCGTTTTGGCGTCCCCCACAGCATCATCACTGATAACGTCACGAATTTCACGGCCGACGAGGTTAAACTCTGGTGCAAAAATATGGGCATCAAGCTCGACTACGCTTCAGTCTATCACCCCAAACTAACGGTCAAGTCGAGCGAGCAAATGGTCTAATCATGAGCGGCATCAAACCCAGACTAGTGCGGTCCCTCAAGGAATCTAACACGCATTGGGTAGAGGAGCTCGACTCCGTACTCTGGGGGCTGCGGACCACGCCAAACCGAACTACCGGATTCACACCATTTTTTATGGTGTACGGCGCAGAGGCAATTCTGCCCTGCGATATAATTCATGACTCACCTCGCGTGCGCATGTACAAAGAAAGAGAAGCCAAGATGGATCGGCAGGACAGTTTGGACGCCTTAGAGGAGGAGCGGGACGTGGCAAAAGCTCGTTCCGCATTTTATCAACAGCAGGCTCGAAGATATCAAAGCAGAGAAGTACGGGCCAAAGCTTACAATGTTGGCGAACTTGTTCTACGCCTGCCGGACAAGAAAAAGGACAAACTTAAGCCCAAGTGGGAAGGTCCCTTCATCATCGACCAAGTCCTGACCGGCGGAGCATACCGTCTACGTAACGCATCTGACAACCGACTCGAGCCGAACCCATGGAACGCAGCCCGTCTCCGAAGATTCTACGCCTAACGCCGGACTCAGAGTTCGTCTCACTCCTCCGTCCACCTTTTTACATTTTCGCTGTCTCTTGTCCCCCTCCTTCTTCCCACTTTTTTTTCAATACCTTTGATAGGCTGATTTGCACATTGTTCGCACACACTTGATGTGCTCCTAGCACTCATTATACCTGGGGGCTTCTTTAACAGAAGCTTATTTATACGGGCTTCATGCCCAACACATGTGTCATACTTCCGCATGTACCTTTTATTCACCATTATATGCATCGATATGACTTAAGTTTTGGCCAAGCTGGGTTGCCTGGCTCCTGTGCTTACCCCTACGTTTCCGATTGTTCGGCTAGGAGGTAAAGGGAGCACCTCTGCGATTGTTACTGCCGGGTCAGCCGGATGTGTACCTCAGACTGGGTGAAGCCGAAAGCTAGCGTTCTTAAGAGAATATTCGGTCGGTGACTTGAAAGATGATTTATTACTTACTTATTTATTTGCCCCCAGATGCTTTTTCTGCTATTTTCGCAGTCCGGACATGCACTTTAGGGCATGCCTCCCAGGGAAAGGAACCCTTAACGAAACTATTCTCCCTGGAAGATGTTTCTTACTAACCATGTAATATAACATAGCTAGTTGGGCACTTGTCTGATAAAGCAATTATGACCCCGACGCCTTGTCTCCACGCATGCCCCGGTTCTTCTATAACCGTAAGGGTATTCGGACACACTCCGGACTGTTGGGTCCCGAGGTTGAAGCGAAAAGGTCCGCAAAGACAAACGATCTACAATCCGGCTAGAAGGCATTTTACATGTCATTTCAAATTACATCGTCAAACTGACTGATTATACTCCTCTTCAATCCCATCTAATAGGCTGTCTAATTTACAGTCCTATTGGGAATATTTCGCGGCCAGCTGTACTTGGCCGTACATCAAGCTCACAGGGATCTCCTTCCCATCAGGCCCCGCAGGTCCGACCTCGGCCATGTGGTTTGGGTCAGCCTTCGGGTACCGCGTCTTCACCATGGCCCAGGCCTCCCTGGCCCTTTGACGGCAGGCCGATATTTTCCACAGACGGAGGCGTCGCCTTGCTCCCTGAAGCTTCTCAGCAAGCCCTCCAAGGCCCTAGGGTAGAGAGACGGAAGGCCATAAGGCCTGAACGACGCCACTCATCGCCTGCCGAACACGTTCGAGCAGTTGCACCAGCTCGGGAAGTTGGTCACCCGTTGAACCAGGCATTTCCTCCGCAGGGCGACCTGTGAGCACACCTAAAGACACATTTCTGTCAATCGACTTCCTCGCCGAATTCTTATTTTCAAAGGAATTTTCTCAAGCACTTACTATAAATGCCGCAACGAAGCCACTGATTCTCCTTCGCGGAGCCAGACAGCTGGGCCCGAACACCTTTCAGCTCTTCTCCTAGCTGGGTGTGGGCATCTTGGAGCTTGTTTCTCTCCTGCTGCACCTTCATAAGCACCCTCTCGCCGGCCTTTAGCTGACGCAGTAGCTGTTGCTTGTCCGGATCTAGTCCGGCACCCTCTACAATATTATTGTCAGATTTACGCACACGCTGCACTTTGTTAACTACTTATCTTTTTGAAGAACGTATTACCAGCGGGGGTCTCTGTGGCTCCCCCTGTGGTGGCTAGTGCGGCCTCAAGTTGGGCCTTGCACTCTTGGAGCTCCTGGGACAGGTGGGTATTCTTCTCTGTAAGATCCTGCATAATAAATGATCCTTAAATCAGTTATTTTAACTATTTTAAGTCTCGGGGGCTACTAGCATATATAACTATTAAAATTACTTACCCGTATGTCCTTCACATACTGCTCCGTGGCTCTGGTTAAACCATCTTGAGCAGCACGGAGGTGCGCGTTTCCCGCATCAAAGGCATTCAACGCCTCCGGGGAGAAACACGCGTCACGAAGAACTGTCCGGCAACGCATGTGATTCATGGCGCTCTCCACCTCAGACCGGGTGGCGGACAGCCTGTCGGCATCCTCCATCGGAGGAGCATCCGGCTCTTGCCTTGTGTTCGCCTCCACTTCCGGACCACGCGATGGAGCATGGCTGGCGGAGGCTTGATTGGCAACCTCTCCGGACACTGTCCGGCGAGCGCTCTTTCTCCTGGAAAAAGTTATGAGCATTAATATACCTCCTAGGGATCCTTCCCTTAAAAACAACGGTGCGCCGTACCGTTGCGGCGATGTTTCGATTCACGTCACACTCCTCTTCCGCCTGCTGGGCCGAACTGACCCTTGCTGGTCAGCCGCCGCAGGTTCGGCTTCCCGCCTTAAAGGCACCTCCTGCGATGCACCGTCAGTATAGGATGGTCAGAGTTGAGCACGAATCAAATGATGGTGTCAAGACCTCAGTCGTAGTCACCTGGGAGGCCAGAAACAAACCGGGGTAGTCAGCCGTAATGGCGACTAGGGCATTGTCCATGCTAAGTTGGTGGAACACCCCGTCAATCAGCTCCACCTTTATGTCCGGATCCTCTTCGGAGGTCGGATCAAGGGATCGTTCCGGATCCTCGGGCTGTGGAGTTAGGCTTTGTATGCCCTCCATGTCCGGCGCAGCTCCTGCGTCGAAATCACGAAGTAAGATACTTGACTGTGGAAGTATGGATCGGGTAGATAAACGTCCGCTTACCCAGCTCCGAGGGTTATTCATGGAGAATCCGTTCAATGGATTCGTGTGGAGAAAGTCCTCCTCCTCCCCCTTGTACAAGACGGACAGGATCTTTGCCAGATCGGCTACCGAGCCCGGCCCTCTGCGGCCATGACGGGTGGCGTCGTCTTCCCCGTTGAAATCCCACATAGGATGGCCCCTATATTGGAGTGGCTGCACCCCTCGCATAATGCACGCGGCCATGATTCCAATCATGGTCAATCCGGAGTGGGCCAGTAACCTAATCCGGCCCATCAGATAATGGACGCTCCCATCATCCTCCCGTTGAGGGCTCCGCGGGCGCCAACTCAGGCGTTTCTTCAAGGGAGCATTGCTGAACTCCGGGAGGCCGATCCGAACTGGATCCGGCAGGGGGGCGTCCTCCATGTAGAACCATTCCGAAGGCCAGTCTTCGGACGCCTTCTTTAGGGTGCCGGATAGATATCCGGTCCCGGCGATGCGCCATATTTCGGCTCCGCCCACTTGATATATCGACCCCTCATAAGAACGGGGTACGAGGCAAAACAATCTCTTCCACAGCGCAAAATGGGGCTCGATGCCCAGGAACAGCTCGCAAAGAGCTACAAAGCCCGCGATGTGCAAAATGGAGGCAGGTGTGAGGTGGTGAAGCTGGAGTCCGTAGAACTCCAGGAGCCCCCGGAGAAACGGATGTATAGGAAATCCGAGTCCCCTTATTAGATAAGGGACGAAGCATACCCGCTCTCCTTTGGAAGGGTTGGGGACGCTCTCCACCTGCTTTCCACCCTTGAAGGTGGCCATTCCGGCTCGAACCGGAACCATGAAAGCTGGGGGAAGATATCCCTCGGTTTAGAGCGCCACTAGCTCACTGTGTGGAACTGAGCATCTCCCCCAATCTCCTGGCTTAGGGCTGGGAGCACGAGAGGAGGAGCCGCATCGACTATCCATGATAGAATGGATTTTTGTCAGAGGCACTTCCATGAGAACTTGCGGATGGAGGATGGTGTGAGCTGGATCTAGATCCTCGCCTCTCTTATAGGCGTCTCGTTCGCACGGCTAGGGGGTAAAATGTAAAAATACCCTAGCTTTTCGCATTCATACGACACGTGGAAGAAGGCCATTATTGGGCGTAGAAGCCAAGGAGCGCGACATTTATAAGGAAGCCGGACACTATTCGACAGGAACATGAAGTTTGAAGGAGAACCCACCTTGCAACGTCGAAGACAATATATGCGCCGGACTCGTAGTCGCTAAACCCCGGTTCGGGGGCTACTGAGGGAGTCCCGGGCTAGGGGGTGTCCGGATAGCCGAACTATCATGGTCGGCCAGACTCCAAGATTATGAAGATACAATATTGAAGACTTCGTCCCGTGTCCGGATGGGACTTTCCTTGGCGTGGAAGGCAAGCTTGGTGATACGGATATGTAGATCTCCCACCATTGTAACCGACTTTGTGTAACCCTAGCCCTCTCGGGTGTCTATATAAACCGGATGGCTTTAGTCCATAGGACGAACAACAATCATACCATAGGCTAGCTTCTAGGGTTTAGCCTCCTTGATCTCGTGGTAGATCTACTCTTGTAACACACATCATCAATATTAATCAAGCAGGACGTAGGGTTTTACCTCCATCAAGAGGGCCCGAACCTGGGTAAAACATCGTGTCCCTTGTCTCCTGTTACCATCCGCCTAGACGCACAGTTCGGGACCCCCTACCCAAGATCCGCCGGTTTTGACACCGACACAGATATTTCCCTATGGATATCTGCTTGCACTTGTTATTCTCATGATCATTTCTCATCGCTCTTGTTGTTACAAGATGCCTCGAACTATTCTCCGTTGTCCCGAGAATCCTTTGAGTTTACTGTCTTGCGGTTTATTTCGCATGAAAACCCTTATGGTTTTTTCCTCACATTTATCGAGGATCCATTCTTCTCAATTGCAGTCATCAGGTTATCCTTTTTAAAATTATCTTTCCAACTAGACGTCATTCCGGACATGAGTTGTTTCTCGGCAATTCAAACCTTTATTGATTGTCCAACTAAGTGTTTTCAACTTATCCATCCTTGATCAGAGCGTCTGCTTCTGATCCTTCGTTTTGGAAACCATAATTTCTTTCTATTTAAGCATCAGACTAATCAAGTGATTCTTGAATCTGATGCCTCTGGATTCTTTCTTCCTCTAAGTGAGTACCGATACTCACATCAGCTCCAGTGTGGATCGCCCGATCCATTGTTGGATTGCTATCCGACAATGTCCTTCATATTCAATCACCTTGTGAGTTCTTCCCCTGATACATAGTGCCTATGGTAATCATCTGCTTGGCCAACCATGCTCTGCTTTCGAGCTTGTGTATTTACTTTTGAAACTTGTGGTATATGTTACTAGGATGCCCGATGGGTTGAACCTATGTCTTCCCCTAATCCGTGAGAACCCGAAAGTTTTCACAAGTCATACTCTTCCGATGTTCTACCAGATAAAAATTCCAACACTACAGTTTTATCAAAGCGAGAGGTGAATGAAATGATATGCATTAAAGAAGTGGGAGTCGACCTTGAACTTTGTGTTCATGCCCATGAAAATGATGTAGACCGTCTCGGAAGCTTCTTGCAAAATGATTATCCAGCTGTATGATTCTTTCGGTATTCTTGAAATTGATTCCTTATAGTTATGGTTCCGACCATGCTGTCCTGATCTAATATATCTGATGGGACTTCATTCCAGTGCCTCGTCTATTTTTGGCAAGGTTGAAGTATCTACTGTCATAGGTCAATGACCCGGTTCTACTTCTATCTTGTTCTACCTTCGAGTATTACCCCCTGGTATCTCGAAGATGTCTTGCCATTGCACCACATCTTACTAACTTTGTTGAAGTAATGTCTTTCCTTGTCGTAATCACTCTACGGGTTCTGGGTTGTTGTCAACCGAGGCACCGACTAGTGAAATTATTCTACACTACAAATCAAATACCCCTAGTATTTTTACTAGGAAATTCTGAACTCAATCTGGTCATTCCTAGACTATCGACTGCATCCTGGTCTTTCTATCTTTGACAGTGCTACCTCGTCCTTCTCTGGTGCACGAATTCTTCAGTGTGTGAGCACGACTTACGTCGAGCTTTCAACATCATGTTGCTTGTCTTGAAAGGCAACCTTGGTTTCGAGCTTGCATCTTATATATTGATCCTATAAGTTGCCACTTCTTCATTCCCTTGCTTGTTGCCATTATTGTTTTATTGCATCCTCTCGAAACCTCCAGGCAAATGTGTCGGATCGCCTTCAACACTTTGACTTCTTATGAGATGTCAACTGTGTTCATGATGAGAAATACCCTCCTTGCCCTTGATGATTTTTATTATCAACAACAACACCCTTGACTTCCTTTCACCGCGAACTTGTCCACATTATGAATACAACTTGCTCTCCAGCTAGTGTTGTGTTCTGCCTTGAAGTATTACTGTCTTTTTTGTCGAGAATGTTGTGGGGATTGCTCCACCTCTTAGAAATTCTCGGTATGGTGATACTTCTCACCATCACCATTCTTCCTTGGTCCCCGTGTTATTTTAACGAGGATATCAATATGCTAACGATGTTTTTTGAGTTCTGTACTTCTAGCAACCCTATTGCTTTGAAGTTAACGATCGAGAATTCGTTCTTAGACTGTTGGTTATTGAATCGTCACTCTAACATTGATCTTGCTACCTAAGGTCATATTTCGGGCACACCTTTCAACTAATGATTGATGGTGTATGTTTTCCTAGAGCATACAACATTATATCATTTGAATTAACAAGTGTCATCTTCTTGTTCACATTATTGTGGAAATCCATCCGTTTGGAATTCTTGATGAATTGTCGTTGATCCCATCAGCCACCTTCTCATCCCCTCCTTGGTTTAATGATGAACTATTGCTTCAGAAACCCGCTCCCATAGTTCATTTCCCAAGAATCTTGCAATGTCATTTCGTTGATTTGTGTTGCACCTTTTCTTCTCGGACATCCTGAGTCTCAAGTATCATGACACCAATCGAATCTGAATCTCGGTCAGATATGATGGTTGGGACAACTTTTCAGGAGTTATGATGTTGGTCCTTTGATGACCCGGTAATATGATGTCATGCCTAGCAACCCCCTGGCTGGAGGACCTATCATTATAATTTCTTTTGCAAGGATGACCATTCTTCTTGGAGGAAATTGTAAGACTTATTTTATAAGTTGCTCCTGATGGATCGATTGTGTATCCAAAGTCTGGCCCTTGATTGAAACACCATATCATTGCTACCTCGAAGCATGACTATGATACCCCACTCTTCAACGAGAACATTGGAGGCATGATGCTAAATGTTTCTTGGCCAGTTATCCAAACACCGTTGTATGGGTAACGTCTTGAATTAATCCTTGCCTCTTATCTGAATGGTTGGGTACTTGCTCTCCTACCCTGTATGCCATGTTCTGCTTGTACATGGGAAGGATATAGTCCTAATAATTGTGTGTAATCACAATTTTCCTTTCCATTGTTCTGTTTAATCTAATGATCACCTTTTCCTTTCCACTATTTTGTTTAACCTTTCTTGTGAATTATGAGATCTAAGCAGTAATAGTTCCCTGCTTATGTAAACACCTCGGTGCACAATTTGGCAGTGAGACCCTGTTATTATTGCTATTAACATTCCGGTAACCACTGATGGACGAGAACTTTGCCTATTGGTCCGCCTCGATTCAACGAGCAGGAAAATGGTTCTCTTCGTCCCTCGCCCTTGGTACCAATGTTGTTGGCAACATAACTGACAGTCTATTATCTGACATGCCTTGCTATCGGCCCCCTTTCTACTTTTAACCCACATGGTGGGCTCATAACCCGCAGTTCCACAGGATCGGAACCTGACTCTCCTGTACATCCTTGATTCCGAAGTATCCTTTGCTCTTGTGTGTTTTCACGAGCCACCCTTCGAGAGATGATCTATTCCCGATGCTCTGAACCCCTATTCACACTTTGTTCACGCATCGATCGGATGTCCCTTCGCTTGAAACATATTATTGTACCTTCATACTTTGCTCTCGATGTTTTCCTAAGTTTCAACTCGAGAGGTACTTCCGCCGCATTCCCTAAATTATCCACCAGATAATCGACCCTATAAGGGTCAGTTCTGCCGTAGTTAACCTTTACTTCCCCACTTAAATCTCGGGACGAGATTTCTTGTAGTGGAGGAGATTTGTAACACCCCGAGAGTCATGCTACAGTAATTTCCCCCTAATGGTGGCCATGTCATCATGGTTACTATGAAAATTGCCACTTGTCCAAAAATCAAACTCAAATCTAAATTTAAATTTGCAAGTGAAATAATTATTTCTTCGATCGATACAACTAAATTGTTCGAATAATTCTATAAATTTCCCCTGACCATTGTCGTGTTGAAACCAACTCCACTTAACTCACAATTAAATTCCTAGGAAAATAACAAATGGTCCAACAACAAATAAAATGACCTTTTCAAAGTAAATAATTGTATAAACTTTTCCAAAATAAAATGGAACCTTGTGTGTAGCACCCAAAATATTGTATTTGAATTATATGTACATTATCTTGTAGAACTAATATCATTTAGTGTCTAAAATAAATAGAAAACTGAGACAAAAGGTTTGACAGAGAAAGAAATAAGAAAGTGCTAAGAAATAAGAAATGTTGTTGTGCACTTTGGCCCGTATGAGCAGTGCAGCCCAAGCCCACCATCGGCCTCTCCCCTACCTCTGTATTGTACAG
>NC_041393.1:233118508-233149130 GCF_002162155.2 Triticum dicoccoides
TGGCCAGTTGCGTGGTGGGCATCCGACCCCTCCCGGCACCCTAGAAGACGCCCTCACCCCACCCCCAAAACCCTAACTCGCCAAATCCCCCTTGCTCACCCTCTCCATCTTGAATTGGATCGATCCCGAGCGCAACCGTCGTCGGGCCTCGTCGTTGATGTGGCTACCGGAGCCGCCCCGAGCCGCCCCAGGTGTCCTGCAGCTACACCAAGGCCGTCTCTGTCGCCTACCGCACTGAATCGAGCTCGGGGAGCAACACTGTCTCCGCCCTCATCGATTGTCTTCACCATGGCCTCCACGGCCTCGCCGTCGATCCGCATCACCTAGTCCACCCCGGCCTCGTACGAGCTCACCACCGACCTCCTCTCGGTGAGCAGCGCCGATCCCCCGCCTTTCCCCATAGTTTCCGTCGACGTAGGCCGCTGCCCGACCTTCCCTGCCCGGAGTTGCGCTACTCGCACTCCCTGGCCACGCTCACCGGCCTTTGGCCGCGACCAACTGCACCCCAGCGCGCCCGCCCGGGCCGCGCGTTGCCTCGCCCCGGCCGCACTCCCCGCTGCCCCACGCCCTTCTGCGCTCGTCCGCCACGCCCGGCGTTGGCCATCGCTCGCCTTGGCCGCATCCAAGGTGCTTCCCCGCAGCCGCCCGCGACCCTCCTGCTGTGCCTACCGCCGTTGCTGGCACTGGTACTGCTTGTGTGTGCTGCTGCTTCCTGCCGTTGCCATTGCGCTGCTGTCGTTCCTCCTTACTACTTTCGCCCGTGCGCTACTGCTGTCGCCCGCTGCCTATACCTGCTGCTCTTGTGCTGCTGCTGCCCGCCGCCTGATGCCTCTGCTTGCTGCGCTGCGCTGCTGCTACTCTTGCACCGTTGCTCTACTCCTGCTTACTCCTGCTACTACGTTGTTGCTTGCTACTACTTCTAATGGTCATGGTCGACGTGATTTTGCGCCCATGCGTGTTGGCCATGGCAACACACCCGTGGCTGGATGTGTGGCCGGTCCTTTGTAGATTAGTTTAGGAGCTAATTAGTGCTAGTTAATTTAGTTGCTCCCCTATGACACATGGGTCCCATTTAATTAGGTTAGTTTTATTTATTTATTTAGGTACAACATATGACATGTGGGCCATACCCTCTCCCTTTTGACCAGTCAAATTGACTTAGTCAACTCGAATTATTATTAAATCCTGAAATTTCAAAAATATAATTAAAACTTTAAAAAATAATATAAAATAAATCGTAACTCGGATGAAAATACTTTGTACATGAAAGTTGCTCACAACGATGAGAGGAATCCGAATACGCAGCCCGTTTGTCAGCCACACGTCCCTAGCATAGCGAACATGCAACATTTCACCTCCGGTTCATATGTCCGAAAACGTGAAACACAGGGGATACTTTCCCGGATGTTTCCTCCCTTCACCGGTATCACCTTCTATCGCGTTAGGGCACACCTAGCACCGCGTAATGCCTCGTTATGTTTTGTGATGCTTTGTTTGCTCTGTATTTACCGTTTCTCCCCCCTCTTCTCTCCGATAGACTACGAGACCGACGTCGCTGCTGCCCTGGTCGACTACGATGTTGACTCCTCCTCCTTCTTGCCAGAGCAACCAGGCAAGCCCTCCCCCTTTGATCATCCCTATATCACCCATTCCATTTTCTCATGCTTGCATTAGATTTCGCTACTCTTATTGATTGCTCCTTTTCTGATGCATGGCCTGCTTTTGTAACCTGCTTATCCTAAACTGCTTAGTATAGGTTGGTTAGTGATCCATCAGTGACCCCACCTTGTCCTTGTCGCCCTACTTCATCATCGAAGACCCGATCAACGGGATCGAAGACCAGGCCCCGGCACCGCACATCATTTTCCCCTTAGTTGCTCGACACTGCTGGGTTACTATTGAGTGCCGAGGGTGAGACCTCTACAACACTTCTGATGTTAACCCTGTAGTGTAGCTATTCGGTCGTGGTAATCGAGGGTGATTCCGCCTTAACCACTTCCGATACGACTCTGTCGTGCAACCCCTCAAGTGTGAACCTCGGGGGTGATTCCTCTTACGTTCACCTTGATGATTACATCGAGTAGAATTCACCGGGGGTGATTCCTCGGGTTTTCCCCTTGATGTTTAGACACACAGTTACTATGATCACTATGACTTTACACTGAACCATGTTACTAAAGACGGGTCGACCCTGAGGGGTACCCGCGAGAGCATAATTGCGAGTGATGTGGAGTCGGGTTGACCTGGAAGGTGCCCGAGAGATAATTACTAGGCGTGGCTGGGCATTCTTAGCCCTTGCCGCAAGTCCTCGAGGTGGGGTAACGGGGTCACATCTTTCGTGAGTCTCTGCTTGTTACCGTGCGTTTCTAATCCACTACGATTTGGATATTTGATCCGAGGGGCCTTTGGCCTGATAGCACTAACCATCACATGGGCATAGTATGGGCATTCTGCGTCGTATGCATCAGCCGAAGCTTAATAGACGTCAGCGACTGAGCGGCGCGCGCCGGGTTGGACTGGTAAGCACCTGCCTTTTTAAAGGAGGTAGCTAGGTCTGCTCACCGGCCGCGTATGCAACGTGCAGGAGTTCCCGGGGCGATGGCCCATGACCCCTAGGGGCATAGGTTTAGTCCGACGTGCTGACCTCTCTATTTAGCCTAGGTCAGGTTGCGGCATATTGTTTAGCTGAGGTCGGGCATGACCCAGGAAAGTGTGTCCGGCCGGAGTTAATCGAGCGTGGTGGGTAAGTTGGTGCACCCCTGCAGGGAAGAAAACATCTATCGATAGCCTGTCCTATGGTAACAGACACTTGGAGTTGTATCCCGGTCGATACAACTAGAACTGAATACTTGTGATGAGAATTGGATTGTGATGAGAAATGGATAGTATGGCTCTGGGATTGCTTTCTTGCAGGGAGTCGAGAAAGGATCTCTGGCCGAGGTTGATAACACTACTACTACTTTACTTTATGCTACTCTACTCCCTCATGTTTGCTGCAAGATGGTGGTTTCCAGAAGATGCTAGTCTTCGATAGGACTAGGCCTTCTCTCTATTCTGGCATTTCTGCAGCCCAGTCCACATATACATCCTTCCTTTGATAATGTTGCATATGTAGTGTAGATCCTTGCTTGCGAGTACTTTGGATGAGTACTCACGGTTGCTTTGCTCCCTCTTTTCCCCCTTTTCCATTGTTCTCGGACGATGCAACCAGATGACGGAGTTCAGGAGCCAGATGACACCTTTGACGACTGCTACTACCCCGAGGGTGCCTACTACCACGTGATGGACGCCGACGATCAGGAGTAGTTAGGAGGCTCCCAGGCAGGAGGCCTTGCCTTTTCAATCGATGTTGCTTTTGTGCTAGCCTTCTTAAGGCATACTTGTTTAACTCATGTCTGTACTCAGATGTTGTTGCTTCCGCTGACTCGTTTGTATTCGAGTTGATGTATTCAAGCCCTCGAGGCCCCTGGCTTGTAATATAAAGCTTGTATTGTTTTAATTTGTGTCTAGAGTTGTGTTGTGATATCTTCCCGTGAGTCCTTGATCTTGATCGTACACATTTGCGTGCATGATTAGTGTACGATTGAATCGAGGGTGTCACACTCCTCCCGAGGCTGCGTTGTGCTTGATAGTGACGGTGCCGCTGAAGGTTTGAAGAGCCGTTCCTCGAAGACGCCAGGCTCCTGAGGCAACTGTCTGGACGCCCTCCTGGCGATGTCATCAGCCTCTTGATTGGTGCCGCGAGGCACATGCTGCAACTCCAGCCCCCAAAATTGTTTCTCCATCCTGCGGACCTCTACGAGATATGCTTCCATGTGTTCGTCCTTCAGCTCGTACACCTAGTTGGAGAAATTGACGAGAAGTTGTGAATCGCCCTTGATGATGAGGCGCTTTACCCCCAAGGCGGCTGCAGCTTTCAAGCCCACTATCAGGCCCTCGTTTTCTGTTATGTTGTTGGAGACCTTCTCTCCATGCTGGAAGCAGAGTTGCACGACGTAGTAGAGCTTGTCTTGAGTAGGAGATATGAGTACCGCGCCAGCCCCCGTGCCATGTCGCGAGAACGCCCCATCGAAGTACTTGACCCAGCCGTCCGGCGCTTCACTTCTTGGGAAAAGCAACCGGTCCTCGCCTGCTTCGAGTGCTGGCGCCTCCGTCCATTCCGCCACGAAATCTGCAAGCACGGCTCCCTTCATGACTCTGGTCGTGCTGAATTCCAACTGAAACGCTTGTAGCTCGATGTTCCATTCGGCGACCCTTCCGGCTGAGTTCGGGCTCTTGAGCACCCTTTCTGGGGGTATGCCGAGACGACCTTGATGGGATGGCCTTGAAAGTAGTGCCGCAGCTTGCGAGAAGCCACTAACAGTGCAAGGAGGAGTATTGGGGGCATGGGGTATCGCGCCCTTGCGTCCCGTAGCACCGTGCTGATGAAGTATACAGAATGCTCGATAAGGTTGAAGGCGCTGGCGCAGCCTGTGTCCTGGGGGGGTTGATGCGCCTCCCGAGACAACGGAGCCCCCAGCGCTTGGTCGCCTAGCGGGGCCTCCTCCGCTTTGGGTGCAGCCCCTTGTTGAGGCTGATCCTCATCTGCTGCGGTTGTGGCCTCCGTGAGGCTTTCTTGGCCTTGCTCTGCTTCGGCCGGGGTGGCGGCTGGCACAGCCTTGGCCTGGCGTTCCTCCCTAACCGCCACCAGGGCAGCGCTGGCGGAGTAGGGGGTGGCTGCAAGGTAGAGCACCAAGGGCTCCCGAGGGCGCGGAGCTACCATCACCGGAGGGCTGGTAAGGTACTTCTTGAGATCTTGGAATGCACTGTCGGCCTCTTCAGTCCATTCGAACGGGCCCTTCTTCTTCATCAGCTTGAAGAAGGGCAGTGCTTGTTCCCCCAGCTTGGAGATGAATCGTCCCAACGCGATTACTCGCCCGGTGAGCTTCTGCATTTCTCTAAGGGTCTTCGGCGGACTCATGTCTTCGACCGCCTTGACCTTCTCTGGGTTAGCCTCGATGCCCCTGTGGGACACGAGGAAGCCCAAGAGCTTGCTCGAGGGGACTCCGAATATGCACTTCTCCGGGTTGAGCCGCAGATCCACTTCACGAAGGCTTGCGAAGGTTTCTTCCAGGTCCTGTATCAGGGTTTTCGCCTCCTGAGACTTCACCACTATGTCATCGACGTAGGCCTCGGCGTTCCTCCCGAGCTGCCGACCCAAGGCGATGTGCATCGGTCGCTGAAAGGTCGTGCCCGCGTTGTGCAACCCGAACGGCATGCAGGTATAGCAGTATACCCCACACGGGGTCAGGAAGGCTGTTTTCTCCATGTCTTCTACCGCCATCTTGATCTGGTGATAGCCTGAGAAGGCATCCAGGAAGCTCAACAGGTCACACTCTGCGGTAGAATTGATGATCTGGTTGATGCGAGGGAGCGGGAATGGATCCTATGGGCAGGCCTTGTTGAGGTTGGTGAAGTCGACACACATTCGTTCCTTTCCTCCCTTTTTTGGCACAACAACAGGGTTGGCCAGCCATTCAGGATAGCGAACTTCGCGAATGACGCCTTCCGCTTCTAACTTTTGGGTTTCTTGGACGATGAAGGCCTGCTTCTCGGTGGATTGTTGCCTTGCCTTCTGCTTCACGGGGCGCGCATTGGGGCACACGTTGAGATGGTGTTCAATCACATCCCTCGGGACCCCTGCCAGCTGATCAGGTTCCCACGCAAACACCTCCTTGTTTGCGCGCAGAAATTTCACCAGGGCTTCCTCCTGCTCATGGTCGAGGTTGGCGCCTATAGTGAAGGTGGCGCCAGAGGACCCATCCTCATCAACTAGTACTTGCTTGGTCTCCGCCTTGTCTTGGGTGAATAGCTGCTTCTTCTTGGCCGGCGCAGCCTCCTTGGGCTCGAGGGCATCTGTGCTGGCGGACTGCACCACCGCGGTCGTCTTGAAGGCGAGCTTGAGCGCCTGCAGCGCATCCCCTGTGTCTCTGGACACGGTAAGGACGCCGCTGCTCCCGGGCATCTTCATGAGGTTGTAAGCCGGGTGAGTCGCCGCCATGAACTGGGCCAAGGCTGGGTAGCCAAGGATGGCATTGTACGGGAGGCCGATGGGGGCGATGTCGAAGTCGACCATCTCCGTGCGGAAGTTGTCGTGAGTGCCGAAAGTCACCGGGAGGCGGATCTACCCCAAGGAGCCGGTGGAACTGCCTCCAACGCCCGAGAAGGGCCTGCTGGGTTGGAGCCGCTCTAGCGGCACATGGAGGAGGCTGAAGGCTCCACCGAGAGCACGTTGAGGCCGGCACCACCATCTATGAGGGTCCTGGTGCCAGCCACCTGGCAGATGGTGGGGGTGCATGGCATCGGGAGTGTGCCCGAACAGTCAGTGTTGGAGGGGTGATCGTCCGAGCTGAAGGTCAAATCAGCCTTGGGCGCCACCCAGCCCGGGGGGCTTCACGGCACTTGAGGACGGCGCCGATCTGGCGGACGAATAGCTTGACGTGGTGGCTCGAAGGTGGTGCCTGCGACCTGCCCAGGAGGGCTGTGACGACTGGGGGTGCCGGTGCAGCATGATGGGCGAGGAAGAGGTTGCGCAACTCCTCCTAGGAGGCCACAGAAGCCGCTGGCAGGTGGAGCAGCCACATGCGCGGGACGCCGGTGAGGGCCATGGGCAGCCAGTTAGCCATGACCCTGTCGTCGCCTCCGACCTTGAGGATGGCTTCTTCATACGCTAGCAGGAAGGCCAGCGGATTTGCCGTGCCGTCGTAGCGCGGCGGCATGTCCGGCTTGAACTTGTTCGGCCACCGCACCTGCCGCAAGGCGGGGGCCGGGGCTCGGAGCCCCCTGGTTCCCGTGCCGGCACCGACGGCTGGAGCAGGCGGTGCGTTGGCCGCCATGGGGGCACAACACGGTGCTGATGGAGAGCGGATTGACGGAAGGGAGAGCTCCGGCGCGCCAAATGTCTGATGTTGGGTTCCGGCAGACCCTTAAGGTTCGAACTCTGGGGTGCGCACGAAGATCTCTCCCCTACTGATCTATGTCCGATCGCCTCGTGAGAGTCTAAGCTAAGCGATGAACAAAACAAGGGACACAAGATTTATACTAGTTCGGGCCACCGTTGTGGTGTAATACCCTACTCCAGTGTGTGGTGTGGTGGATTGCCTCAGGGGATGATGATGAACAGTACAAGGGAAGAACAACCTTGTGAGAGGTGTTCTTGAGCTGGCGCGATGAACTGCTTGGGTGAGTTCGATCGCCCTTTAGCTGCTGGACTGGATCTCTCGATGCCCCCCTACTGTGGTGGCTAGTCCTATTTATAGAGGCCCTAGGCCTCGTCCCAAATATCGAGCGGGAAGGGCGCCAACAACAGCCATTTTGAAGGGGAACATCTAGTACAAGTTATCCTGACTAAAGTTGGTCTTCGGCTGCCAAAGGTGCTGGCGATGACGCTGTCCTGGGCTCCACAGTGACCTCCATCCTGCCGCTCTGCTGGTCTTGGTCTCGTTGCACTGAAATGGCAACCTTTGCATGATGCCTCGGTACCCCATGCCCGTGCTTGCCCCCTTTGCTCCAAAGAGGAAACAAGGACACTGCACGGGCCAGCGCCTGCCTGGTCTCGATCGTCATGGCTTGCGTCGTGAGCACCTCGCGAGGTACTCTGCCTTGATCTCTCCGCCTCCTCGCGAGCCTGCCTGGTGAGGCCGTTCCTGAGGAAGTCTTGTGTCGTCCGCCCCACGAGGCTTGGCCCCTCGCGAGGGTCTTGAGTCTTGCGCTGATGAAGATAGGCCATACTGGGCCACCACTTGAGCCACGCCGCAGGCCACAGGCAGGCAAGTCTGGGGACCCCCGTTCCCAGAATGCCGATAGCTGACATTGCCCTTTCTTGATAAGTAAGGTCATTAAGGGTTGCCAACACAACAAAATAAAAGAACGATCCAACATAGAAGCGTGTCCATCACCGAAACGATAGACGGGATTAAAGAAAGACATCGGCGCGATACCTGAGCACCATTTTTGCAAACAGTGTCGGGATCACTTGGCATCACTCTGCTGGGACAGAAATGACACCAAACACCGAAAGAAAAAAGGAACTGGAGAAATGCAAAGTCTGAGCTGTAGTGGATCCGAACCGATGCCAGCTACACTCACCAGATAAACCGCTAGCAACAAATAATAATTCTATATGGATGCTATGCAACAAACAAATGCAACAACCAAATGCAATCATCAAGCCAGACTCTATACTACCGATTTCTACCGGTTTCTACCGCTCGCGCTAACTAGGGTGTCCTACAGCCAAATCTGCTCTAATACCAAGCCTGTGGCACCCCGGCTCAGAGAAACCGAAACGCCCCGTATTTCGGCCCAGAGATCAAGGAGAAGTCTTCTGGAATACGGCACTGCTTGACATAGAACAAATCAGCTCTTATTACAAGAATAATAATACAAGGGTCGGATGTTACAAAGAAGCACATTAGCACGGTGACACTACGCCTGCGATACCCCACTTGCTCTATGCTAGCAGCAGAACAACTCGTAGCAGCGGAAATCTTCTAGAAGCGGAACAACGACGAAGGTAGTGAACTCCACTCCGCAGGGACTTTGGCTAGGACACGATCTAGCTCGCACGAACGGAAACCACGACAAGCAATCACGGCATCACCTGCAATCTGGCATGACATGCCAGGTCAGTACATTGAATGTACTTGCAAGCTCACAACAACCAAAAGCATCAAGGCAAGACAACAACATAGCATTAAGCAGGTTAATTAAATTAACAGCTACCATGATAGAACGGCAATTACTAAGCATGATATGAAACTACTACAGTACTCATAAATCACCATCTTAGATCTCCATAACCATATCTCTCTTGGCTAACCGGCCAAGCAATATACCATCTCGATCACCTCATGATCAAAACCAAACGGTGATCTTTCCGGCGATCACAACCATGACCAACACTTGGTCTCAGACGGTGATCTTTCCGCGATCACTACCATGACCAACACTTGGTCTCAAACGGTGTTCTTTCTGGCGATCACTACCATGATCAACACTTGGTCTCAAACGGTGATCTTTCCAGTGATCACTACCATGACCAACACATGGTCCCCAACATCATCAACATCCTGCCAATCTATACTGCTCAAAATATCAACATATAAATCACCTATAAGTCATTCTGTCATGTGAGTGTTGATCAAACGGTGTGACCTAGTACGAACCCATGCCCATGACCGAGGTCGCGGCTATCGATAGTTTAAACAAGCACACTCTGCAGAGGTAGCACACCCTACCCAAACCACGAAACCCATGGCCTCGCACTCCCATTCGGGTGGACCAACGACGTTCCGACAAAACCGATCTACTGCCATGACACTCTCCCGGCCACTCCGACTCACTCCCCACTGGGCTAGTCCTGGGTGGCCTCATGTCTACCAAAGACACCAACGGCCACCGTCGTGGCCAAAACAATCAACCGTCCCAAGCGGGGACATGTGCACATAACAACAACAACGGGCACACAAGGCTTATGTCCGCCTACCTGATCAGGGTAGCGCGCGCCCATAACCTTCCCTCATTGGAGGCACCGGCGAGAGACACGGCAATAGCATCGCATTAGGGCCTTCCCATAAAGGCAAATGTGGTTGCACTGGAGAAAGCCCGGTTCAGTGGCACCTGACCAACTTAATGACGGAATTTATCCCCAAAAATATAACTGTGATAAGTGATACTCCGATATCAACTATCAAACTATAATCAATATTGTCTTCATATTATCAAAGTGAGGCTCCATATTGTCTTCAGCGTAGGCTCCCCCCCCTAGGATCCCCCTTGGCGCTCACCGCCGGTGGCCACTCCGGCCCCGGCGGCCACCCTTCCTCCCGCTGGTTGCCACTCCGGCGCCGGCGGCCACAGCCTCTCTACCACTTGTCACTCCGAGGGTGGCAGCCACCTACTTAGTTCTAGTTTCTTTGTGGGAGGAGTTGTTGCAAGGATGGCCATGGATCCTCTATCACTCAACTTTGCTCGAGGTAAAGATTTTCAGCGTTCAATGAGGCAAAAGTTTGGTCACCCAGTGGTGTTTTCGCCTGGTTTTCATCAATGAGAGTTCACTTTGGTGGTTTCCTTCTGTCGTGCTTGTTTTTGGTTGGATTGTCACACGGTTAGTATCACGTTACAATCTTGTTTTGGTGGCTGTCCTCAAGGTTTCTGTGTGCTTCATCTCAAGGACAGAACTTTCAAGTTTTCTGTTGCTTCAAAGGCAGTGGGTTTTGAGATCTATAATCATGGCCGTGTGGTTGAAAAGGATTTTGAATTAGTTTTCAATCATTGGGGTTTTGGAGGACCTAACTGGTTGCGTGAAGAGCAACTATTCTATCGTGAAGAAGAAGCTTCTTGGACTTTGGTCACTAGTGGCCCGCGCCCATGATCTGCCGCCGGCAGAGTCTCCGGCGATCAACTCCGGCCATCAGTTTTTGCTCACCTTGCGAATATTCCGATCACTAGCAATAATGTGGCCTCGGAGAATAATGAACCCTTAATGCTCAATCTTAATACCTTAGGAGAGGTTCACGCAGCGACTCCACAGGGCAGGAATCAGGGTCATTCAAATGACTCGCTTCAATGTTATGCATGTGGCAAGATGGGCCACTTTGCCCGGGAGTGTCACGGGAAACACCTTCATGGGATTTTTCCGTCTCTTAGGTTTGCTACTTTCCCCAGCCCACCAAATGAGGCCTGGGACTTGGATGTGATCCAGGACTAGTTTAAGTGCACTGGCCTGGCCCGCGACCCCTTGCTGGTTTCCTCTTTTAGCGAGCTCTGTTTGGGATCTTTCCCTAATTTCCAGCCTCGTTTTGCACTTGCCTCCTCAACTTCTCTGCACTGCTCCTCTGTTTCTCCACAGTGCTCAAACACTGCTCCCGTCACCTTGAGCTTGACATTGACGGAGAGTGCACGTGCTGCGGCTCCGATGGCCAACATTCCGATTGACCCGCGTCCCTTCGTGCCCCATGGCTTCGATATTCAACAGGTCCAAGGCCGCAATGGGGTGGCTCGGGTGGTGCTGTCGCATCGTCCTCCTCGCCATGAAGATTGGGCGATTGCGACCATCCATCCCCTCCCTGCCGATGCTCCATTCCCCAATGTAAGAGATGTTCTTGATGGAGGCCCAGCACATGAGGATCCTTTTCCTCCTGCCAATGTGGACCCACACCCATTGCCTGAAAATGCTGAGCCTGGAGATGGTTTCCATGATGATGCTGTCAACAACAATCCTATGGATGTTCAGAATGAAGAGAATTGGGATAACTGGGATGTGAATCAGCAGAATAACCAGAATGCAGAACTTGAGGACCTCCTAGATGTTGTGCAGCAGGAAGAAATGGCCTGGGCAGATGGGAAGAACTGCTTCCAGCACCTAGCAACAGTAGCTTATCTTCATATATGTCCTTCTCTGAAGGAGATAACACAAACATGCTTTTGCCACTTGTTGCAGTGGAGGATTTCCTTCCTAGGGCTGCAGTGTCTGCTGTTTTACCTCCTCCTGCCATTGTGATTGCCAATGGCTTGCAGAACATTATCCAGGCCTATCAATTAGATGATGAGGAGCCTCTTTTGTTGAATGGGCAGAACCTGGATGTTGCAGTGGTTGATGTAGACCTGCATGATCAAATTGCTGCAAATCAACTACAACATGCTGCACCCACTATTCATGGGGCAGATGACATTGCTACTATTTCTGCAGCTCAAGATATGGCTCCTCTCCCTCCTATATTGCAAGAAGCTACAATGGAGTCTGATTGTTCTCTGCTTTACCTTTGGATACTGTGGCAACTACTGAGCAAATTCCCTCCTCTCTTGCTGGTGGATCTTCCAGTGAGGTCTTGGCTTGCAGTTCTGATCACATAAATACTTCTAGAGGAAGCTTACAGCCAGTTGAGAACTTGGAGGATCTTCAGTCAGGGCTCCAAGGTAATTGGGTTAACCAAATCAATGAACATTTTAGCATGGCACCTTCTCTACTTGGTTTGAAATACATTCAGATGGCTGCAACTGCTAACAATGATCATATTGTTTCTCAAGAAGGCATGCTGCTGTGGAAACATCACTTTCAAGAGCAACCTTTGGAAAACAAGAGCTCTTTCTCTACCAACATTCCTGTAAGTTGGTTTAATTTTATTGTCCACCTTCTGTCCCCTGATAAGTTTGCCTGGACTGTCAATATGTTAAAATCTGGAATGTGGGAACTTTTCACTGTTGTGGAGAATATGGATCAAGCCATTCTGTTTCACATACCTGATAAGTGTCCTACCTCACATGCACCTATTTGTCAGGCCATGGAGGAAGATTGTGCTAAGGACAAGGACAAAGAAAATATTGGAGTGGCTGCCAATATGCAGGATGTGGAGTCCCAGGCTCTACTGCAACCTTTTGGCCAAGATAACTTGAGGAAGAGAAGAAGTGGAAAAATTCCCCTGGTTGAAACAGGTAAGGAGAAGTGATAGAATTAAAAAGGACAATGCTGGTTACAAGAGAAACTCCTGCTCTAATAATAACGGTCTACCTTGCAATGTTGTCCCTCCAATCATACAAAAATCAGTTGTTAAAAATCTCACTGCCTCTTTCTGTAAGGTTGCTGAGAGGGAGTTGGAGGACAAGCTGGCTAAGAAGCCCAAGAGAGGGCAAGATGATGTTTTGGACAAGGTGCCCTTGGCCAAAGGAGAAGGACATACCTCCAACTCTTCATGATGTTAGAGGCCCTTAGTTGGAGTAATGTGTTGAGGGGTTGTGTGTGTGGAACCTCTCCTTCTATTTTGGAAATATTTATGAATGGTGTAAGACTTGGCTGTTGGTACTTTATGAAACTTGTTTACCTGGTGATGTACTCTCTTAATAGTATTCATGTGATATGTGGTTGGATGCTCTGCTGGTCATGTGGTGTGATGTGGATCAGGGCCTTGTGCCATCTTCTCTTATATTTGGTTGATCAAGTGCTGGTGCTTGATCTCTGGTACAAAACTCACATGTGTATTAATGAATAACACAAACAGAAACTGGAATATTCTCAATTGGAATATTAGAGGAATGAATTCTAAGGACAAATGGTTGGCTTTAAGGCAGAAAATTGATGAGAGTGACTGCAATATTTTGTGTCTACAAGAAACCAAGAGAGAGACTTTTGACACAGCTTACATTAAAAACTTCTGTCCTAATAGAATTAATAAATTTGCTTTCCTCCCCTCTGTTGGAGCTTCTGGGGGGGGGGGGCTTCTTGTGGCTTGGAATGGTTCTCAGTTTGCTGGAGAAGTTATTTCCCAAAACAGGTTCTCACTTTCAGTATAGTTTACCAGTTTGCTCTCTAATCAATCTTGGATTCTTTCAAATATTTATGGGCCATGTGACCCACAAGACAAAATTGAGTTTATTAATTGGTTTTTGAATATTCATATGCCTGATGATGTGGACTGGATTCTCATGGGAGATTTCAACCTTATGAGGGCACCCTCAGATAGAAACAGACCTGGTGGAGATGTTAATGATATGCTTATGTTCAATGAGGCAATCAGTAATCAAGGCTTAATTGAATTGCCTTTGCATGGTAGAAAGTTCAGCTGGAGTAACATGCAACATGATCCTCTGTTGGCCAAGCTTGATTGGTTTTTCACATCTACTTCATGGATGACATCTTTTCCAAACACCATTGTGCTCCCTCTTGCAAAGCCTATATTAGATCATCTACCCTGTGTTATAAAAGTTGGTACTTCTATCCAAAAATCAAGAGTGTTCAGATTGGAAAATTATTGGCTCCAACATTCTGATTTTAAGCAGGTAGTTGCTGCTGCTTGGAATATCCCTGTGGGAAATCTTGATGCTGTCAAAACTTTGAATGCTAGGTTTAAAAACTTAAGAAGAGCTTTGAAGTTGTGGGCCAAATCCTTATCTTGTCTTAAAACTCAAATTGCAAAGCTAAATGAGCTCATCTTTCTTTGGGATTTCTTTGAGGAATTTAGAGAGTTGGACATTCATGAATGGAATTGCAGGGCTATTCTTAAAGAACATCTGCTTATTTTGTTGAGAAAATCAAAAGATTTATTGGAAGCAAAGGGGAAAAATCAAGGGGGTGAAGTTTGGAGATGAAAATACAAAAAAAAATCACACTAAAGCTTCAATCAATTACAGGCATAACCACATTGCTGTTCTCCAAAATGATGACCAAGTTGAAATATCTGATCATGCTGGGAAAGCTGCAATTATTTTGGAAACTTATAAGAAAAGAATGGGCACATCTCAAAAAACTTCTATGCACTTTGATTTGGATTCCTTGTTTGGACAGAGACAAGATTCAACAATTTTTGATAACCTTGAATTACCTTTCACTGAAGAAGAAATTGATGTTGTGGTCAAAGAACTCCCAATAGACAAATCACCAGGCCCTGATGGTTTTAACAATGAATTTCTCAAGTCTTGCTGGGAAATTATTAAGGGCTCGGGAGATGTGCTCAAATTCATATATGATTTTCATGCAGGGCAAATTTCACTTGAGAGCTTAAATACTTCATACATAACTCTTATTCCCAAAGGGAGTACTCCCTTGACAGCAAATGATTTTAGGCCAATCTCATTACTGAACTTTTGTCTGAAGCTTGTCACTAAACTATTGGCAAACATGTTACAGAAGGTGATTCTCAAGTTGGTTCACATCAATCAATATGGTTTTCTTAAAGAAAGATCCATACATGATTGTTTGGGTTGGAAATATGAATATCTGCACCAATGTCATAAGTCCAAGGAAGAAATCATTGTACTTAGACTAGACTTTGAAAAGGCTTTTGACACCATTGAGCACCAGGCAATGTTGGATATTTTAAAGGCATAAGGTTTTGGGGACAGATGGATTACATGGATCAAAATGTTGTTCACCTATGCTTCATCTGCTATCTTGCTCAATGGTGTACCAGGCAAGAAGTTTTATTATCTTAGAGGTGTCAGGCAGGGGGGACCCTCTGTCCCCCCTTCTTTGTGTGCCTGCTGCAGACCTTCTACAGTCAGTCCTAAATAAGGCCATGCACCTGGGTTTGCTAACCTCCCCCTTGCAAGTGGAGTCATGTCCTGATTTTCCAACTGTTCAGTATGCTGATGACACCCTGGTTCTCCTTCAAGCAGATGCAAAGCAGCTCCATTGTCTCAAAGCCCTTCTCAATACTTTTGCAGATGCCACTGGCCTTAAAGTGAACTATAATAAATCAAGTCTGATTCCAATAAATGTGCCAGAAGAGAAGGTGGAGATTTTGATAAATACTTTTCACTGCAAAAAGGAAACTTTCCCAATTCAATATTTGGGAGCACCTTTAGGTCTTCATAAGCCTACTGTTGAGCAATGCTTCCCTCTTTTCACAAGACTGCAGAAGAAGCTTGTGGGTTTGTCTTCCTTCATGACAATGGCTGGGAGACTGTTACTGGTGAAATTTGTCCTAAATTCTCTATTAATCCATCTCATGGGATGCCTGCATGTGTCTGTCACTATTAAAACTCAAGCCATCAAGTATTTGAGGCATTGCCTTTGGAGAGGCCCTGACCAGGAGGATCACAGGCCTGCCATGGTGGCATGGAGCACTGTTTGCAGACCAAAAAATCAGGGTGGTTTGGGGGTGATGGATATCTTTGTTCAAAATAAAGCCCTGCTACTTAAGAACTTGCACAAGTTTTATAACAGACACAGTATTCCTTGGGTCAACTTGATTTGGGAATCATATTACAACAATGATTAACTGCCTGGTAGTAGCTGGATTGGATCCTTTTGGTGGAACGCAAACCTTAAGCTTATTGATAACTATAAATCCTTGGCCAGATGCAACATAGGTGATGGCAAAAGTGCTTTATTTTGGACTGATCTATGGCACTCAGCTTGTTTGCAAGACATGTTCCCTCACTTATTCTCTTTTGTGAAGAACAAGATTGCTACTGTTTGCACCATTATCCAAACTGAATACTTGGAGGATCTATTTCATTTACCTCTAACTTTGCAAGCTTTCTAGGAATTTGAAGCTGTGGAAGACATTTGCATTGCTTTAAGGGCCTTTGACACCCTAGATTGCACTGACACCTGGAGTTACATTTGGGGAAATGAGAAATTTTCAGTTGCTAAGGCATATAAAGTTATGATGGGAGTTAAAATAGTGCCACAACAATTCAACTGGATTTGGAACAACTCCTGTCAGCCAAAGCACAAGGTGTTTTTTTGGAGACTACTTCATGACAGGCTCAATACCAGGATCCTTCTGAGAAGGAAAACTTTTCATCTGGACAACTATAACTATGCTGTCAACAATTGCCCACAGGAGGAAACCCTCCAGCATCTCTTTTGGACCTGTCCTTTTGCAGCTCAGTGTTGGGACCTGATATGTCCCTCAAGATAGGAAAATGTTTCAGTACTGGAAGCCTTTCTTGATCTCAAACAGAAACTTCATGTGCCATTTTTCATGGAAATCATCATCCTTGCTTCTTGGGCCATTTGGATCTCAAGGAACAACTTGATCTTCCAAGTAATTAATCCTAGCATTCAGAGATGGAAAGCTATCTTCTTGGAGGAGCTAAACTTACTCAGATTTAGAATTAAGAAGAGCTATGCTAGAGCCTACTGTTCATGGCTTGATAATCTTATGTTGTAATCCTAGTAGCTAGTTTGTCTCTTGTTTCTTTTCTTTTCTGTTTTCTTGGCTTATCTCAAGCCTTCTGTATAGTTGGAACCTTTTGTTTTTTTGTTTTGTTCCTTATTATAATATAAAAATTGCAGTGGGGTTTTGCCCTACTGTGTACAGTCAAAAAAAGACTATAATCCAAGTCATAGCAATATCCAACAAATAATCTAAGCATAATATCATCATACCAAAATACTCTGAGGATAGCATAACACTACTATCATGATGAATCCGAAAACAATAATCCTACTACTCCAATAACAAGAATAAAGCTATCCAGCTAAGATCCACACATAAGCCTCATCTACGAAATTAATACTCCAAGCAACAGAACATCGACTAGCATCATCAAAATAAACATGCTAACCACTAATAATCCAAAGGCAGCATGACATCCAAAGTAATTCTCCAAAAGATAATAACAAATATCATCATGAAAACAATCATAAGATACACCACTAATACTCCAATGGCAACATGATACTCATCAACTACAAACATAACTCCTATAATCCAAACAATAGCATGACATCAACAAGATCAAAATAATACTCCGAGAAAATGCCATTCATAGATCACAAGTAGCTAAAATAATATTTTAAACAAGTTTAAATAAATTAAACCATGTCACTGCATTACAGTGATGCAAATGGAGGGTGTGGCTTGCCTGGGGTGGAAGAAATCACCGGGAGAAATGCGAGAAACTCGCGGAACAAATCACCGGAAATCGTACTCTCTAGGAGGGGTTGTTTATGTGCAAGGAAAAAAAAGGTCATTTTCAGTATGCCAAACATAATGAAAGTGACACCAACAGAAAGGGCTCAATGAGACGAAGAAGTAGGCTTTGGAATCACCTCATTTGGAGTTACGAGCAAAAAGATATGAGTGTTTGACTGCCAGGGACCTATCTGTGAAAAGTTTTCTGCAAACAAGCCCCTGACTGAGAAAACTGAAAAACGCATTCTGGCGAAATATGCTTTCATGTTATCCGGGCCGGGTCAACGCACGGAGGGGCTGACAAGGTGGGGTCGCGCGTGGTGGTGGGGCCCGCCTGGCCAGCTGGCGAGGGCGGCACCATCTCCTTCCTCTCACCCACGCTTGGCCGCGGTAGAGCCGGCCCCGACGAGGCCTGCTGGCGCTACCAGCAACCGCAGGCGGCGCCCGACCTACCCACGGATGCAGGAGAGCAAGACGGAGGTTTCCCTTGGCATTGCCGTCGACGGGGAGCTCTGGATACGCCGGAATGTTGGCCGTGGCGGACAGAGGCGTCGGGCACCAGCGGGACTCGTGGCCAAAGGCCACTGGAGGATTAGGCGAAGGGCGGAAGGGCTTGGGTGGACTGCAGGAGTTGCTCTGGTAGAGGTAGGACGTGGAGTGGGGCTCGGCTTCGAGCCAATTTAGGAGGTCAGGACGGCGGCCATGGTGGCGATGGGGGTCAAGGAGAGCGGCTCGAGCTCAACGGAGAGGCTGGGCAGGACCAGATGAGGGTGGTGAGGCTGCTGGAGTGCTTGGGCTGCGCGGGGAGGGGCCTAAATAGCTGCGGGGAGTGATACGTCTCCAACATATCTATAATTTTTGATTGTTCCATGCTGTTATATTACCCGTTTTGGATGTTTATGGACTTTACTTTACACATTTATATCATTTTTGGGACTAACCTACTAACCGGAGGCCCAACCCGTATTGCTATTTTGAGTGCCTATTTCAGTATTTCAAAGAAAAGGAATATCAAACAGAGTCCAAACGGAATGAAACCTTCGGGAGTGTGATTTTTGGAACGAACGTGATCCAGAGAACTTGGAGTGCAAGTCAAGAAGCAGTCGAGGCGGCCACGAGGGTGGAGGGCGCGCCCACCCCTACTGGGCACCCCCCTATCTCGTGGGCCCCTCGGGCGTCCACAGACTTACTTCTTCCTCCTATATATACCCACGTACCCGAGAACATCAAAGGCGACCACGAAAAACAATTTCCACCACCGTAACCTTCTGTATCCGCGAGATCCCATCTTGGAGCCTTCGTCAGCGCTCCGCTGGAGGGGAAATCGACCATGGAGGGCTTGTACATCAACACCATAGCCCCTCCGATGAGTTGTGAGTAGTTTACCACAGACCTTCGGGTCCATAGTTATTAGCTAGATGGCTTCTTCTCTCTTTTTGGATCTCAATACCATGTTCTCCTCGATCTTCTTGGAGATCTATTCGATGTAACTCTTTTTGCAGTGTGTTTGTTGAGATCCGATGAATTGTGGGTTTATAATCAAGTTTATCTATGAGAAATATTTGAATCTCCTCTGAATTCTTTTATGTATGATTAAGTTATCTTTGCAAGTCTCTTCGAATTATCAGTTTGGTTTGGCCTACTAGATTGATCTTTCTTGCAATGGGAGAAGTGCTTAGCTTTGGGTTCAATCTTGCGATATCCTTTCCCAGTGACAGCAGGGGCGGCAAGGCACGTATTGTATTGTTGCCATCGAGGATAAAAATATGGGGTTTATATCATATTGCATGAGTTTATCCCTCTACATCATGTCATCTTTCTTAATGCGTTACTCTGTTCTTTATGAACTTAATACTCTAGATGCATGCTGGATAGCGGTTGATGTGTGGAGTAATAGTAGTAGATGCAGGCAGGAGTCGGTCTACTTGTCACGGACGTGATGCCTATATACATGATCATGCCTAGATAATCTCATAGTTATTCGCTTTTCTATCAATTGTTCGACAGTAATTTGTTCACCCACCGTAATACTTATGCTATCTTGAGAGAAGCCACTAGTGAAACCTATGGCCCCCGGGTCTATCTCTTATCATATAAGCTTTCAATCTATTTTTATTTGCATCTTTACTTTTCCAATCTATATTATAAAATACCAAAAATATATTTATCTTACCATATTATCTCTATTAGATCTCACTTTCGCAATTGGCCGTGAAGGGATTGACAACCCCTTTATTAAGTTGGTTGCGAGTTCTTTGTTTATTTATGTAGGTGCGTGGGACTTTCGAGGAGCCTACTACTGGATTGATACCTTGGTTTTCAAAAATTGATGGAAATACTTACGCTACTATTGCTGCATCACCCTTTCCTCTTAAAGGAAAACCAACACAAGCTCAAGACGTAGCAGGGAGGAGCTGCCGCACTGGTGTCGCCGCGGACGCGTGTGCGCGCTCGAGCCCGGGGGAAGGCAACGGCAAGATACAGGGAGGAGCCCACGGAGCAGAGGGATCCCACGGAGCACAGGGAAGAAGAAAACGGTGACAAACAGAGCCAAATGGCCATTGTTCGCCCATGGGCACGCGGCGGCGAGCGTCGGTGAGGAAGCTGCCGGAGGGGGATAGGGGTCCAGAGGGAAGAGGACGATGAGGCTGAGCTGTTTGACACTTGGGGACACGCCAGAACCGGCCGGAGCGGCGCTGCTGTTGCCAACAGTGACGAGACCACCGTTTTGTCCGGTGTCTCCCGTGGTCACCACCGACAACACACGCTCTGGCTTCCTACTTAGTGCCAAACCATGTCAGCGGTGGAGTCCTTCCAAGGTAGGTTTAACTGTGGTGGTAACTTGGTTAAAGACGCAGTGTTTAACTGGTAGTCATCGTTTGAAGTTTACTACAGTAAGCTTGAACGTGCACTGGTGATCAATGGAGATATGCTATGGGCCAAATGTGATGTCTGGGATGTTTAGGGTAGGAAGGACTATAGTCCTGGAGAGTTTGAGGAGATTTTGATCCAGATTGAATATAGTTGCTTCACAACTGTATATTTGGTCCAGAAATGAAGATCATGATGATGCTCTCACATAGAGAAGCAACTAGGGCTAAGATTGGGCAAAGCTGGATTATTTGGACATATGAAGATGCTGTAAAAAGCTCATACCAAATGGACAAGCCAAAATGGCACTTGCTTCACAAACATCATTTCTGGCTAGAAACTTGGAATAATTTTGGTGACTAAATGGCTTATTGAAATGATGCCAAATTGGGTGGAGATATTTTTGTATGGGTATAATAATGATCTGGTAATTTATCAGGATTTTTGAAGCCATATAAAATACACTTGCTTCACAACCTGAAAATATTACCAAAATCAAAGATTTGGTCCTGTGCTCACATAGGTGATTGGATGGGGCTGCAATTGGGTGGAGGGGGTTAATATGAGCACATTAAGGAGTGTGCAAAAGTTCAACTCATTTGGGTACTTCTAGCTAGTACTTCCTTCACAAAGCCTTCTGTGTGAAAGAAACTTTGAAAATTCACTGAGGAAGATTGGCTAGGCAAATAAATTTGAACTTGTGCATGGGGCAATTATTTGGACATATAATCATGCCCAAAAAGGTTGGGAGCCACTGGGAAAAATAAATGACACTTCCTTCACAAAGTGCCATTCAGGGCAAAATAGAAAAAGGAATATTGGGAAATTATTTTTGAACTGGCCAAGGCAATGGTTGGGCATATTTGAGCTATATATGACCCAAAGGAATTATGAGAATTATTTGGGGATTTTTGGATGGATAGAAATATAGGTTGCTTCACAACCTAGGGCAGATAGGGTTATTCCTTTAATGAAAAATGAATTTTCCCTAGAAAAGAATTTTAGGGTTTGGTCAACGAGTGAAGTGACATAATCTTGGAAAGGTTTTGAGAATGATGAGCCACTAGGGAGGGGGAATGAGGATGATTTCCCAGGTGGCAAGGCCACAGAACCACTCCAAAAAGAAAAAAACAGAGCAAAAACCAAATAAATCAGAAGAAAAAGAAAAAGGGCCAAAATCTAGGCTGTTACACTGCTCAATGTTGCGTGCACTTTGAGCATGTTGGAAACTCCATAGCTAGATTGATGTCTCATCTTGCAATTTAAGCTGACACATTGCAGCAAACAGAGGAGGTAATAGATATCACTCAACATAAGACCATTTTGTGCAGTTCCACTAAAATCATCTTCATTGTCCTGAATGTGAAAAGATAGGAAAGCGTTGTACTTAAATGGTGTCGCAAAATAGTAGCACATATCAATAGCTCAACATGACAAAACACGATCATATGGACGAAGGGGATACTGGCCTGCGTGAGGAAGATTATGCATAATTTCATAGGTGGTTAGTTGATTTCCACCTTGGCATCTCCTATGATGGCACGGAGGTGTAACATCCCAAATTTTCAATTTGGAATGTTATACATTAGATCATCACTTCATATCATATTTTATTGCATTTTGGTTTGATCCTAGAAATTTCACGCAACTCAAGGACCCGCGAAGAGAGTTGGGAACTTCATTATTTTCATATTTGAGTTTTTCTCAAATTTAGAAAAAGGAGCATTTGATTTTAATTATTTTATCTTCGAATATTTCAATTATAAAAATAAGAGAGAGAGGGAATAAAATGACTTTCCCAAATAAAGAAATATTGAGGATTTAATAATAAAACCAAATAAGATTTTATTTCAGAGTTTTATCGCTATTTTATTTGAATTAGGAAAAATATGCGTTTTTCAAAATTGCATTTTAGGCCCAAATAAATGTTCATCTTGTCTGACATATATTTAGAGGACGGGGAAAATTTATTTCGGGATTTTTGGAGTCCATAGTATTTCTTTTCTTTCTTTTTCTGCATATCTGAATTAAAAAAAAAGTCAACCGACCTAACCGGGCCGTGTCCATCCTGGACAATGACCCGGCCGGCCCTTTAAGAGCCGGGGGCCCGAGCCGCCAGCCCCCGCCCCCGAAACCCTAGTGCCGCCCGCCGCCGCCGCCGCCGCCCGCACCGCGCCGCCCTGACGCCGCCGGAGACCGCCGCCGCCGACATCCGCCGCCGCCGCACCACCGCCCCGCCGCCGGATCCCCTCGCCGCCGCCGCCGCCAGCCCCGCCGGAGATCACCGCCGACCTCGCCGGACCCCGACCCGAGGTAGCGGCGGCCGCCACCGGTTTTCTTCTGGTTAACCGCTTCGGTTTTTTTAGAAAAACCGCATTTGCATTTTTCTTTATATAGATCGGTTTAGTTTTTTTCCAGTTTATTTATTTTGCGGACATTCGTCCGTACGTTCGTTTTAATGGATGGTTTTCGTTGTTTAGCTGCAGACAGCGAACGTTCGTTCGTTAGCCTGTTCGTCCATTTTTCTTTTTCTCGGATTTTCCGCGATTATTTTCGATCGCGATTTCTGATCTGATTTTCGTTCTAGTATAACTTTTCGCTTGTTTATCGGAATCAGACGATTCAAGCACCTAGAGTTTCGTCTCTAAACCCTCTTTCCATTTAACCAACTCAAACAAGTTTTTGCTACTGTAAAAATTTGACTTAGGTCCTGATTAGTAAACGAAGCTTGTTTCTTTCGCCGTTTGACTTTCATTGCTTCGTTTGATTTGATTCTTTTTGCAAACCAGAGTTCTTAAGTTGAACTTTCTGGTTAATCTCTTATTTGAGTTTTACCCATGCATTAGATGAGTGCTTATTGTATGATTGTTTGTTTGTGATAGAGTACCCGGAGTGCGTCGCGTGCTACTACGAGTCTCTAGGTTTCACGGATTATCAGCAAGGCAAGTAACACTTTGATCATACCTCTATACTACCTAGTTTTATTGCATTAGATCAATCCTCAAACAATTGCATGATTAGAATCTGATTAATATGTGGGTTTTGGGAAGTAGATGAGGTAGTACCTATTACCTGTTTATTATCAACCCTTTGGGAGTTACTTCTACATTTGCTATTATATTGCTATGCTATGCTTGTAGACGTGGATTGGCTGAGTGTATCCATGACAGATGTGAGATTATTAATTAATGGTTCAACTTAAGGTGGCAACTTTAATACACATTTGGGTGGATTGAGGCACCTGGGAACCCAGTGTTGCCTGTATTTTTGGAAATCCCGGGGTACCGTGTGATTCTCCTATGGAACGCCACCCAGACTCAAAGGGATCATGAGATTATTCATGCTAGAAACTTCCGTGTGCAGCCGCAAGCTACTATGGGCTCTAGCATAGTTGAGTATGTTGTGTGACCTCTTTCAGTGGTAGACTAGCAGATGTAGGGAATGTAGGTTGGTACTGTCTACCCAGAGTAAAGAGTTAATGCTTCTGAAAGACTGTGTCTCGGTCATCTGTTTCTCAAACATCATGTAGTGCGAGAAATCTAACGGAGGAGATCGAGTATTGCGGGGAAAAGTGCGCAAACCTCTACAGAGTGTATAAACTAATCATGGTTAGCCATGTCCCCGGTTATGGACGTTTTGAGTATCTACTACTTGGATTATCATGTGAATCTCATCATGTTACTTAATTAATTCTGTTTGGGTTTAATGATGATGCTTAATTGGGATTGAGTTTGGTGAACCTTCTCAATGTTTAACAACCACCATGATAGTTAAATAAAATTTATTCCTTTGTTGTAGGGGAAATTGCCTTTATGCAAAACTGTAACCATAGAGCTTTCCACCAGCCATATATGCATGTAGTGATAGCATTATCTGTTCATTACTCTCTATGTGTTACATTGCCAGCATATTCCATGTGCTGACCCATTTTCGGGCTGCAACGTTCATGTTGCAGACTTTTCAGACAACGAGTAAGGTGCCTTAGGTCGTGATCTTATACTCAGTGATGCTGTTGGAGTTGATGGACTCGCTATATCTTCCAAGCCTTCCGTTGTTATCGTTATTAGATGGCCTTAAGCCATATTTATTGTAATAAGTTCTCTTTTGAGACATTCGATGTAATAAGTGTGTGATTGCTACTCTGTTAAAAATCCTTCAAGTATTGTGTGTGTCAGCATTACCGATCCAGGGATGACACTGATGCACAGAGATCAGACTGTTTGAGGTTTGGTCGCTACAAGATGGTATCAGAGCACATGCTCACTGTTGGACACGACCACTAAGCTAAAGCCCTAGATCACTACTCTCTTCTCATTTCTGACTCCTCACCTTTTCTACTCTTTAGGATGACGGATACAAGGAACAAGTTCACACAACCGGATGAAGATACACCCTTTGGACGACACTTGAAGGAAGTCACTAGATACCTGAACATCGGAGTACCAAGCTTCACCGAGATCTACATTGCCACTTTACCAGAAGAGGAGTGTTGGACGATTCAAGTTCAAGTTCCAGGAAGGGCGTTCATGCCCTTCACTGAGGCTATAGAGTTTTCCTTTGATGCACCAACCTGGAGTCTAGGAAAGAGCATGGCAGCCCACATCACCATGGGACGCATTGGAGAAGTTTACCACAAGGATCTCAAGGATACCACATACCAGATTTGTGGGCACCGAGATGAGCAATGGGAGATGATCAGCACCAGGAAGGATAGATCAATTGCGGCATTCATCCAGGAGTTAAACTAGCACATTCGTCGCTAGGAGAACCAGATGTGCACAGGCATGATAGATCTGAAGAAGGCTATGACCAAGATCACGGAACTGGAGGAAGAACTCAAGTCTACATGCGATGGATATGAGGAGGAAATAACGACACTTGTGGAGAAGAATGATGATCTGAAGAAGAAGCTAAAAGTATTCATGGGATTCCCCACGACTGGAGGAGAAGACCATGATTGCACTTGCCCGGAGAACTACATCATCATCGATGACACCGACTCGGACCCTGATGATAGCGATGATGACTTTGTCGATGAAGCTGGAGCAGATATCATGGAGTCTTCAACCGATCAATTTTTCTAGTCGGCCACCATAACAGTAGTAGTATTCCCCCATGTATATAGTATAGTCCGAGCACTTTTGTAATGATAGTTAGACTGTTGTATGCCCTTGTTAGAATTGATTGAAGTGATATTGATTGTGTTTGTATCATGTGCATATGGGTAGTGTTTTTCTCTATAGACCTCATTCTATTCTGTATTCTCATCTTTTCTAAACCCTCAGATGCCTCCAAGACGTGACAATGGATTTGCATTCCCACCGGAGCTCACTCAGTTGATCCAGCAGCAGAACGCATTGATGTAGATGCTAGTCCAGAATTAGAATCGGGGGAACAACAACAACAACCCACCACCACCACTACCTGTTGATCACTTAGCCCGTTTCTTGAGGCTGAATCCACCGATGTTCTCCAGTAGCACTGAGCCGATAGTTGCGGATGATTGGCTCCGCAAGATGGGCAGGGAGTTAACCGCTGTAGGATGCATAGATGCGGAGAAGGTGTGTTTTGCCGCACATCAGCTTGATGGACCCGCAGCATCATGGTGGGAGAATTTCACAGCCACTTATCCTATCGACACTGTCACATGGGACCAGTTTCAGCAGGCTTTCCATACTGCCCATGTTTCAGCAGGAGCTATGGCCATGAAGAAGCGTGAGTTTCACAACTTGCGCCAAGGAGGACGTACTGTTGGCCAGTATGTGGATGAATTTAGTAAGTTAGCACGTTATGCCCAGATGACGTTGCTACGGATGCAGCTAAGCAGGAGAAGTTTCTGGAAGGACTGAATGATGTGCTGAGCATGCAATTGATGGTGGCAACCTTCAACAACTACCAGGAGTTGGTAGATAGAGCTCTCATGATTGAAGGGAAGCAGCAGCAGATTGACAGCCGCAAGAGGAAGTATGGACAAGGGAAGTACAATTTTGGAGCTTAGCAGAAGCCTCGTTTTACCCCGAACTCGGGAGGACCTTTTCAGCAAATCATGGAGGAGGGAGTTCGCACAATCATAGTGGCCCCAGGAATGGTAATGGGAATGGAGAAAGCAACGGATAGAACCGTACCAACCCATCAACCCCAGCCAAGAAGGACCTGAGCCACATCACTTGCTACAAAGTGCCAGAAGACTGGACATTATGCCAACGAATGTCCTGAAGCTAAAAATGGAAATGGCAATGGAAGCTCTGGGAAGAAGCCTAACCCTTTCAACAGGGGACAGGTGAACCACGTTAGCGCGAAGGAGGTTGAAGCCCAGCCAGATGCAGTAATAGGTAAGTTTTTGGTTAAGTCATTTACTGCAATCGTTCTTTTTGATACTGGTGCATCGCATTCATACATATCAAGGGGATTTGTGGACAAGTATAAACTGCCAACCCAAGCCCTTAGGTCACCCATGTTAGTAACCTCGCCAGGAGCAGAGTATATGGCTAGCCTATGGTGTGATCGGTTACCATTAAGGATTGGTAACTATGTGTTCCCCTCAGACCTAATAGTATTGGAGTCGCAAGGACTGGATGTGATATTAGGCATGGATTGGTTATCGAAGTATGGAGGGAACATTGAATGTGCCAGTAAGTCGATTTTGCTTACCACCCCAGAAGGAAGAAGGATCAAGTATGTATCCAGGCATGTGCCGAAGAGGACTCAAGTAAATTCCTTATCATGAGTTGTACAGGAGGAAGTACCAGTGGTAAAGGATTTCCCTGACGTATTTCCGGAAGAATTGCCAGGCATGCCACCAGATAGAGACATTGAGTTTTTGATTGAGCTTTTGCCAGACACAGGGCCGATATCTAACAGACCGTACAGGATGCCCGCAAAAGATTTGGAGGAAATTAATAAGCAGATTAAGGAGTTACTGGATAAAGGCTATATTCGCCCAAGTTCGTCACCATAGGGATCACCAGTGCTTCTAGTGGATAAGAAGGATGGATCGTTGAGGATGGTTGTTGATTATCGAGGATTGAATGAAGTGACTATCAAGAACAAGTACCCACTGCCAATGATCAATGATCTGTTTGACCAATTGCAAGGAGATAAGGTATTTTCCAAGATCGATCTGCGATCAGGATACCACCAGCTGAAGATTCAAGAGCAGGATATACCTAAGACAACTTTTACCACCAGGTACGGGCTATATGAGTATACTGTTATGTCATTTGGTCTGACTAACGCACCTGCATATTTCATGAACATGATGAACAAGGTGTTTATGGAGTTTCTGGATAAGTTCCTCGTGGTGTTCATTGATGATATTTTGGTCTACTCGAAAAATGAAGAGGAACATAAGGAGCATTTGCGCTTGGTACTTGGGAAGCTTAGAGAACATCAGTTATATGCCAAGTTCAGCAAGTGTGAGTTTTGGCTGAAGGAAGTTGGATTCCTTGGACATGTTATATCCGGAGAAGGAATAGCAGCAGACCCCACCAAGGTTGTCACCGTGACAAATTGGGAAGCCCCCACATCAGTCGAAGAGATCCGGAGTTTTCTTGGACTCGCAGGATACTACTGGAGGTTCATTGAGAATTTCTCGAAGATTGCAAAACCCATGACGGAGTTGTTGAAGAAGGACACCAAGTTCAACTAGACTAAGGAATGTGAGGCCAGTTTCCAGGAGTTGAAGAAACGTTTGGTTACATCACCGGTGTTGATTCTGCCAGATCAGCGCAAGGATTACGAAGTATATTGCGACGCTTCTCGTCGAGGACTTGGAGCAGTGCTTATGCACGAGGGAAGAGTTGTTTCGTATGCCTCACAACAACTTAAGCCCCATGAGTTGAATTATGCTACACATGATTTGGAGTTAGCAGTCGTAGTGCATGCATTGAAGACATGGAGACATTTTCTAATCGGAAACCATTGTGAGGTGTACACGCATCACAAGAGTTTGAAGTACATCTTCACACAGAAGGAGTTGAATCTCAGGCAAAGAAGATGGTTGGAGCTCATTAAGGATTATGATATGAGATTGCATTATCACCCCGGAAAGGCTAACGTAGTAGCCGATGCGTTGAGTCACAAGAGCCATGTCAACACTCTCAGGACCAGAGAGTTACCCAAGGAGTTAGCCGAGGATCTTCGCGAGCTATGTTTGGAGATAGTTCCGAGAGGCTATGTAGCAGCATTGGAGATTCAGTCTACTTTGATGGATAAGATTAGAGAAGCTCAGAAGACAGACAAGGAGATTGCCGAGATAAAGCAGAAGATGAGCAAAGGAAAGGCTAAAGGATTTCGTGAGGATGAGCATGATACCTTATGGTTTGAGGACCGCATTTATGTGCCTAATGACCCGGAGATCAGGAAGTTGATTTTACAAGATGCCCATGATTCGCCTTATTCGATTAACCCAGGAAATACCAAGATGTATTTGGATTTGAAGGACACTTTCTGGTGGACCGGAATGAAGAAGGATATTGCGGAGTATGTAGCATTTTGTGATGTATGTTAGAGAGTGAAGGCAGAGCATCAGAAGCCAGCAGGATTGCTACAGCCATTGCCGATACCCGAATGGAAGTGGGATAAGCTAGGCATGGATTTTATCACGGGATTACCTAGGACTGGTTCAGGCTATGACTCAATATGGGTTGTATTCGATCGTTTGACGAAGGTAGCTCATTTCATCCCAGTGAAGACCACTTATACGAGTGCTAAGTTGGCAAAGATATACATGACCAGGATCATATGTCTGCATGGAGTTCCGAGTACCAATGTATCAGATAGAGGAACCCAGTTTACCTCAAAGTTCTGGAATCAGTTGCACGAAACTTTGGGTACCAGGCTAGAGTTCAGTACAGCCTTTCATCCACAGATAGATGGACAAACCGAGAGAGTCAATCAGATCCTGGAGGACATGCTGAGAGCTTGTGCGCTAGATTATGGATCAAGTTGGGACGACAATTTACCATATGCAGAGTTCTCTTACAACAACAGTTATCAATCCAGTCTGAAGATGGCCCCTTTCGAAGCTTTGTACGGAAGGAGGTGCAGGACACCGTTGTTGTGGGATGAAGTTGGAGACCGTCAGTTGTTTGGGCCAGATTTTATTAAAGAGTCTGAAGAGAAGGTGAAGTTAATTCTCGATAGGCTCAAGGTAGCCCAGTCCAGGCAAAAGAGCTATGCAGATTCTAAACGCAAGGAGACAGTTTACGAAGTCGGAGACAAAGTTTATCTTCGTGTGTCCCCTCTTCGAGGAGTTAAGAATTTTGGAGTTAAGGGAAAGTTAGCGCCACGTTTTGTGGGACCATACAAAGTTTTGGAGCGTATGGGAGAAAGTGCTTACAAGTTGGAATTGCCCGAAGGTTTGTCAGGAGTTCATGATGTGTCCCACGTTTCCCAATTGAAGAAGTGCCACGTAGAGATGGCTGATATACCTCTGAGAGATACAGTGCCATTGGAAGCGATTCAGCTGAATAGTGATTTGACCTATGAGGAGAAACCAGTCAAGATTCTCGAGTTTGCCAGCCGAGTCATGCGAAGCAAGGTTATCAAGTTTTGCAAAGTTCATGGAGCCACCATACCAAAGATGAAGCCACCTGGGAGCGACAGGAAGATCTACTGAAGGACCACCCTCACCTATTTTCTAGCCAACCCGAATCTCGAGGGCGAGATTCATCTTAAGGGGGGGTAGGTTTGTAACATCCCAATTTTCAATTTGGAATGTTATACATTCGGTCATCATTACATATCATATTTTATTGCATTTTGGTTTGATCCTAGAAATTTCACGCAACTCAAGGACCCGCGAAGAGAGTTGGGAATTTCGTTATTTTCATATTTGAGTTTTTCTCAAATTTAGAAAAAAGGATCATTTGATTTTAATTATTTTATCTTCGAATATTTCAATTATAAAAATAAGAGAGAGGGAATAAAATGACTTTCCCAAAATAAAGAAATATTGAGGATTTAATAATAAAACCAAATAAGATTTTTTATTTTGGAGTTTTATCGCTATTTTATTTGAATTAGGAAAAATACGCGTTTTTCAAAATTGCATTTTAGGCCCAAATAAATGTTCATCTTGTCCAGCATATTTTTAGAGGACGGGAAAAATTTATTTCGGGATTTTTGGAGTCCGTAGTATTTCTTTTCTTTCTTTTTCTGCACGTACGAATTAAAAAAAATGTCAACCGACCTAACCGGGCCGTGTCCCTCCTGGACTCTGACCCGGCCGGACCTTTAAGAGCCGGAGGCCCGAGCCACCAGCCCCCGCCCCCAAAACCGTAGTGCCGCCCGCTCCCCGTCGCCGCCGCCGCGTTCCGCCGTCGCCGCCGCCGGAGATCGCCGCCGCC
>NC_041393.1:233149649-233173126 GCF_002162155.2 Triticum dicoccoides
ACCGCCGCCCGACCACCCCGCCGCCGGATCCCCTCGCCGCCACCGCTGCCAGCCCCACTGGAGATCGCCGCCGACCTCGCCGGACCCCGACCCGAGGTAGCCGCCGCCGCCGCCGGTTTTCTTCCGGTTAACCACTTCGGATTTTTTAGAAACACCGCGTTTGCATTTTTTTAATAGATCGGTTTAGTTTTTTTCCGGTTTATTTATTTTGCGGACATTCGTCTTTACGTTTGTTTTAACGAACGGTTTTCGTCGTTTAGCCGCAGATAGCGAACGTTCGTTCGTTAGCCTGTTCGTCGGTTTTTCTTTTTCCCGGATTTTCCGCGATTATTTTCGATCGAGATTTCTGATCTGATTTTCGTTCTAGTATAACTTTTTGCTCGTTTATCGGAATCAGGCGATTCAAGCGCCTAGAGTTTCGTCTCGAAACCCTCTTTCAGTTTAACCAACTCACACAAGTTTTTGCTACTGTAAAAATTTGACTTAGGTCCAGATTAGTAAACGAAGATTGTTTCTTTCGCCGTTTGACTTTCATTGCTTCGTTTGATTTGATTCTTTTTGCAAAGCGGAGTTCTTAAGTTGAACTTTTTGGTTAGATCTCTTATTTGAGTGTTACTCATGCATTAGATGAGTGCTTATTGTATGCTTGTTTGTTTGCGATAGAGTACCCGGAGTGCGCCGTGTGCTACTATGAGTCTCTAGGTTTCACGGATTATCAACAAGGCAAGTAACACTTTGATCATACCTCTTTAGTACCCAGTTTTATTGCATTAGATCAATCCTCAAACAATTGTATGATTAGGATCTGATTAATATGTGGGTTTTGGGAAGTAGATGAGGTAGTACCTATTACCTGTTTATTATCATCCCTTTGGGAGTTACTTCTACGTTTGCTATTATATTGGTATGCCATGCTTGTAGACGTGGATTGGGTGAGTGTATCCATGACAGATGCGAGATTGTTAATTAATGGTTCAACTTAAGGTGGCAACTTTAATACACATCTGGGTGGATTGAGGCACCTGGGGAACCCAGTGTTGCCTGTCTTTTGGAAATCCTGGGGTACCGTGTGATTCTCATATGGAACGCCACCCAGGCTCAAAGGGATCATGAGATTATTCATGCTAGAAACTTCCGTGTGTAGCTGCAAGCTACTATGGGCTCTAGCATAGTTGAGTATGTCGTGTGACCTCTTTCAGTGGTAGACTAGCAAATGTAGGGGATGTAGGTTGGTACTGTCTACCCAGAGTAAAGAGTTAATGCTTCTGAAAGACTGTGTCTCGGTAATCTATTTCTCAAACACCATGTAGTGCGAGAAATCTAACGAAGGAGATCGAGTCTTGCGGGGAAAAGTGCGCAAACCTCTGCAGAGTGTATAAACTAATCATGGTTAGACGTGTCCCCGATTATGGACGTTTTGAGTATCTAGTACTTGGATTATCATGTGAATCTCATCATGTTACTTAATTAATTCTGTTTGGGTTTAATGATGATGCTTAATTGGGATTGAGTTGGGTGAACCTTCTCAATGTTTAACAACCACCATGATAGTTAAATAAAATTTATTCCTTTGCTGTAGGCAAAAATTGCCTTTATGCAAAACTGTAACCATAGAGCTTTCCACCAGCCATATATGCATTTAGTGATAGCATTATTCTGTTCATTACTCTCTATGTGTTACATTGCCAGCATATTCCATGTGCTGACCCGTTTTCGGGCTGCAACGTTCATGTTGCAGACTTTTCAGACGAGGAGTAAGGTGCCTTAGGTCGTGATCTTATACTCAATGATGTCGTTGGAGTTGATGAACTCGCTATATCTTCCAAGCCTTCCGCTGCTATCGTTATTAGATGGCCTTAAGCCATATTTATTGTAATAAGTTCTCTTTTGAGACATTCGATGTAATAAGTGTGTGATTGCTACTCTATTAAAAATCGTTCAAGTACTATGTGTGTAAGCATTGCCGATCTAGGGATGACACTGATGCACAGAGATCAGACTATATGAGGCTGGTCGCTACAGGAGGAAATTCTATGCAATCGATGAGTGCAATTCCTTCCATGTGGTTGTAGAAAATTTGTCCAACTAACCCCAATATCTTTTTTGTGAAGTTTCACTAAAATAATGCACCGTTGTTTGCACGACCCCTACTCGCCAGCCAGGCCATCAATGACTCGGTATCTTTTATCTTGCATTGACGGCGCGGTTGCAGTGCTTGTTTGCTCCTCCACACATGACAGGCTTGTTCCACACTGCAAACAACAAGTCAACATACGAATAAGCTTATTTTTTCTTGCGTTGGTCATTCTACCTAGTTACGAATGTAGGAATACCTAGAGCACCGTGAGGTCAGCTGACAGCAAGTTCCACTAAAATTGAGGTTTGTGCTTCCGTTTTCACAAATAGACACCATATGGACATAGACAACCCTGTTTGCTCAAATATGTAATAGGTTATTTAAGTGGTGTCATTTTTGCAGCGGCATACGATTTACAGTAGCATCTCATATGTTGTCAATGGCATTGCAATGACAGTATGAAAAAATGCCATTAACTAAGAAGTGTCATCACATCAAATCAACACTAGCACTAGATTAACGGGGGCTTGCATTAACATGCATAACAATTGCATTATTACTCTGCGATGATAGATTGGGAGTAGCACTTGATCAATACGTACGTTCACGGTTAACAGGAACGATCGTTCTAACAAAGGGTGATATGGAAACGAGAAACACATCGTCGTGTCAACCATTGTGCAATTAAATTTTGTGTAGTTTCACGGAGATGGAGCTATGTTACCGGTGTCAGATTTTAGTGTAACATCCCAAAACACTCTTTATGATAAATAAAGCAAGACAGATGCATTTCATAAAATGGTGGTGGCATTGATTCAGTTTAACAATGGCAATAGATTGATAGCAACATTACTTAACAGCGACATCACATTAATAGTGGCATTGTTTCATTTTACTTGTGATGTTAGATTAACAGTAGCAATAAGGGCATAGGGACAGGGCAGGCACAAGCACATTTTACATCCACTCAAGCATAAAGAGGTGAGGCAGAGGTGTTGTCGAGTGCGGAAAACATGCAAAGCATGTCTGGATTTGTGCATCTTTTGTTCTCGTTAGTGACCTTTCCTATGTGACCATAAGAAATCTAGACGTGCTTAGGGCATGTACAATGGTGGCATATGGATACATATGCCCCGTGACAAAAAGCAGCTTGGGGCATCTATATTATTTTTTTCCTTCCCAATGCTAGATACTACTAGTGAGTCTCGTCAAATAATAAAAAGTAGACTCTCACTACACATGTATCCCTACTTCCACTTCAAATTTTTTCAGCTTTATACACTGGACCACACTTTTTCTCCCCAAGCACCCGCCTCCTGTAGAGGATCCCGCTTCTCCATCTGAACCTACTTTTTCTGACATCTGATCCTACATGGTGTATGGGGCATCACCCTGGGGCTATGCGTTGGACATGCCCTCATTCTCGGTTGCATTGTCGACCCAACACCCCCCCCACACACACTTTCTGTCCTTTTTCAACCAAAAGACCGGTCAGGCCAGCATCTTTATTTCCCTTTCCAACCAAGAGATTGATTCGTTGGCCAGTATCTGCAGTACCTTTTTTCCTCTAATAGTAAAAATTTAGGTGGTGTTTGAGTGTTCGACAAGCCGACGGAGCTAGCTACATGGGGAGCTTTGTAATACTAGAAGAATATCCACATGTAGGATGAAGCGACGTGGGGAGAAATCCTAACTTAATGCAAAAAAATGGATGCAGTGACGTGTGGAGCTGGACCATTAGAACAAGGCCGGTTCTAAAAGAAGTTATACCTCTGGTCGGTGGGATGTGGCGAGGAGGCCGACGGGATCTGCCAACTCGACGACGGGGTGCAGGGGTCAGGAGGACCTCTGATACGTCTCAAACGTATCTAATTTTTTTGATTGTTCCATGCTGTTATATTATCATTCTTGGATGTTTTACAATTATTTTATAGCAACTTTATATTATTTTTGGGGACTAACCTATTGACAAAGTGCCCAGTGCTAGTTGTTGTTTTTTGCTTGTTTTTTACTTGGCAGAATATCCCTATCAAACGGAGTTCAAGCACAGCGAAACTTTTTGGAGTTTTTTAGGACCAGACGACAACTTGGGAGCCAAGGAAGTACCAGAGGGGACGCCTGTGGGGTCCACAAGACACTAGGGCGCGCCAGGAGGCCCAGGCATTCCCTAATGGGTTGTGGGGCCCGTGGGGGTCTCCTGCATCGCCTCTTCACCCTAGAAATTCCCAAATATTCTAGAAACCCTAGGGGAGCAGACGAAACACAATTCCAGCCGCCACAAGTTCCAGAACCATGAGATCCAATCTAACACCATCACAGAGGGGTTCATCATCCTCATTGGTGCCTCTCTGATGATGCATGAGCAGTCCACCATAGACCTAAGGGTCCGTACGCAGTAGCTAGATGGCTTGTTCTCTCTTTTTGATTCTCAATACAATGGTCTCTTGGAGATCTATTTGATGTAAACCTTTTTGCGGTGTGTTTGTTGGGATCCGATGGACTTTGAGTTTATGATCAGATCTATATCCATGAATATTATTTGAGTCTTCTTTAATCTCTTGTATGCATGATTATTTATAGCCTCGTATTTCTTCTTTGAATCTTTGGTTTAGATAGGCCAACTAAATTGATTTTTCTTGCCATGGGAAGAGGTGCTTTGTGATGGGTTCGATCTTGCGGTGTCCTCTCCCAGTGATAGAAGGGGCAGCGAGGCACGCATGTATTGTTGCTATTAAGGATACAAAGATGGGGTATATTCCTACATGAATAGATCTTGTCAACATCATGTCATCGTTCTTACTGCATTACTTTGTTTCTCCATGAACTTAATACACTAGATGCATGATGGATAGCGGTCGATGTGTGGAGTAATAGTAGTAGATGCAGGCAGGAGTCTGTCTACTAATCTTGGACGTGATGCCTATATATTGATCATTGTGTTGGTTATCGTCATAATTATTCGACCTTCTATCAATTTACCAACAGTAATTTGTTTACCCACCATATACTATCTCGAGAGAAGCCACTAGTGAAATCAATGGCCCCGGGGTCTATCTTTTATCATATTACTTTTAGATCTATTTTTATTCGTATTTGTTTTCAGATCTATTATTCTAAAATCCAAAAATACCTTGTTGCACTTTTTCCTCATTTATTTTATTTCATGTTTTTGCAAGATCGATTTATCCAAACTTATACAAACTGATCTATCTTTTTACCGAGGAGGGATTGACAACCCCTCTTACGCGTTGGATTGCGAGGATCTGTTCTTTGTGTGCAAGTACCATTTACATAGTCTTGGTTGGTTCTCCTACTGGATTGATACGTTTGTTTCATAACTAAGGGAGATACCTACCGTAGCTGTACTGCATCATCCCTTCCTCTTTGGGGAAACACCGACGCAGTTTCAAGCCGCATCAAAAGGAATTTTTGGCGCAGTTGTCGGGGAGACATTATCAACATCTATCAGGTTCCTAATCACAAATCTCATCTCCTTGCAATTTACATTATTTTCCATTTGCCTCTCATTTTTATCTCCCTCACTTCACAAATTTTGTCATTTTATTCGCCTTCTTTTTTTTGTTTGCCTTCTTTTTCTCTTCAAATCTGTTTTCTGTATGCAATCTTGCTTGCGTAGTCGCGATGTCTCAAGAAAACTTCAAGTTGTGTGATTTTTCCAATACCAATAATCATGATTTTATTAGCACTCCGATTGCTCCTCCCGCCACTAGTGCGGTGTCTTGTGATGTTAATGCCGCTTTGTTGAATCTTGTTATGAAAGGTCAATTTTCTGGTACTCCTAATGACGATGCCGCGTCTCATCTAAACACATTTGTAGAATTGTGCGATATGCAAAAGGAAAAAGATGTGGACAATGATATTGTGAAGTTGAAATTATTTCCGTTCTCTTTAAGGGATCGTGCAAAATTTTGATTTTCTTCTTTGCCTCGCAATAGTATTGATTCCTGCGATAAGTGCAAAGATGCTTTTATTACTAAGTATTTTCCGCCCACAAAAATTATTTCCCTTAGAACTCAGATCATGAATTTTAAGCAACCTGATCATGAACATGTTGCACAATCTTGGGAAAGAATGAAATTCATGCTAGGAAATTGTCCTACACATGGTTTAAATCTTTGGATGATCATACACATTTTTTATGCGGGATTGAATTTTGTTTCCAGAAATCTTTTAGATTCCACCGCGGGTGGTACTTTTATGGATGTTACCTTGGGTGAAGCTACTTAATTGCTAGATAATATCATGGCAAATTATTCACAATGGCATACCGAAAGAGCACCAACAAGTAAAACGGTTAATTCGACTGAAGAAATTGGTACTTTGAGTGAAAAAGTTGATGCTCTTATGAAATTGGTTGCTAATAAAAGTGCCCCTATTGATCTTAATGATGTGCCTTTGTCTACTTTGATTAACAAAAATAGTGATTCCGTAGATGTGAATTTTGTCTCGCGAAACAATTTCAATAATAATGCATATAGAGGTAATTTTAATCCTAGGCCTTTTCCTAGAAATTCCTCTAACAATTATGGTAATTCCTATGGTAATTCTTCTTACAATAATAGTATGAACCCCTCTGATCTTGAGAGTAATATTAAAGAATTTATTGATGCTCAAAAAGTTTTCAATACTATGATAGAAGAAAACTTGGATAAGATTGATGATTTGTCTAGAAGCCTTGATAGAATTTCTCATGATGTAGAAAATCTCAAGATAAAAAATGTTCCACCCAAAGTTGATATTAATGAATCAATTAAAGCTTTATATGTTTCTATGGATGAAAGTAAGAAAAGAACCGCTATGCTTAGAGCTAAAAGATATTTTTTAGAAAGAGCATTTTCTACTGATTGCTTTCACAAAAATGATGAAGATCTTAAAGTGATTGGTGTTTCTTCTATATCAAAGGATCGATATAGTTGACTAGAGGGGGTGAATAGGCAACTAACAATTTTTAGCTTTTCTTTACCAAATTAAAATTTGCATCAAAGTAGGTTGTCTAGATATGGAACTAGGTGAGCAACCTATATGATGCAACAACAACAAGCACACAAGCAAGCAAGGGATATAACACAATATAGCTTGCACAAGTAAAGGTGAGAGATAACCAAATGTGGAACCGATGGAGACGGGGATGTGTTACCGAAGTTACTTCCCTTTGAGGGGAAGTACGTCTCCGTTGGAGCGGTGTGGAGGCACAATGCTCCCCAAGAAGCCACTAGGGCCACCGTATTCTCCTCACGCCCCCACACAATGTGAGATGTCGTGATTCCACTATTGGTGCCCTTGGAGGTGGCGACCGAACCTTTACAAACAAGGTTGGGGCAATCTCCACAACTTAATTGGAGGCTCCCAATGACACCATGAAGCTTCACCACAATGGACTATGGCTCCGCGGTGACTTCAACCGTCTAGGGTGCTCAAACACCCAAGAGTAACAAGATTCGCAAGGGATTAGTGGGGGGAATCTAACTTCTCTTGGTGGAAGTGTAGATCGAGGCCATCTCAACCAATCCCTAGAGAATCAACAAGTTTGAGTGGCTAGGGAGAGAGATTGGGCGAAAATGGAGCTTAGAGCATCAATGGAGCTTGGGGATGGAAGAGGTAGTCACCTTGGAGAAGAAGACTCCCCGTTTATAGTGAGGGGACAAATCCAACCGTTATCCACTTATCCAGCCCGCGACATGCGGTACTACCAGGGGCCTGTGGTACTACCGGGAGGCACCACGGTACTACCGCTTGCACGGCAGGAGCCAGACTAGCTCTGTTGCAAAGAAACAAGGAGCGGTAGAACCGCCAGAGTGGTACTACCCCTCACCCTTGCGGTACTACCGCAAGGCAGGGTTGGTCCGGGCTGGGAAGGCACGGACGAAGAAAAATACATATGTGGCTACTTCCGCTGAGTTTCGAGCTGTGCAAAAATCCGACACAGTACTACCGCATACAGGGAGCGGTACTACCGCGTAGGGCATGAATGTAAAAAATTACATCCGCCCCTACTTCTACTTGTGTTGTTGTGCTGGGCCAGAGGCCACGGTACTACCGCGCCCATGGTGCGATACTACTGCAAGGACCTGCGGTACTACCGCACGATCGGCCGGTACTACCGTGAGACTCTGCAATACTACTGCTCCCTTGAGCAGTACTACCGCATGCCACAACACAAAAACACTAGGAGGCCTTCATTTCTCAAGGACACGGATAAACTTGTCGGTGCTCCAAAGATGCAAAGGAAGGTGGTGCAAAGGAACAGACGTGTACGTGATGATTCCACCCTAACCTTTCCAAAGCGGAACCCCTCTTAATAGTACAGCTTTCCTATGACTCAAATCCACCGAAAGGAAACGTAGCGAAATGCCGTCTTCACTAGGCTTCAAGGGGAAATGAAACGTCTTGTGCCTAATCATCTGAAATGCTCAAAGCACACGATTAGTCCGCAAAAGCATTGTCATCAATCACCAAAACCACATGGGGTGAAATATTCCCTTACAATCTCCCCCTTTTTGGTGGACTGATGACAATACGGGATTTGCACATAAGAGTACACAAATGAATATAAGCAAACCCACCATCTACAAAATATAGGCAGGCTCCCCCTAGATGTGTGCACTCTATATAAATGCTTTGGACTGCACGACACACATACTAGGATCAACACCCCCTATATTTTATAGACGAGGCAAACCTTGCAACAATATAACTAACAGTAAGCAGGGAGGTAAGGCAAATATTATGAGCATAAAGTAGAGGGCAGAAGATAGCATATGCTCACAAAGTACTAAGCATAAGAGACAATAAGATAAGCTAGAGTGCATATGTCTTACACCATATGAAAGGGTACCAGGTCTCATGAGCACACACCAAACCAAAGTAAAACAAACGAAGGTCCAACAAAATGAAAACACAGAGACGACACGAACGCAAACCCTACGCTCTCTCCCCCTTTGGCATTGAGACACCAAAAAGGCAGAGAGGACACCTACGACAAAGGTGGTAGCACCCTCTGCATAGATCACTCAGCATGCTCCTCATTGGACTCGGCAGCTGGGATGGTCTCCTCCTCTGACTCGGTCCATTGATAGCCCTGCTTGGCTATCCATTCATCCTCCGGAGTGATGTTCACCTCGGACCCGCTCTCCACAATCTTGCCAAAAGTCCTAAAGATCCTCTTGTCGCGCTGGCGACTCTCCTTGGAAGCAACATGGGTCCTGTCCTGCCCCTTGGCTTGCATACAAAACAGAGTCTTCATCTCGCACATAAGGGGTTATTTCTTGGTTTCGTCCAGTCATTAATAACTTGATTATTTTTAGATAGTAGTAGAAAGAAAGAACGCTCGTAAGGAGTCCTATTGAAACCAAGAAATATAGGCATGCTTGCCATCCACACCAGAATAGATAGAGTTTTCCGAAGAAACCTACTAGTGGAGGAAGGCCTCCTAGGGATAAGAGACATAGGGCTAAAGAGAGAGCCAAAAAAGGATCTTTCGTGTATAATCCTGCATTATCTCGAATGTTATCAGTTCCGGTACGTAGACCAAACAATACAATGCAAGAGTAGCTGGAGGAGCATACCCAGCAGAACCGTCCTCATCCTCCTCCTCCTCCTAGTTTCCATCATCCTTTCCTCACATGGGACAATGCTCTAATAATGAAGGTCATCACAGTTTTATTTACTTACAACTCAAAAATTACAACTCAATACTTAGAACAAAATATGAATCTATGTGAATGCCTCCGGCGGTGTACCGGGATGTGCAATGATTCAAGAGTGACATGTATGAAAAAATTATAGACGGTGGCTTTGCCACAAATACGATGTCAACTACATTATCATGCAAAGCAATATGACAATGATGGAGCGTGTCATAATAAATGGAATGGTGGAAAGTTGCATGGCAATATACCTCGGAATGACTATGGAAATGCCATAATAGGTAGGTATGGTTGCTGTTTTGAGGAAGGTAATTGTGGGTGTGAGGTATCAGCAAAAATTGTGCGACACAAGAGAGGCTAGCAATGGTGGAAGGGTGAGAGTGCATTTAATCCATGGACTCAATATTAGTCATAAAGAACTCACATACTTATTGCAAAAATCAATTAGTTATCAAAACAAAGTACTACGCGCATGCTCCTAGGGGGATAGATTGTAGTAAAAGGCCATCACTTGTCCCCGACCACCACTCATAAGGAAGACAATCAATAAATAAATCATGCTCCAACTTCATCACATAACGACTCACCATACGTGCATGCTACGGGAATCACAAACTTTAACACAAGTATCTCTCAAATTCAAAACTAATCTGCTAGCATGACTCTAATATCACCATCTTCATATCTCAAAACAATCATAAAGAATCAAACTTCTCATAGTATTCAATGCACTTTGTATGAAAGTTTTTATTATATCCATCTTGGATGCCCATCATATTAGGACTAATTTTATAAACAAAGCAAATTACCATGCTGTTCTAAGAGACTCTCAAAATAATATAAGTGAAGCATGAGAGTTCAATAATTTCTATAAAATAAAACCACCGCCGTGCTCTAAAAAGATATCAGTGAAGCACCAGAGCAATATTATCTAGCTCAAAAGATATAAGTGAAGCACATAGAGTATTCTAATAAATCACGATTCATGCGTGTCTCTCCCAAAAGGTGTGTACAACAAGGATGATTGTGGTAAACTAAAAATCAAAGACTCAAATCATACAAGACACTCCAAGCAAAACACATATCATGTGGTGAATAAAAATATAGCCTCAAGTACAGTTATCGATAGACGAAGACGAAAGAGGGGATGCCTTCCGGGGCATCTCCAAGCTTAGGCTTTTGGTTGTCCTTGAATTTTACCTTGAGGTGCCTTGGGCACCCCCAAGCTTAGGCTCTTGCCACTCCTTATTCCAAATTACATCAAATCCTTATCCAAAACTTGAAAACTTCACAGCACAAAACTCAACAGAAAATCTCATAAGCCCCGTTAGTATAAGAAAATAAATCACCACTTTAAGGTACTGTTGTGAACTAATTCTTTATTTATATTGGTGTAATATCTATTGTATTCCAACTTCTCCATGGTTCATACCCCCCGATACTACTCATAGATTCATCAAAATAAGCAAACAACACGCGAAAAACAGAATCTGTCAAAAACAGAACAGTCTGTAGTAATCTGTCAAAAACAGAATTGCACAAATAGTAATTAAAACACAAAACTACATCTAACCAGAGGCTAGATGAATTATTTATTACTAAACAGGAACAAAAAGCAAATAACAAAAATAAAATTGGGTTGCTCCCAACAAGGCGCTATCATTTAACGCCCTTAGCTAGGCATAAAACACGAATAGATCTAGGTATTTTCATCTTTGGTATGCAATTCTTCAATTGAACACGTATAATCCTTAGGATATTCTTTGGTTTTATCAATGATTAAACTCCTAGGCAAGAAATCGAGAAATTCATTCATGGCAAAAGGTTCCTTAATAATATTGAAAAGGTTGGGGTGAACACTTATTGATTTGAGATCTTCATTTTCCTTACTAGAAGATTCACCGTTATTCTTAGGAACATAGATAAACTTGGCAACTTTGGCAGGAGGAAGATTTGAGGTATTTTTAACAGCACAAAAAGCGGAACCCAAGTTGGTAATAATATCTTTGAGTTTATCAATTCTAGTAGAATCTTGATCTATCTTTTTATTAACTATGGGTTCCTTTTATCTAAGATTTTTTAGCGTAACTCCTACCTTAGATCCATATTGAGTAATTTGATTATGAATCTTTTTATCCAAATTTTCGATTAACTCAATAGTAGCAATTTTATTCCCAATAATATCAAGCCTTTGCATCACATGTTCCAAGTTTAAAATGGTTCCATTGACCAAAATAGGTGGTGGGCCTAACAAATCTACCATGGCATTATAAGAATCAAAAGTATGGCTTCCCAAGAAATTCCCTCCAGTAATGGTGTCAAGAAAATATCTATTCCAAGGGGTAATGCCTACATAAAAATTGCGGAGTAGAACGGAAATAGATTGCTTTCTAGTAGATATATTTTGAGCATTGCAAATTCTATACCAAGCATCTTTTAGATTTTCTCCCTCCCTTTGTTTAAAATTGAGAAGTTCATTATCGGGAGTATTGACAACGATAGGAGGACTAGTGATACGTCCATTTTGCATCATGTTTCCCTACTGTTATTTATGTTGTTTTATTGTATAATAATGCTTTTTGGAGTAATTCTAATGCCTTTTCTCTCATAATATGCAAGGTATGCACCAAGGGGGGAGAATTCTGGCAGCTGGAAATCTGGACCTGAAAAAGCTACGTCAAGCTACCTATTTTGCACAACTCCAAATGAGCAGAAACTCCCCGATGATTTTTTATGGAATATTTAATGAATATTGGAGCAAATAAGTATCAGAGGAGGGCCACCAGGTGGGCACAACCCACCTGGGCGTGCTAGGAGGCCCAGGCGCGCCCTGGTGGGCGCTGCCCTCCTAGGCCCACCTCAGGTGCCCATCTTCTGGTATATAAGTCATTTTGACCTAGAAAAAAATAAGGGGAGGACATTCGGGATGAAGCGCCACCGCCTCAAGGCGGAACTTGGGCAGGAGCACTTTTGCCCTCCGGCGGAGCGATTTAGCCGGGGGAACTTCCCTCCCGAAGGGGGAAATCATCGTCATCATCATCACCAACAACTCTCCCATCCTGGGGAGGGCTATATTCATCAACATCTTCACAGCACCAACTCCTCTCAAACCCTAGTTCATCTCTTGTGTTCAATCTTTGTATCAAAACTATAGATTGGTGCTCGTGGGTGACTAGTAGTGTTGATTACATCTTGTAGTTGATTACTATATGGTTTATTTGGTGGAAGATTATATGTTCAGATCCATTATGATATTTAATACCCCTCTAATCTTGAGCATGTTTATCATTTGTGAGTAGTTACTTTTGTGAAATCATGTTGCAAGTAATCATGTGAACTTAATATGTGTTCGATATTTTGATGGTATGTATATTGCCATTCTCTTAGTGGTGTCATGTGAATGTCGAATACATGACACTCACCATATTTGGGCGTAAGGGAATGCATTGTGGAGTAGTTATTAGATGGTGGGTTGCGAGAGTGACAGAAGCTTAAACCCCAGTTTATGCGCTATTCCGTAAGGGACCGATTGGATCCAAAAGTTTAGTGCCATGGTTAGAATTTATTCTTAATACTTTTCTCGTAGTTGTGGATGCTTGCAAGAGGGTTAATCATAGGTAAGAGGTTTGTTCAAGTAAGAACAACACCTAATCACCGGTCCACCCACATATCAAATTATCAAAGTACCGAACACGAATTAAGCTAACATGATGAAAGTGACTAGATGAATTCCCATGTACCCTCAAGAACACTTTGCTTATCATAAGAAACCATTTTGGCCTGTCCTTTGCCTCAAAAGGATTGGGCTACCTTGCTGCACTTTTGTTACTGCTATGTTACTTGTTCGTTACAAATTATCTTGCTACCAAACTACTCCTCTACTTACAACTTTAGCACTTGCGGGCATTACCTTACTGAAAACTACTTGTCATTTCCTTCTTCTCCTTGTTGGCTTCGACACTCTTACTTATCCAAAAGGGCTACAATTGACCCGATACACTTGTGGGTCATCAACTAGCCATGAAGGCGAGTCAAGCGATCTAACACACAAACACACAGGAGACAAGAGAAAAGAGACGAACAGAAGAGGGGCGAAGAAAAGGCAAAGGTTTTCGAAAATCATTTTAGAACTGGGGGAGAGGAAAACGAGAGGTGAATGGCGAATAATGTAATGCAAGGGAGAAGAGTTTATGATGGGTACTTGGTATGGCTTGACTTGATGTGTATCTACCTGGCAACGGCGCCAGAAATCTTTCTTGCTACCTCTTGAGCTTGCGTTGGTTTTCCCTTGAAGAGGAAAGGGTGATGCAGCAAAGTAGCGTAAGTATTTCCCTCAGTTTTGAGAACCAAGGTATCAATCCAGTAGGAGACGACGCACAAGTCACCGAGTACCTGCACAAAAAATCAACAACTTGCACCCAACGCGATAAAGGGGTTGTCAAGCCCTTCACGGTCACTTGCAAAAGTGAGATCTCATAGAGATAGATAAACGGTAAAGTAAATATTTTTGGTATTTTTTATTTATAAATTGGAAAGTAAAGATTGCAAAATAGTAGATCGGAAACTAGCAAGATGTAAATGAGATTCAATATAATAGAAAAGAGACCCGGGGGCCATAGGTTTCACTAGTGGCTTTTCTCGAGATAGCAAATATTACGGTGGGTGAACAAATTACTGCCGAGCAATTGATAGAAAAGCGCATAGTTATGACGATATCTAAGGCAATGATCATGAACATAGGCATCATGTCCGTGTCAAGTAGACCGACTCCTGCCTGCATCTACTACTATTACTCCACACATCGACCGCTATCCAGCATGCATCTAGAGTATTAAGTTCATAAAGAATGGAGTAACGCATTAAGAAAGATGACATGATGTAGAGGAATTAACTCAAGAAATATGGTGAAAACCCCATCTTTTTATCCTCGATGGCAACAATACAATACGTGCCTTGCTTCCCCTACTGTCACTTGGAAAGGACACCGCAAGATTGAACCCAAAGCTAAGCACTTCTCCTATTGCAAGAAAGATCAATCTAGTAGGCCAAACTAAACCGATAATTCGAAGAGACTTGCAAAGATATCAAATCATGCATATAAAAATTCAGAGAAGAACCAAATAATATTCATAGATAATCTTGATCATAAATCCACAATTCATCGGATCTCGGCAAACACACCGCAAAAGAGTATTACATCGAATAGATCTCCAAGAACATCGAGGAGAACATGGTATTGAGAATCAAAGAGAGAGAAGAAGCCATCTAGCTAATAACTATGGACCCGAAGGTCTGTGGTATACTACTCATGCTTCATCGGAGAGGTAATGGTGTTGATGTAGAAGCCCTCCATTATCAAATCCCCCTCCAGCAGGATGCCGGAAAAGGCCCCAAGATGGGATCTCATGGGTACAGAAGGTTGCGGCGGTGGAAAAGTGGTTTCATGGCTCCCCTGATGTTTTTAGGGTATAAGAGTATATATAGGCGAAGGAACTAGGTCAGGGGAGCCATGAGGGGCCCACAAGGGTGGGGGACACACCCTCCTGCCTCGTGCCTTCCTCGTTGCGTCTCCGACTTCATCTCCAAGTCTTTTGGTTTGCTTTCGGTCCAAGAAAGATCATCGCGAAGGTTTCATTCCGTTTGGACTCCGTTTGGTATTCCTTTTCTGCAAAACTCTAAAATAGGCAAAAAAACAGAAACTGGCACTGGGCCCTCAGTTAATAGGTTAGTCCCAAAAATAATATAAAATAGCATATAAATGCATGTTAAACATCCAAAGCAGATAATATAATAGCATGGAACAATCAAAAAGTATAGATACGTTGGAGACGTACCAGTGATCTATATCCCAATGACAGAAGGGGACAAGACATGTATTTGTATTGTTGTCATTAGAGTTTACTTTGTCCAGATCATGTCATCTTGCTTAAGGCGTTACTCCGTTCTTTATGAACTTAATACTTTAGATGCATGTTGGATAGCGGTCGATGTGTGGAGTATACTAGTAGATGCAGGCAGGATTCGGTCTACTTGTCTCGGACGTGATGCCTATATACATGATCATTGCCATGGATATCGACATGATTATTCACTTTTCTATCAATTGCCCAAAAGTAATTTGTTTACCCACCATATGCGATCTTCAAGAGAGAAGCCTCTAGAGAAAACTACGCCCCCAGTCTATTTTTATCATATATTTAAGTCCAAAAATACCTTGCTGCAATTTAATTTAATTTAATTTATTTTGTGTTTTTGTTCTTCTGTATATGACTATGAGATTTGATCCTTGCAATTAATCGCCGAGGGATTGACAACCCCTTGTTCGGGTTGGGTGAAAGTATTTGCTATATTTTGTGTAGGTACTACTAACAAGGTGTTGCGTGGTTCTCCTACTGGATTGATAACCTTGGTTCTTAACTGAGGGAAATACTTATCTCTACTGTACTGCAGCATCCTCTCCTCTTCGAGGAAATCCCAACGCAGCTCATAAGTAGCAGGCTACTCTTTGTCTGCAAAAACTGTTAGATAGCAAAATAACTGAAAGCTCAAGGCAAGGCCCAAAAGCGCTCAGCTCCAAAGCAACGGCGCTAGAAAAAGCTTGGTAGCCTGCAAGTGCACATGGTTTACTTGTAGCCTTTTCGAAGTAAGAGCATCGATCCCACAGGAAGCACAGGAATTAGGCGTTTGCCACTTGCAAAGGACTATTTAGCTTTCTGCCTGCATATAATTGTATGCTTGAAGCAAAGTGAGGGCAGATTTAAATAAGTATTGAGCAAAATGGTGACGTGTAACTAAATAGCATGAAAATAAGATAAAAGGCAAGGATAGTAAAAATGGTGAAACAACATAATTAAAAAGGCGTTCTCGGGGAATATGGAATTCCCATGTCTACTACACAACTTGGTCTTGTAGACTCGTGTTGGGCCTCCAAGCGCAGAGTTTTGTAGGACAGTAGCAATTTTCCCTCAAGTGGATGACCTAAGGTTTATCAATCCGTTGGAGTCCAAGGATGAATATGGTCTCTCTCAAGCAACCCTGCAACCAAATAACAAAAAGTCTCTTGTGTCCCCAACACACCAAATACAATAGTAAATTGTATAGGTGCACTAGTTCGGCGAAGAGATGGTGATACAAGTGTAGAAATGATAGTAGATATTGATTTTTTTAACTGTAACAATTAAAACAGCAAGGTAGCAAGTAACAAAAGTGAGCGCAAATGGTATTGCAATGCTTGCAAATGAGGCCTAGGGTCCGTACTTTCACTAGTGCAATCTCTCAACAATGCTAATATAATTGGATCATATAACCATCCCTCAACTTGCGACGAAGAATCACTCCAAAGTTCTTATCTAGCGGAGAACATAAGATGAAATTGTTTGTAGGGTACGAAACTGTAGGATCGAGAGTATGTCTAGAGGGGGGTCATTAGACTACTTGACCAATTAAAAACTTAACCTTTTCCCAATTTTAGTTCTTGGCAGATTTTAGCAACTTAGCACAAGTCAAGCAATCTCAATACAATTCAAGCAAGCATTCAAAGAGTATATGAGAAGCGGAAAGTAAAGCATGCAACTTGCAAGAAAGTAAAGGGATGGGATTGGAGTGTGCAAACGCAATTGGAGACACGGATGTTTTTGGCGTGGTTCCGATAGGTGGTGCTATCGTACATCCACGTTGATGGAGACTTCAACCCACGAAGGGTAATGGTTGCGCGAGTCCATGGAGGGCTCCACCCATGAAGGGTCCACGAAGAAGTAATTTTGTCTATCCCACCATGGCCATCGCAAACAAAGGACTTGCCTCACTAGGGTAGATCTTCACAAAGTAGACGATCTCCTTGACCTTACAAGCTCCATGGTTCAACTCCACAATCTTGTCGGAGGCTCCCAAGTGACACCTAACCAATCTAGGAGACACGACTCTCCAAAAGGTAATAGATGGTGTATTGTTGATGAACTCCTTGCTCTTGTGCTTCAAATGATAGTCTCCCCAACACTCAACTCTCTATCATAGGATTGGATTTGGTGGAAAGATGATTTGAGTGGAAAGCAACTTGGGGAAGGCTAGAGAGCAAGATTCATATGGTTGGATTGGAATATCTTGGCCTCAACACAAGAGTAGGTGGTTCTCTCTCAGAAAATGAATGCTGGAAGTATAGGCACGTTCTGATGGCTTCCCTCAGGAATGAGGAGAGGTTGGAGGGGTATATATAGCCTCCACACAAAATATAACCGTTAAACACAATTTACCAAACTCGGTGGGACCGAATCAGACAACTCGATCGGACCGATTTAGTTCATAATGTGACCATTAGGAATTTCGGTGGGACCGACACGTCAACTTGGTGGGACCGATATCATTAGGGTTAGGGCCTAACGTAGTCTCGGTTTGACCGATTACACAAACTCGGTTGGACCGACTTTGGTAATAAGCAAACCAGGGAGTTGGTCAGGCAAACTCGGTGGGACCGATTAGCTCGTCTCGGTGGGACCGAAATGTTACGAAAAGGAAACAGGGAGTTTGCATTCCAAACTCGGTGGGACCGATCGCTCATCTCAGTTAGACCGAAATATTACGAAGGGAAACAGGGAGTTTGCAATCCCATCTCGGTGAGACCGAGATCCCTATCGGTTAGACCGAGGTGACTAGGGTTTCTAGCAGTGGCTATGTCAAATGAACTCGGTGGTGCCAGATGGATCAAATCGGTGGGGCCAAGTTTGACTTTTGGTTTGGGACATATGTGGATAGAGAAAGTGGTTGAGGGCTTTTGGAGCATATCACTAAGCATTTTGAGCAAGCAAGCCATTAAGCAACACCTCATCCCCTTTTAATAGTATTGGCTTTCCTATGGACTCCATGTGATCTTGGATCACTAAAATAGAAAGTGTAGAGTCTTGAACTTTAGAGCTTGAGCCAATCCTTTGTCCTTAGCATTTTGAGGGGTTCACATTCCTAATCCATGCCATTCCAATCATTGAACTTTCCTGAAATATTTATCTTGAAATAGCATTAGTTCAATGAGCTATATGTTGTTAATCATTACCAAAACCACCCAGGGATAGTTGCACTTTCAATCTCCCCCTTTTTGGTAATTGATGACAACATATAGTTCAAAGCTTCAACAAATGATAATAAGATTGAAATACATCGTCGCTTTGAGAAGTATGTGATAAGCAAGAGCTCCCCCTAAATTTGTGCATTATTTAAAATTTGCTTTGGGCTGCAAATGCACAATATGTTAGGATCATGGGTCACTCTTCCATGTCACATACATCTTGGTGGAGCGCTCAAAATGATAACAATTAAAAGCATGCACTCATCACCAAGCAAAGTGAATGATCACATATGGATATAGGGGATAATATCATTCAAGCACACATTAAAGTAGCATATGATCAACCACATGATCATCCAAGTATCTCACAAAAGGACATAATGTATCAAGCAAACACACAATAAAGTTCAACCAAATAAAGTGTAAGAGAGACAAAAAAAGCAACACTCTCTCTCTCTCTCTCGAAGACTATGATCTATACATATTTCTCCCCCTTTGGCAACAAGTTACCAAAAAGATCAAACATGCATAGTGCTATGCGTCTCTCAGGCTTGGTCTCCATAAGGTGGTGTAGTGATGACTCCCAAGATGAAGGCTTCTGTTGATGTAGCTGGAGCTGGTGGAGTGGCTGCTGGAGGTGGCACTAAAGCTGTTGGATATCGGGTTTCGGCAAAACCCTTAAGGTTTGAACTCTGGGGTGCGCACGAAGATATTCTCCCTACCGATTCACGCCCAAAACCTCGCTGCGAATCTAAGCTAGCACGATGAACAACAGAAGGGATACGAGATTTATACAGGTTTGGGCCACCGTTGTGGTGTAATACCCTACTCCTGTGTGTGGTGTGGTGGATTGCCTCTGGGGATGATGATGAACAGTAGAGAGGAAGAACAACCTCGCGAGGGGTGTTCTTGTGGTGGTGGTGCTCTACTTGGGAAGGATTCGATCCGTTCTAGATCAGATGCTCCTCTACTATGGTGGCTATCTCTATATATAGAGGCCCTAGTCCTCTTCCCAAATATTAAGTGGGAAGGGAGCCAACAACGGCCATTTTGAAAGGGGACAACTAGTACAGGCTATCCTAACTAAAGGTGGTTTTCGACTGCCAAAGGCACTGGCGATGACGCTGTCTTGGGCTCCATGGTGACCTCCGTCCTGCCGCTCTGCTGGTCTTGGTCTCGTTGCACCAATATGGAAACCTTTGCCTGATGCCTCGATACTCCGCGCCTGCGCTTGCCCCCTTTGCACCAAAGAGGAAAATGAGGACACTGTGTAGGCTGGCACCCGCCTGGCGCCCACCTGGTCCTCATTGTCATGGCTTGTGTCATGAGCACCTCGCGAGGTACCCCTTGCCTTGATCTCTCCGCCTCCTCACGAGACTGCCTGGTGAGGCCGCCCCTGAGGAGGCCTTGTGTCGTCCGCCCCGCGAGGCTTGGCCCCTCGCGAGGGTCTTGAACTTGGGTTGATGAAGACGGGCCGTACTGGCCCACTGCTAAGCCACACTACAGGCCACAGGCAGGCAAGCCTGGGGATCCCCATTCCCAGAATGCCGACAGTAGCCCCCGGGCCCAAGGCGTGCTCGGACTTGGCTTAGCAGCGAAGCCAAAGGCCAAGTGTGGAGCGCCGCGGGCCACAATAGCCTGTGGCCTTGGTTGACGCGTGGCGACTGATTGGACGTGGGTGTCTCCGCTTCCCCACGCTCCCCCAATATCCGCCTGGCTAGGCAGCCACGAAGCTTTACACAGTTATTTCCTCTTTGCTATCCGCGTGCTTCCTGTTCCCCTTTCTTCCTCGAACCTTTGTTGCCGCTTCCAATCTGACTTGAGCTCTGCCCCCACCATCGCCATGGCGCCAACTAACAAAGAGAAAGGGAAGAAACCTGTGCCCTCATCTAGCTCGCCTCCGACAATTGAGCCCACCGTCGGCCGGTCGCTGGTGCTCAATCTGGAAGCCTTGGACAAGGTCCGCTCTGCACTCGCCTCCAACTTCAACGAGTGCGGAAAGACGACAGTTTGGCCTGCGTCCCATGCCTCCGTCGACAGGATCGTCACGGAGGTTCGATTTTTCGCCGACGCCCTGTGGGCTGGCCTGGTTCCTCACTTCTCCGCCTTTTTCAATGCGGTGCTTTCCCATTATCAGATCCATATGATGCATCTTGATCCTCAATCTGTTACCCTTCTTGCTATCTTCGCCTTTGTCTGCGAAGCCATGGTGGGCATTGCTCCTTCCATTGCCCTCTTGCGCCACTTCTTCTCCTTGCGCCTGACCGACCCCTTGCAGTGCTCGGGGTGTGTGAGCTTCCAGGCCGTGGCAGAGACGGCCGCCTCGGGGATTGATTTTGGCCTTCCACCTTCCACGAGCGGGTTCCGGACGCGGTGGCTGCATGTGGATGTCGGAGTGCCCAGCCCCCTGCTCTCGCATCCGAAATTGCCTGCTATCCCCAATCTGGGTTGGGGCCACGAGAGGCTCGTGAGCCCCCGGATCTCCTTCATTTGGCGCCGACTAGAGAGGTTGAGGGAGCTCGGCATGACTGCGCCCCGGGTGGTGAAGGAGTTCCTCCAGTGACGCATTGCTCCTCTCCAGCGCCACTCCCGATTGATGTGGGCCCTGACCGGGTACGAGGACCACATGAGGCTCCAGGATACGGAGCTGGCGCCCGAAACGCTGAAGAGGGTGCTCGAGGTCTTGATTGGCGACCCCGCGTCGGGCGACATCCGGCACAGGGGCAGCCTTCTGTATCTCTACTCGAGCGGGGCCGAGTTTGCAAGGCAGATGCCTCACTTTGATGAAGGGGGGTTGAGCCCGGCTGGCCTTGTGGGGCCTCACAAGAATCCCGTCGTCGTGGATCCCTTCCCCGTCGCCAACACTGATCTTGCCCCAGGAGCGGGTGTAGGGAGGCAAGCATCGCGTGAAGCTGGAGGCTCTGGTGTCGTGGCGCTGACATCACACGGGGCTCCTGAGGCGTCATCCTCTGGAGCTTATGAAGCCCGTCCTGAGGCGGTTGTTGATGTGGAGATGCGACCTGCGACTCCCGAGGCCGGAGCCCCCAAGGCCTCGACTGGTCATCGGGAAGCGGTGCCTGATCGCTCTTCCCAGCTTGGCGCCCCTGAGGTTGGCTGCCGGAGCGCTTCTTCATCCGCGCCTCCCGCCGGCCTGCATTTTGAGCGCCTGGGTCGGTTCCGCATAGACTTCGACGCCCTCCACAAGAGGAAGGAGTCTTTGAGTGGCAGCGAGCGCCCCTGCCATCCATTGAAGCATAGGAAGTACTTTGCCATAGATGAGTAAGTACCTCATTCTTGTAATTCCTCAATCGTTGCTCCCTTTCCTAACTGTGGCCCTTCAGGACCCCTCCTGCCATGCGTGCAGAGTATGCCAAGAAGCAACTTCCTCCGGTCTCGCCTCCATCGTTGGCCTCGAGCATCCCGAGCTTGCGTGCTACCCCTGATGTCGGTGTTCTGGGAATGGGGGTCCCCAGACTTGCCTGCCTGCGGCCTGCGGCGTGGCTCAAGTGGGGGCCCAATGCAGCCCAGCTTCATCAGCTCAAGCTCAAGACCCTCATGAGGGGCCAAGCCTCATTGGGCGGACGACAGGAAGCTTCCTCGGGAGCAGCCTCCCCAGGCAGGCTCGCGAGGAGGCGGAGAGATCAAGGCGGGGTACCTCCCGAGGAGCCCGTGACACAAGCCATGACGATCGAAGACCAGGTGGGCGCCAGGCGGGCGCCGGCCTGCCCAGTGTCCTTGTTTCCCCTTCGGTGCAAAGGGGGCAAGCACAGGCCAAGGCCTCAGGCAAATGTTACCGTTTCGGTGCAACAAGACCAAGACCAGCAGAACGGCAGAGCCTTTGGCAGCCAAAGGCCTACTTTAGTCAAGATAAGTGTACCGGATGTTCCCCTTCAAAATGGCCAATTGTTGGCGCCCTTCCCGCTCATTATTTGGGAAGAGGCCCAGGGCCTCGCTCTATAAATAGGACTAGCCACCACAGAGTAGAGGCATCGAACATCTATCTCAGAAGACGCATAGACTAGAGAGAGGCGATTGAACTCACCCAAGCAGTTCATCGCACCAGCTCAAGAACAGCCCCTCGCGAGGTTGTTCTCCCTTTGTACTATTCATCACCAGCCCCTGAGGCAATCCACCACACCCCACACTGGAGTAGGGTATTACACCACAATGGTGGCCTGAACCAGTATAAATCTCGTGTCCTTCGTGTGTTCTTCTTTCTTGCTTAGATCTTTGCGAGACTTCGACACGTGAGCTGGTAGGGGAAAGATCTTCGTGCGCACCCCAGAGTTTGAACCTCAAGGGTCTGCCGGAACCCGAAATGCGGCCTTTGGCGTGCCAGGTAGGGGTGCACCGGAGTTCCCCCTTCCGACGACTCGCTCTCCACCGACATCGCGTTTCGCCCTCTTGGCGGACAACGCGCCGCCCGCTCCAGCAGCCGATGTTGGCACTGGGGCCAGGGGCTCCGAGCCTTGGCCCCCGCCCTGCGGCAGGTGCAGTGGCCGCACAAGTTCAAGCCGGAGATGCTGCCGTGCTACAACGGCGCGACAGATCCGCTGGTTTTCCTGCTGGCGTATGAGGAGGCCGTCCTCGAGGCCGGGGGCGACGACGGGGTGAGGGCCAACTGGTTTCCCATGGCCCTCACCGGCGTTCCATGCATGTGGCTGCTCCACCTACCGAC
>NC_041393.1:233173510-233270905 GCF_002162155.2 Triticum dicoccoides
GTCGTCGCGGCTCTCCTAGGCGGCTCGCAGGCGCCACCTTCGAGCTGCCACGTCAAGCCGTTCACCCGCCAGATCGACGCCGCCTCCAAGCGCCAAGAAACTCCCTCGGGCTGGGTGGCGCCCGAGGCCGATCTGACCTTCAACTCGGACGATCACCCCTCCAACCCCACCGGTTCGGGTGCGCTCCCGAGGCTGTGCACCCCCGCCATCTGCCAAGTGGCTGTTACCAGGACCCTCATCGACGGCGGAGCTGGCCTCAATGTGCTCTCTGTGGAGGCCTTTAGCCTCCTCCACGTGCCACTAGAGCGGCTTCGGCCCAGCAGGCCTTTCTCGGGTGTTGGAGTCGGTTACACCGCCTCCTTGGGGCAGATTCGCCTCCCGGTGACCTTCGGCACCTACGACAACTTCCTACTAGTTCTACTGGTTGTGAATGCGAGGCACCGGACGGCTGGGTCATGTACTTCGACGGGGCGTTCTCCCGACATGGCGCAGGGGCCGGCGCAGTGCCCGTATCTCCCACTCAAGACAAGCTCTACTACGCCGTACAACTCTGTTTCTAGCACGGGGAAAAGGTCTCCAACAACATAGCAGAGTATGAAGGCCTGATACCAGGCCTAAAAGCCGCAGTCGCCTTGGGGGTAAAGCGCCTCATCATCAAGGGCGATTCGCAACTCCTCGTCAACTTCTCCAACAAGATATACGAGCCGAAGGACGAGCACATGGAAGCCTACCTTGCGGAGGTTCGCAGGATGGAGAAACAGTTCCGGGGGCTGGAGTTGCAGCATGTGCCTCGCGGCACCAATCAAGTGGCTGATGACATCACCAAGAGGGCATCTAGGCGGCTGCCTCAGGAGCTTGGCGTCTTCGAGGAGCGACTCCTCAAGCCCTCGGCGGCACCATCACTATCAAGCACGGCGCAACCTCGGGAAGAGCTCCCTCAGCCGGCTGCCTTGGGAGCCCCGATCTGCGGCCCGGCCTCAGGGGCATGCCTGCTCCTAGCGCTGGAGCCTTAGGAAGGATGCTGGATCGCAGAGCTCAGGAACTACTTGACGCAAGGGACCCTGCCAGAGAAAGAGGAGGAGGAAGCGGAGCGTGTGGCGCGGCAGGCCACGGCCTACTGCATCAAGGATGGAGAGCTCTACCGGAGGCGACCAAATGACGTGTCCCTACGTTGCATTTCTGGAGAGCAAGGGAAGGAGCTGCTAGCAGACATACACGGTGGAGACTGTAGGCATCACACATCATCACGGACCCTCGTTGGCAAGGCGTTCCGTAGCGGGTTCTATTGGCCCATAGCACTCAGTGACGCTGTTGAGCTGGTGAAGGCTTGTGAGGCCTACAATTCCACGCCAAGCAGATCCATCAGTCGGCGGGGGGTCTGCAGACTATACCCCTCTCATGGCCGTTTGTAGTTTGGAGATTGGACATTCTGGGCCCGTCCCCTTGGGCGCTAGGGGGCTATCGCTACCTCTACGTTGCCGTGGACAAGTTCACCAAGTGGGCAGAGGTGGAAGCTGTCCGCACCATCCCAGCAGGCTCCGCAGTCAAGTTCATCAAGGGCCTCGTGAGCCGATTTGGGGTGCCTAACCGCATCATCACCGACAACAGTTCGCAATTCACCAGTAATCTCTTCAAAACATATTGTGCTAACCTTGGAATGCAGATATGCTACGCTTCGGTAGCACACTCCCGGAGCAACGGCCAGGCTGAGCAAGCCAATGCGGAGGTCCTGAGGGGCCTCAAAACCAGGACCTTCAAGAAGAAGCTGGAGGCCTGCGGCAGGGTCTGGTACGACGAGCTCCAGTCTGTGCTGTGGTCTATCCGCACGACCGCGACCAAGCCGACTGGCGAGACCCCGTTCTTCCTCGTCTACGGAGCTGAGGCCGTCCTCCCTCATGAGGTCAGGTGTCGTTCCGCACGGGTCCTGGTGTTCGACGAGACGCAGCAGGACGCCATGCGGGGGACGGATCTCGTGCTGGGGGAGGAACACCATCGAGAGGCCGCACTGCGAGCGGCAAGGTACCAACAGGCGCTGCGATGATACCACTGCCGCAACATCCGCCCCAGAACTCTTGAGGTAGGGGACCTCGTGCTCAGACGGGTCCTCTCCAGGGAAGGGTTGCATAAGCTCTCTCCCATGTGGGAGGGCCCGTTCAAGGTTTTTCATGTTTCCAGGCCCGGCTCCGCGCGCTTGGAGACCCAGGAGGGGGTACCCATCCAGAACGCATGGAACATTCAACATCTCCAAAGATTCTACCCCTGAGCGAGGCCCAGTGCCTATGGAAAAGGCCCGGTGCCTGTGAAGAAGGCCAACGCTTGTGAAGCTACCGCATTTTGGAGAAGGCCCGGTGTCTGTGAAGAAGGACAACGCATGTGAAGCTACCGCATTTTGGGGAAGGCCCGGTGCCTGTGAAGAGGGCCAATGCCTGTGAAGCCACCGCATTTTGTAAAAGGCCCGGTGCCTGTGAAGAAGGCCAATGCCTGTGAAGCTCGCCGCCCGTGACACTCTCACGTAATAATGAGTGGGGCTGTACACGCCCCGAAGTCTTCGGAGTGCCGCCCTCGAACCTCGGGGGATCCCGCCCACGCCCAGTGGCAGCACTTAGCACCACGCTGGTGAGAAGACGTCGAAGACTAGATTAGGTGCCGGATGCGGCTTTTTCATTTGCTTTCTGCAGTTGGCTTGTTCTTTCCTATTTGAAGTTTTAGTTGAAGCTGTCGCCGCCTCTGGCTTGTGACCCTTTGTCTTTTTCACTCACTTGCCTCGGTTTTCCCCCATGCAAGTCTCGATAGGGAGGTACGTGGGCACCCTCGCGAGTGTTTTCTGCCCCGGTCGTTTGAAGCTTTCCTATCCGAGTCCGCTGAGGGAGCACCCCTCCCAGTCCTTGCCCCACGAGCATCGCGACATCAGCACGGGACCTGGGTCGGTCGCCCCCACAACCAAAACCGGAAGCCACCCCTCTTGACTAATCCTTGTAGGACATGAAGTGCATGGCGAGGCCTCGGCCTCGGGAGGCGAAGACCACGACAAGCCTCCCGGAGTTAAGTAACTCCCGCACACGGGCGCACGACACGGAAACGTAGCACAGAAGTAGAGGAAACAACACGATAATTAATGGTAACAGTTCAACATGCCCCCGCGGGGCCCTACACTACTTCCTCTTTTGTGCAGGAAAGGAAGAAAGGCAAAACAGGCATGACTTGCTCGGCACCAGCTCGCGGCGAGGGCTCGTACTGCCTCCGGAGCTCAGTCAGATTCCCCCCTCTCGCTTCACCGGGGCGCCATGGTGGACTGACCCGCTATCTTCCCCCAGGCGGGCGCGATGACGCCGGGGCTGGTCGCGACCCCCACTGGAGGAGCTGCTGTCTAAAAGAGAGTCGCCGAAGCTTGGCGAGCCCCGAGCTCCGCTGCCCACGCGCCTGCCGCCATCTTCGTCCTGATCAACGTCGGGGCTGGGCGCCCAGCCGCGGTCATCGTCTTCGGGGCAGCACCCAGCACGACGACCGTCTTCCCCGAACACCCTTACGTAGAGGGTGGCGTCGCTGTCAAACTTGAAGCGCAGGGTGTACCACCGGCTCATGCCACACGCACAGGCAAAAGTTTGCCAGCCGCGGGTCAGGGCCAAACCCCCGGCGGCGGAGACCTCCAGCGAAGCCCAGGAGGCCCTGCTGTAGCAGCCGGCCGCCTGAAGCCAGAGGCCGCCCGGAGCGCCAGCCGGAAGTTCACCTATAAAGAAGCAAGGAAGCTGGAGCCAGGTGCTGGTCGGGTCTGCCAACCACACGACGAACTCCGGCAGCACCTCCGCCGAGCAGAAGCGCAGCCTGGGGGGTCGCGCAGCCACGACGTGCCTCCCATCGACGACTGGGCGCTCATCGCCACGCAGGGAGCCGCCTCCACGACCACGGGAAGCCACCACGGGGGACGCATGATGCTTGCGGGGGCGGCCCCGGCCGCGCTTGGTCGGAGGAGAGTCAGGCCCTTCCTGACGAGCCTTTCCCTTCTCCGTGGCCGAGAACCTCTTCGGCAGAGCCATGGGGATGGCGAGCAGCCGGGATGAAGAAGAAGAGGAGTAGCAGGAAGGGATGGACTGGAAGGGCTCGTGCCGTTTTGTATTTATAGCCGGAGGAGGCCAACCGTCGTCCTCCACGATCGCAGGTAATCATGACCCATTTTTGCATGCAGGGACTTGTCAAGTCGTGCGGTTGCCAAGTCATCATGGGGAAGCGGAGACGCCCATGCCCAATCAATCGCCACACGGCGCCCGAGGCCGCATGCTGTTGGGGCCCGCGGCGCTTCGCACTTGCCCCTTTGCTTCTCTGCTAAGCCAAGTCCGGGCGCGCCTTGGGCCCGGGGGCTACTGTCGGTGTTCTGGGAACGGGGGTCCCCATACTTGCCTCCCTGCGGCCTGCGGCGTGGCTCAAGTGGGGTCCCAATGCAGCCCAACTTCATCAGCTCAAGCTCAAGACCCTCGCGAGGGGCCAAGCCTCGCGGGGCGGACGATAGGAAGCTTCCTCAGGAGCAGCCACCCCAGGCAGGCTCGCGAGGAGGCGGAGAGATCAAGGCGGGGTACCTCCCGAGGAGCTCGTGACGCAAGCCATGACGATCGAAGACCAGGCGGGCGCCAGGCGGGCGCCGGCATGTGCAGTGTCCTTGTTTCCCCTTTGGTGCAAAGGGGGCAAGCACAGGCCAAGGCCTCAGGAAAAGGTTACCATTTCGGTGCAATAAGACGAAGACCAGCAGAACGGCAGGATGGAGGTCATCGTGGAGCCCAGGACGACGTCATCGTCAGAGCCTTTGGCAGCCAAAGACCAACTTTAGTCAGGATAAGTGTACCGGATGTTCCCCTTCAAAATGGCCAATTGTTGGCGCCCTTCCCGCTCATTATTTGGGAAGAGGCCCAGGGCCTCGCTCTATAAATAGGACTAGCCACCACAGAGTAGAGGCATCGAGCATCTATCTCAGAAGACGCATAGACTAGAGAGAGGCGACTGAACTCACCCAAGCAGTTCATCGCACCAGCTCAAGAACAGCCCCTCGCGAGGCTTCTTCCTTTGTACTGTTCATCACCAGCTCCTGAGGCAATCCACCACACCACACACTGGAGTAGGGTATTACACCACAATGGTGGCCTGAACTAGTATAAATCTCATGTCCTTCGTGTGTTCTTCTTTCTTGCTTAGATCTTTGCGAGACTTTGACGCGTGAGCTGGTAGGGGAAAGATCTTCGTGCGCACCCCAGAGTTTGAACCTCAAGGGTTTGCTGGAACCCGAAATCCGACACCTGACGCGAGTTTGGCCAGAGAAGTAAGCCGGCTCGTAGGGTGCCTTGGGCATGTGCCCTTGCCGCCTTTCCTTCGCGACCTCGCCCGGGGCGTGACCAGCCTGCCCAGGGCTCCTCCTCTGATTGTGGACGGTGAATGGTTGAGGTCGGTCCTTGGCTCTTCTTCTGGGGATGGATCTACGCCGGCCAGGGTCCGTTGCGGAGTCCATCCGGCGACCGTGTGGGCGCCAGCCCCCAAACCACTGCCGAGAGGGGGCGTACCGCTTCAGGGTCCGCCGCCAACGCCGGTGGCGGAGGACGACATCGACGACATGCTCAGGCGAGTGCGGGAGCACATCGTCGTTCGCCAAGAGTGCCTCCGGAAGGCGATGGACGTGATGGGCCAGCTCGGTGGAGAGCTCGCGGACGTGGACGCATGTCTTGAAGCTGAAGGCCTGCGGCTGGTTGAGGAGCAGCGCAAGCTGAAGGTGGCAGTCAACCTTGCGCGTCATTAGCGTGAGCTTGACAATGCGAAGGCCGAAGCATCCCTTGCGGCCTCGCGAAAGGCCTGCTCCCGAGCTATTGAGGAGGCTCGGGAAGCAGACCAACGGTGCGAGATCACAGAGAAGTGCGCGTGGGAGCTCCAAGCCTGGAGCACTTCCCTGGAGCAGCAAGTGGAGCTGCGCCAGGCCGCCCTTGCATCGCTGAAGGGGACACCCATCAAGGAGGAGGAACTCCGGAGGCGTGGGGAAGCACTAACGTTGGAGGCCGCCGAGCGCAATCTCGACCTTGAGTGGTTGGAGACGAGGGAGCGCCAGGTTACCCAGGCGTAGGATGATGTTGGTGCGCGGGAGGCTCGAATCCAAGAAGAGGTCGATCGCTGCGTGGCGGAAGTTCACGCGGATCTTGTGCACAAGTATGACGAGAGGCTGGAGCTGATTGAAGCTGAGGCTGCGGGTAGGACTGCCGCCCTCAGGCCCAAGCTGACTAAAGCGACGCAGCGCACGGAGGCCACCACAGCCGCCCTGATCTCGGCGCAGACTGAGTTGGCCTCCTCCCGCACCGAGCTGCTTCTTCTTCAACGGCGGGTTGACGACGCTGAGTCCGTTGTGCGGCAGAATAGAGAAGAAATTCTTCAGCGGCAGACGCTAGAGCACATGCATGGCCCCATGCTCCAGGTGCTCAGGGATAGGGCCAATGCAGCCCTGGGCAATATCTGCGATGTGAACGCTCCACACCCTCACGTGACCAACTATGCCGGCCATCTCCAATTTTTCACTAATGTGGTGACGCACCTAGAGAACCACTTCGAGAGAGCTCGCCAGCTCGCCGAGGAGAGGAGCTGCAACCTGCTCGGGCGTGCATTCTCCCGCGTCTTCAGCCATCTTCAGGATAGGGATCCCCACTTCGACTTTGACGCCGTCATCGCTCTAGTGCCCGTGGCCATTCGTGGTGACCTAGCGCGATGGGTAGAGGACAACATGGATGCACTTGTTAGGGCCTTCGCTTCTGATGATGACGGGGTGATAGTCGTCGCGGATGAAGGTGACGTGGTGAATGGCAGTGAAGATGGCACCAATGATGGCGATGGTAATGCGAGTGACAGCGACAGCGGCGCCAGTGATGCCTCTAGAAGCGACCAAGAGGATGTGGTGAGCGATATGTCTGACTGATCCTGTATCCCCCTGCTGTTTATCCTGCACAGAAAAAACTCGGGCGCGGCCCTGAAGGTTGTAAGAGCATTTTGGGAGGGGAAGCCCCTCATGTAAAAAGGATTGTTGTCCACATGTTTTTAGGAACGACGTTGAATGCGCGCCTGCATGACGTTACGGGCCCAGTGATGGGTTAGTTGCTGTGATTTACCTTTAGCCCGGGCGAGCCTTGAGTAGGCTTGCGAGGCTGTGATTCTCCGAGGGTCCTCCGGGGGACCTGCTGACCATGTGGTGAGAGCCTCGCGACAGCGAGTGCTGGCCGCGGGACGGCATGCGCGCGTGGGCTGAGCCCAGCCCCACCCGCGAGAGGCTCGCGAGGGGGAGGCAGCTGGTGCGAACTTCGGATCAGGGCAGAAACCAGAATGCAAGAGAACACACGAACGAGACAAGACACCCCTCCCCGCACACATGCGAATGCAAATTCAATTTCAACTTAAATCCGAAGCAGGGAAGCTCGACCACAGAAAAGGATGCAAAAAGCAAAAGGATGCGTCCGACACCTAGTCTAGTCTTTGACGTCTTCTCACCAGCGCGGAGCTAAGTGCTGCCATTGGGCGTGGGAGGGAGCCCCCGAGGCCCGAGGGCGGCTCTCCGGAGACTCCGGGGCGTGTACAACCCCAACTCATTATTGCGTGAGAGTGTCACGGGCGGCGAGCTTCACAGGCACTGGGCCTTCTTCACAGGTACCGGCCTTGCTTCATATCGCCAGACGAGGGCCCCGCCTTGCGCCATCCTCGACCACCATTGATGACCGGAAACCAAGGACGACGCCAATAGGGTAAAGGGGACGCCAACGGTTCCCCCGATGGCCATGGGTCCTCTGCCGGGGGTAGGCTTTGCAGCACCTCCTCAGCAGAGGGCCTACCACCGGGAAACACCTTGTTCTGTGCGCCGTGGGGAGGGGCCTAGCTCCTGGCCCCTCTCCTGCAGCCCCCAGTGTGCTCCTCCTGGCGGAAGGGAGGCTGCCCAGCTGGGGCAGCCTTCCGCTGCAATGACCTGAACTTCCTGCGACCCATGGTTAGCATAAGCTTGCTCCTGAGGAATTAGCATTACCCGATAGTTGATGCCGCCAGCGCGGTTGGTGAGGCTTCCTTGAGGCTCCTGAAAAGGCTCGGCTTCTGGTGTCTCTTCCTCCCAGCCTGGCCCGAGGAAAGAGCCATGGTCGTCTTCCAGTGCGTATTCCCGGTCCACCATATGGGGCACGTAAGCCTTCGAGGTCGCCGCCCCGAAGGCTTCACCGTAGTGCCCCACACTCCATGCATCTTGGCTCGAAGCACCATCTTGGGGGTGATAGGGCGGCGGCCCGCCAGGGCCGTAGGCGGTGATGTGCATGCCCTCGCTCACCGGCGGTGGTGCTAGTGCAACTTGACGCCCTGCGCTGATGGCTGAGCTGGTGTTGATGAAGCCTTGGGGCACGCCTGATGGCGCACAGGCGCGGATGGGCCCGCCATATGATCCGCCCGGGGCCTAGGGTGGAAGCTGGACACAGAAAGGAGGCGCCCCCGAAGCTACGGCATCCAGGAGCTCGGCAACACGCTCTAGCAGCATGTCACGGCTGCTCTCCTACAACCTACACCGCAACAGCTCCCGAGCCACTGTGAGAGCGGCCCTCATGTTCGCTTGTTCCCGCCGGGTGTGCGGTGTTGTGGCCGTGGCGTGGTTTGAGGCCCTTGCTGCTAATTGCACCTGCCGCGAAGAAAGGGCATGTGGCGCTTGACCGCGTTGCCCGCGCCCCGCAGCGTTCTGCGGAGCGCGGGCTGCCTGAGGCGCGGGGTTGAGGTCAGCTTGGGCAGGCGGCCCGGCATGGGCAGGCCATGCCGCCCAGCGGTCAGCGTTGGCCGTTGGGTCGTCGGAAATGGATGCGACGAAGCAGTGGAACACAGATCGGCGGAAAAGAGGATTTCGGCGCACCCCTACCTGGCGCGCCAAATGTCGGATATCGGGTTCCGGCAAAACCCTTAAGGTTTGAACTCTGGGGTGTGCATGAAGATCTTCTTCCTACCGATTCACGCCCAATACCTTGCCGTGAATCTAAGATAGCACGATGAACAACACAAGGGACAAGAGATTTATACAGGTTCGAGCCACCATTGTGGTGTAATACCCTACTCTTGTGTGTGGTGTGGTGGATTGCCTCTGGGGCTGATGATGAACAGTACAAAGGAAGAAAAGCCTCGCGAGGGTGTTCTTGTGGTGGTGGTGCTCTACTTGGGAAGGATTCGATCTGTTCTAGATCAGATGCCCCTCTACTGTGGTGGCTATCTCTATATATAGAGGCCCTGGTCCTCTTCCCAAATATTGAGTGGGAAGGGAGCCAACAATGGCCAGTTTGGAGAAGACGAGGATGTTGTCGATGGCTCAACAACAATTCATCCAGGTTTCCATATGAATGGAATTCCACAATTATGTGAACAAGGTGATAGCATTGGTCAGACCTGAAAGATATAACGGTGTATGCTCGAGGAAACAACCACGAGTAAGACAACATTACGAATATTGTTGGTTCTGATTTGATTTGACGATAGCCCATACTCAAATCAAAGGTTAACATGATAATAGTCACAACAACTGATCACGAGGATCAACTAATGAATATCATCTTTCTTCAACACACACACACACACACAAAGACATCCCTTTGGAATGAAGTGAGTCGGACAAGCTTTCATCTTCCAACTCTCCAAGTTGTTGTTTAGCTTAACCAACTAGCTCAGGGTATCCGACACAGATTCTTGGAGAATGGGTGGTTTACAAGGAACCAACTTGATCACGAGCTCAACATAACGGTCAGGGGACAACCTGGTGATCTTCCAGGAAGATATCCGGAATATCACGAACCACTGATATGTTATAAGCTCGAGAACAATCTTGCTTTTCAGGGCAAGATGATATGATCCAAAAGAGGATTTGAAATAATCCTAACTCATAAATTGAAAAGTGCACCAGGAAGGTGGACTAGGTAGCACGATCAATCTTAGAGTGGTGATTCGTACCAACACGCTAAGAATGAGATTATTGTCCTTTAACTACCAAGCAACGGAGTTGCTGGGAGTATAGATTTCACACACACAACTCACTTGTCGGCATTCCGGTTGCGATAACACGGAACCGAGGGATGAATAATGATGGCAAGAAGCATTACTGCGTCAAGAATTCATAAGAGGTGGTGCAATTCTCATGACACTCTTGACATAAAGATGGTAACACTCCAAGGTAGAGCAGAGCAAAAGCTGGATTGGCATTTTGATCTGCAGAATACAATTGCTTTGACCCAATCCTGGATATGGATGAGGTTCTGGAGTTTGTTTATCCTAGTCATTCCGAATAGAATGGCTTGACAGACCACAAGAATAATAGGCACCGATGAACGAATGCATGCATAATCTTGACTATTAATTGATAGACGAAGGTCAGAAAACAACTAAAGAGGGACAACTCAAAAGAACGTACGATTTTCTGAGTTGTGGGTGCATAGATTAGTATGTCGAACCAAGTTCAACAGGTTTCTTCCGGATAACCCATGCAGAAATATAGAACTGGCAGAGTAACAACACAGAATCGAGAACTCATCAAGAGCACACTGGTCGTGACCTTTAGGTTCAGCGAGGAACTTCTGCCATACGCAGTTCATGGTATTTGGAAGAAGGATATACCACAAACCTCGAGGACTAATGCAAAGGTTACTAATAACCTAAAGGAACTAGCAACACTACCAACATGAAGTAAGTAGGGTGAATCTCGGGTTCAAGAAACCAGAAATAGAAAGCCTACTAACTAAATGGCATCATGGGATGCTTTCGAGAATGACGGCCAGAATCATCACACTGGGAACGCGAAACATGGCTACATTACTAGGTGGTACTCTAAGACACCTAGGGTCATAATAATAATACCAACATATATGTCGAGGCAATAAAATACCTCAACTCAACAATTAGTGTGATTAACCTGGTCTAAAGGAACTTTGAAACCAGAGGGAAAGGATTTTGCAAATGCATCAGATTGTTTAGAAACCTGGGATGACTAGGACAACATAACGGCTGTAAATGGTCAAAAGATTTGAGACATCCTCCAAAAATGGTGGCATAACCACTCAGAAGCACAATATCGAGAATCTGAGGCCAGCTATGAATACAAGAAGTAGTAGGAACTTAACTGAGGCTTGAAACCAACAATCCTATAAGTCTACAGATTAGTAACACGTGATCCTGATAGAAAGAAGAGAAAGCCTAGTTCCTTAACCCTGTAGGAGAGATAAGATGACTCAGATCAGAGGGCATAAGGTATAAGGAGTAAAAAGAGCCTTACGTTCCCAACCACAATCAATTCCCTTGTATAACTAAAGAATTTCTAGACTCAACTTCAACCAGTTTGGCTTGGTAATCCTACAGGCAGTCAAGCTCTGATACCAAAGGTGTCAGGACCCCGATCCAATGCCACACCGATCTAGCATGTAACACCTCATATCACTTTGCGGCCTCACGCACGGTATTCCCACGGGTGTCGCCTTACCAGGCCCGGGACCGTTTGCACCTTTTGGCTCACGTATATGACAGTGTCGCTAGCATCCATATGACAAAGAACCCGGGCTGACATGACTAGTCGTGAACCCAAAGTGGCGCTAACTTACAGGGACAGGCATACATGACCCAACATTCGAACGTGTCGGTCAACAGCGAGTGAATCCGGGCTGTAGCAGCTGGGCTAGCAGGACTTCAGAGAATCTGGGCTCTAGCAGGCTAACAGGACTCCAGTAGACACCGCGTGACATTTCCCCGAAGGGACAGACACAGGAACGAAGAAGGACACATGCCGGCCAGCCTAAGTGTTCCGGAGCAGTAGCAAGCTACCAAGGCTCAGTGGAAGCACTAGGAGACATTTCCCGGTAAGAGAGGCTACCAAGGATAAACAACTAGATAGTCAGATCCCACACATACCAAGCATTTCAATAACATACACACAATATGCTCGATATGTGCAAATACAACATGGCATCACAACATGACTCTATAACTCAAGTATTTTATTCAATAGGCTCCCAGGAGTGAGATATTACAAACATGGGTCTCATGACCCAGCATTCAGAGCATACAAGTCAAAGCACAAGCGGAAGCTTAATATGTCTGATTACAAACATCTACAAATGAAAAAGGCTGAGAAGCCTGACTATCTACCAGATCCCACCGAGGGCACAAGATCGTAGCTGAGGTAACAAGTTAAACGTCGAAGTCCAAGCGGAACTACTAGCAAGACTGAAGTCTCTCTGCAAAAACATAAAATAGGCAAACGTGAGTACAAATGTACCCAGCAAGACTTACATCAGAACTATCTACATTTGCATCGATATCAACAAAGGGGTGGTGGAGTATAACTGCAGCAAGCCAGCTTTGACTCGGTGGCTATCCTGAACTACGACTGCAAGTAACTCCTTTGAGGTGGCGCACACGAGTCCACATATTCACCATATCAATACACCACTATGGATCCGCTCCCGTCTCCCTACGAGAACGCCATCCATAGCACATGCTTATCTTGCGTATTTTAGAGTATCCACTTTCACTTGTCTATGAACTGTACAGGCAACCCAGAAGTCCTTTACCGCGGACACGGCTATTCGAATAGATAATGTTAAACCCGCAGGGGTGTACTTCTTCACACACGCTCTCGCCACTTACCACCATGTACACCTCGTGTATCTTGGCAACCTTCAAGCGGAAGCTTGGCGAGGGAGTCGGCCACGACCTGACTAAGCACACAAGTCTCTCGTCCAGGTTTATCTCCTATTCGGGTTCCATCCGCAAGGAGATCCGTCCGGGGTGTCGCTCACGGCCCCAAACGATGTGAGCAGGGTTCCCATCCCACCTCGACGAGTGGATCTACGCTTGGTACACCGTGCCATGGTGCCTAGTCTGTCCCAAGCCCACCTGTACCGGGTGCCACTTGGTAGACTACTAACACTACCTACAAACACCAGAAACTAGTTGCAACTTTTGGACAGAGATCAAGTTGATCAATAAGTCGAGAGGGGCACTTAAGCATTCCAATGTGTGGTAGTAGCTGTTCATGGATCACAAACATAGAACTCAGTTCCTGAGGACGGCTTCAATGAGACAACCCACCATGTACTCCTACATGGCCTCTCATCGCTACCTTTACCAAATCGTGTTCACATACTCAGCTCTCAACAGTAGGACATGTTTACCACATTCCAATTCATCCCCGATGAATCAGACCTGACACAACTCTAAGCAATAGCAGGCATGACAAACAAGCATGAATGAGTAGGCACATCAGGGCTCAAACAACTCCTACTCATGCTAGTGGGTTTCATCTATTTACTGTGGCAATGACAGGTCATGCAGAGGATAAGGAGGTTCAACTACCGCAGCAAGTAACAGATGAATCATTGTTGTCCTAATGCAGTAAAAGAGAGTAGGAGCGAGAGAGTGGGATTGTATCGGAATGAACAAGGGGGTTTTGCTTGCCTGGCACTTCTGAAGATAGTATAACTCTTCATCGGCGTCATCAAACTCATCGTCGAAACCATGTTTACTCAGAGGGGACAAAACCGGCAAACAAGGAAGAAACACAATCAATGCAATGCAACATTATGATGCATGATTATGACAAGGCAACATGCTGGTGTTTTCAGCTAATGCAACTAGCCACAAAGTTAAATGAAGTTGGTTTGAACCCTAAGTTCAAATCCAAACTCCATATGTGAAATTCAAATGCCATTTATATGATTTATCCTAAACAGCAGCCATAAGTTGTTCTAACATGCATGAAAATGGTACAGATGGATAGATTGGATTTTTCTGATCATTTTTCATATATAAATCTTTGCATTTGGAGTTACGGTTGATTTTCTATGATTTTTAGAAGTTTTGGGCATTTTCTGGAATTTTCAGATATTTCTAAAATAGAAATAATCCAGAAAAGGGGTTTATTGCATCAGCATTGCATCATGGTCATGTCAGCAGGTCAACTACGCGGGTCCAGGTCAAACCTGACCAGTGGGGTCCACTGGTCAGTGACACAGTGCTGCCCAGGGTCAATGACATGTGGGTCCGGTCAACGGCCACGTCAGCGAGGTCAACGCCCACGCGTGGGGCCACTTTGATTAACCTAAACTAAGCAGAAGTTTAAGCCGTGGTTAGTTAAGGGCATGGGCCCATGTCACTAAGAGAGGGGCTAATTAGCAGGGTGATTAGTCCTAACTAGGTGGCCACGTCAGCGCGCCGGCGGTTAGCCGCCGGTGACCAAACAAGGCGGCGGAGGCGCTCGAGATTCGCTGTCCGGTGACCGTTCGACTCGGGGTTTGGCCCTACGGGCTGCTGGACGTGCGCCGCATCCAACGGAGCATGCGGCTGGGCGAGAGGAGGCCGGAGATGACGGCTGCAACGATGGCAGGCGGCGGCCGGAGTTCGGTTGCGCTCGGAACCGGCGTTGTGGTGCACGGCAGGTTGAGCGGTGGGGTGCCAGGTGCTCCTGCAAAAATGCTGAGCACGGTGACGCCCTCAGACACGGCGGAGGTGGGCTCTAGCCACGGCGGCGAGCTTCGGTCGGGGTGGCCAAAGGGGCTAGAGAAGGAAATCGACAGAGGGGAGAGAGGGGTTGCGTAGAGGAGCTCACGGTGAGGTCGTCGGTGATCTCAGCGTGCTCGGTGGTGGCTCGATGACGGCTGAAAGTCGCTGGCAATCTCCCATGGCCGAAGGAGGAAGAAAGGGGCAAGGACGGCGTGTCGGGGCTCTTCTGGTCGCCTGAGACAACGAGGAGGACGAGAGCGGAACGTCGGAGCTCGGCGACAAGCTGGATAGGCAAGGGGGGGCTCGGTGGCCGCGGTGGTGACGAGCGGCGACGGCGAGCTCCGCTCGGGGAAGAAAGCAGATGACCAAGGGGAAGAGAGGTCCAGAGAGCGAGGGGGAAGCAGAGGGGGCCCAGGGTGTCATGGGCGGTACCACGCTGGCCACGGGAGGCCAGGCAGGCAGCTGTGTGCCAGCACGTGCGGGTGCCGTGCTCGGCTTGCCTCTGCCAGTAGGCAGAGGTTGAAGACAGGCATGCCCCTGGTGGGCTGGGCCGCACAGTAGTGGGCTGGCCTCTCTGGTGGCTGCACAAGTGAGGCCAGGTAAGCTCTCCCTCTCTTCTGTTTTCTAATTTGTTTTTGTTTTCTGATTATTTGCCTCTGTTTTGAGCTTAGGAAAAATACCAAGGCATTTCCTAAAATCCTGAAAATATTCATGGATACTTGCTGAATTATTTCAGTGGCCCAAAAATAGTTCCAACATTATTTTAACATTTAAATTATTTATAGTATTTAAATGCCCCAAGTCAAATACAATAAGATTTAACTCAAAAATCCAGAATGGCCTAGAAATATGTGCATCATTTTTGGCAGAGGTTTTCACCTTTAACAAAAATCATGAACTTTTCTAAAGGGCATTTGGGTTCATTGAAAATTATTTCAGGTTGAACCTATTTGAATTTCATTTGGAGCTAGGGTTTGGCAGTCCCCTATTCAGGTTTAAATGAAATTTAGACATGATGCGGCAACCAATCTAGTCCAAGTGCATAACAAGGCTAGGGATGTGACAACTCACCCCCACTAAGCAAGAATCTCGTCCCAAGATTCAAGACGTGAGGTAAGAGGAAAGGGGGGTCACAAAACTATCACAATCTTCATGATCCATTTGTCCTTCTCGAAGATGTTGATTCATTGCTTCAAATTGATCTTGACGTCTTCACTTTCGAGATCTTTAGCCAACTCGATGACGACAAAAGAAAACTCTATAGAAAACGATCTCCTCGAAGATCGAACACCCAAGATCAACTCACGGAATGAGACCTTGAACATCTCTTGAGCCGAGAGGCAAAACACACCTTTAAAAGGACAGAAGAAACAATTGATGAGGGTTTCAAAGTAGCGAGGAAAAATTGCCATGATTCCATAACGGGGCACCTCAGAGGAGGTGACTCATAGGATCATCCCTTAAGTGGCAAAAGGATTTACCTTTGATTCAGAGATCATTAGAACTCTTTATACCAGCCTAAGGTAAATCATAATCGATCATTTGAAGGAGTTCGAAAGAATGACATACTCGGACCAAAATGGATGATGTGGACTACCTTGTTGAAGACAACACAAGGAGTGATTTTGCTTATCACCGGAAATGGATGGGATCCATGGTAGAATGGCACATTGGCAGTGCAAGCTGGGAACGAAATGCAAATGCTGGGAATGATTCTGGTAACTGGGGAGGAACCCCATCAATAGAGAGTGAATCCACTGTTTGAAAGATTATAGCATAATCGAGGAAACTGAGAGCACTATGCAATTAATGCCGACGATAAACCTAGCACTTGAGCGTGCTCTCAAGAACTTGTACATTTCCATATTCATCAAGGTTTTACCAATATCTGTGTCAAGGATCCTGGCAACACAGCATACTACCATGATGAATGGTGATGGAGGATGCAGATGCAAGGAAAGATAACACCTTCTCAGATTTCACCCTAGCGAGGACAAGGGATTGAAATCCGGATGATCGACCAAGAGACATTTAGCACTCCGCTTCTAATGTTCTCCTTGATGTGCTAGCATATCCCATTCATTGAAATGGTTTGGTAACTAGACCAACAAGTAAAAGGTCAGACTTCGAGAGCATAAGAGTCCATAAGGAACAACTTCTAGATTAAGTCATGCGAAATCCTCATGGGTACTGACCAAATGGCTTAAGCAAGATACTACAATAATAGTGCTTCCAGCTAGGTGCGTCCACTTCACTGGAACCTATACCATAGTTCTTGGGAGAAGTTCCAACCATCATATCTGCCTGAGATTCAGATCTGGTTGGTAATAGGGTAATTCAGAAAACATGTCTGGAAAAGAAACTTTGCAACACAAATCGACGGGATGACGTTGCGAGATTCTCAGGAAATGAACTACGATAGCAAAATCCAAGGCATGAGCTGGTTCTTCTACACACATATGAACACGATGTCCTAGACAAGCATGACCACGTGGTAGTCTTACAATAAAATACTACCGAGTTCTGGTTGGGAACCATCACCGCCAATAACGAAGTCCTTGCATAAGTCATATGATTAGCTCTTATGAAGGAACTTCTTCTCCTTGAACAAATCAGTTAGTGGCTTGGTGTGCTAGGGATACATATGGAATGAAGGTTGCAAGTCTCCAAACCACAGAATACTTCGCACGTATGCATGACTAATTTGGGATGATTCCAAAGGAAGCAACATTGACTTTCTCGAATCCACGGCGGCAACTTGCATCAAATGCACATGAACTGGAGGAAGTCACTTCTTACATCCGAACATATGCTTCATGAGATAGCATGAAGAAATGCTTTCAAAAGTTTCCAACACTAGCTTAATGTTCAACAAGAATTTGGAGAAGACGAGGATGTTGTCGATGGCTCAATAACAATTCATCCAGGTTTCCATATGAATGGAATTCCACAATTATGTGAACAAGGTGATAGCATTGGTCAGAACCAAAAGATATAATGGTGTATGCTCGAGGAAACAACCATGAGTAAGACAACATTACGAATATGGTTGGTTCTGATTTGATTTGACGATAGCCCATACTCAAATCAAAGGTTGACATGATAATAGTCACAACAACTTATCGCGAGGATCAACCAATGAATATCATCTTTCTTCAACACACACACACACACAAATACATCCCTTTGGAATGAAGTGAGTCGGACAAGCTTTCATCTTCAAACTCTCCAAGTTGTTGTTTAGCTTAACCAACTAGCTCAGGGTATCCGACACAGATTCTTGGAGAATGGGTGGTTTACAAGGAACCAACTTGATCACGAGCTCAACATAACGGTCAGGGGACAACCTGGTGATACTTCCGGGAAGATATCCGGAATATCACGAACCACTGATATGTTATAAGCTCGAGAACAATCTTGCTTTTCAAGGCAAGATGATATGATCCAAAAGAGCAAGGATTTGAAATAATCCTAACTCATAAATCGAAAAGTGCACCAGGAAGGTGGACTAGGTAGCACGATCAATCTTAGAATGGTGATTTGGACCAACACGCTAAGAATGAGATTATTGTCCTTTAACTACCAAGCAACGGGGTTGCTGGGAGTATAGATTTCACACACACGACTCACTTGTCGGCATTCCGGTTGCGACAACATGGAACCGAGGGATGAATAATGATGGCAAGAAGCATTACTGCGTCAGGAATTCATAAGAGGTGGTGCAATTCTCATGACACTCTTGACATAAAGATGGTAACACTCCAAGGTAGAGCAGAGCAGAAGATGGATTGGCATTTTGATCTGCGGAATACAATTGCTTTGACCCAATCCTGGATATGGATGAGGTTCTGGAGTTTGTTTATCCTAGTCATTCCGAATAGAATGGCTTGACAGACCACAAGAATAATAGGCACCGATGGACGAATGCATGCATAATCTTGACTATCAATTGATAGACCAAGGTCAGAAAACAACTAAAGAGGGACAACTCAAAAGAACGTACGATTTTCTGAGTTGTGGGTGCATAGATTAGTATGTCGAACCAAGTTCAACAGGTTTCTTCCGGATAACCCATGCAGAAATATAGAACTGGCAGAGTAACAACACAGAATCGAGAACTCATCAAGAGCACACTGGTCGTGACCTTTTGGTTCAGCGAGGAACTTCTGCCATACGCAGTTCATGGTATTTGGAAGAAGGATATACCACAAACCTCGAGGACTAATGCAAAGGTTACTAATAACCTAAAGGAACTAGCAACACTACCAACATGAAGTAAGTAGGGTGAATCTCGGGTTCAAGAAACCACAAATAGAAAGCCTTCTAACAAAATGGCATCACGAGATGCTTTCGAGAATGATGGCCAGAATCATCACACTGGGAACGCGAAACATGGCTAGATTACTAGGTGGTACTCTAAGACACCTAGGGTCATAATAATACCAACATATATGTCGAGGCAATAGAATACCTCAACTCAACAACTAGTGTGATTAACCTGGCCTAAAGGAACTTTGAAACCAGAGGGAAAGGATTTGGCAAATGCATCAGATTGTTTAGAAACCTGTGATGACTAGGACAACATAACGACTGTAAATGGTCAAAAGATTTGAGACATCCTCCAAAAATGGTGGCATAACCACTCAGAAGCACAATATCGAGAATCTGAGGCCAGCTATGCATACAGGAAGTAGTAGGAACTTAACTGAGGCTTGAAACCAACAATCATATAAGTCTACGGATTAGTAACACGTGATCCTGATAGAAAGAAGAGAAAGCCTAGTTCCTTAACCCCGTAGGAGAGATAAGATGACTCAGATCAGAGGGCATAAGGTATAAGGAGTAAAAAGAGCCTTACGTTCCCAACCACAATCAATTCCCTTATATAACTAAAGAATTTCTAGACTCAACTTCAACCAGTTTGGCTTGGTAATCCTACAAGCAGTCAAGCTCTGATACCAAAGCTGTCAGGACCCCGATCCAATGTCACACCGATCTAGCATGTAACACCTCATATAATTTTGCGGCCTCATGCACGTTATTCCCACGGGTGTCGCCTTACCAGGCCCGGGACCGTTTGCGCCTTTTGGCTCACGTATATGACAGTGTCGCTAGCATCCATATGACAAAGAACCCGGGCTGACATGACTATTCGTGAACCCAAAGTGGCGCTAACTTACAGGGACAGGCATACATGACCCAACATTCGAACGTGTCGGTCAACAGCGAGTGAGTCCGGGCTGTAGCAGCTGGGCTAGCAGGACTCCAGAGAATCTGGGCTGTAGCAGGCTGATAGGACTCCGGTAGACACCGCGTGACATTTCCCCGAAGGGACAGACACAGGAACAAAGAAGGACACATGCCGGCCAGCCTAAGTGTTCAGGAGCAGTAGCAAGCTACCAAGGCTCAGTGGAAGCACTAGGAGACATTTCCCGGTAAGAGAGGCTACCAAGGATAAACAACTAGATAGTCAGATCCCACACATACCAAGCATTTCAATAACATACACACAATATGCTCGATATGTGCAAATACAACATGGCATCACAACATGACTCTACAACTCAAGTATTTTATTCAATAGGCTCCCAGGAGTGAGATATTACAAACATGACCCAGTATTCAGAGCATACAAGTCAAAGCACAAGCGGAAGCTTAATATGTCTGATTACAAACATCTACAAATGAAAAAGGCTGAGAAGCCTGACTATCTACCAGATCCCACCGAGGGCACAAGATCGTAGCTGAGGTAACAAGTTAAACGTCGAAGTCCAAGCGGAACTACTAGCAAGACTGAAGTCTCTCTGCAAAAACATAAAATAGGCAAACGTGAGTACAAATGTACCCAGCAAGACTTACATCAGAACTATCTACATATGCATCGGTATCAACAAAGGGGTGGTGGAGTATAACTGCAGCAAGCCAGCTTTGACTCGGTGGCTATCCTGAACTACGACTGCAAGTAACTCCTTTGAGGTGGCGCACACGAGTCCACATATTCACCATATCAATACACCACTATGGATCCGCTCCCGTCTCCCTACGAGAACGCCATCCATAGCACTTATGCTTATCTTGCGTATTTTAGAGTATCCACTTTCACTTGTCTATGAACTGTACAGGCAACCCAGAAGTCCTTTACCATGGACACGGCTATTCGAATAGATAATGTTAACCCTACAGGGGTGTACTTCTTCACACACGCTCTTGCCACTTACCGCCATGTACACCTCGTGTATCTCGGCAACCTTCAAGCGGAAGCCTGGCAAGGGAGTCGGCCACGACCTGACTAACCACACAAGTCTCTCGTCCAGGTTTATCGCCTATTCAGATTCCATCCGCAAGGAGATCTGGCCGGGGTGTCGCTCACGGCCCCAAACGATGTGAGCAGGGTTCCCAAGCCCACCTCGACGGGTGGATCTACGCTTGGTACACCGTGCGACGGTGCCTAGTCTGTCCCAAGCCCACCTGTACCGGGTGCCACTTGGTAGACTACTAACACTACCTACAAACACCAGAAACTAGTTGCAACTTTTGGACAGAGATCAAGTTGATTAATAAGTCGAGAGGGGCACTTAAGCATTCCAATGTGTGGTAGTAGTTGTTCATGGATTACAAACACAGAACTCAGTTCCTGAGGACGGCTTCAATGAGACAACCCACCATGTACTCCTACATGGCCTCTCATCGCTACCTTTACCAAATTGTGTTCACACACTCAGCTCTCAACAGTAGGACATGTTTACCACATTCCAATTCATCCCCGATGAATCAGACCTGACACAACTCTAAGCAATAGCAGGCATGACAAACAAGCATGAATGAGTAGGCACATCAGGGCTCAAACAACGCCTACTCATGCTAGTGGGTTTCATCTATTTACTATGGCAATGACAGGTCATGCAGAGGATAAGGAGGTTCAACTACTGCAGCAAGTAACAGATGAATTGTTGTTGTCCTAATGTAGTAAAAGAGAGCAGGAGCGAGAGAGTGGGATTGTATCGGAATGAACAAGGGGGTTTTGCTTGCCTGGCACTTCTGAAGATAGTATAACTCTTCATCGGTGTCATCGAACTCATCGTCGAAACCATGTTTACTCAAAGGGGACAAAATCGGCAAACAAGGAAGAAACACAATCAATGCAATGCGACATTATGATGCATGATTATGACATGGCAACATGCTGGTGTTTTGAGCTAATGCAACTAGCCACAAAGTTAAATGAAGTTGGTTTGAACCCTAAGTTCAAATCCAAACTCCATATGTGAAATTCAAATGCCATTTATATGATTTGTCCTAAACAGCAGCTATAAGTTGTTCTAACATGCATGAAAATGGTACAGATGGATAGATTGGATTTTTCTGATCATTTTTCATATATAGATCTTTGCATTTGGAGTTACGGTTGATTTTCTATGATTTTTAGAAGTTTTGGGCATTTTCTGGAATTTTCAGATATTTCTAAAATAGAAATAATTCAGAGAAGGGGTTTATTGCGTCAGCACTGCATCATGGTGATGTCAGCAGGTCAACTAGGCGGGTCCAGGTCAAACCTAACCAGTGGGGTCCACTGCTCAGTGACACAGTGCTGCCCAGGGTCAATGACATGTGGGTCCGGTCAACGGCCACGTTAGCGAGGTCAATGCCAACGCGTGGGGCCACTTTGATTAACCTAAAATAAGCAGAAGTTTAAGCCGTGGTTAGTTAAGGGTGTGGGACCATGTTAGTGAGAGAGGGGGCTAATTAGTAGGGTGATTAGTCCTAACTAGGTGGCCACGTCAGCGCACCGGCGGTTAGCCACTGGCGACCAAACAAGGCGGCGAAGGCGCTCGGGATTCGCCGTCCGGCGACCGTTCGACTCGGGGTTTGGCCCTACGGGCTGCTAGACGTGCACCGCATCCAACGGAGCGTGCGGCTGGGCAAGAGGAGGCCGGAGACGACGGTGAGGTTGGGCAGAGGAGCTCACGGTGAGGTCGTCGGTGATCTCAGCGTGCTCGGGGGCGGCTTGATGACGGCTGAAAGTTGTCGGCGATCTCCATGGTCGAAGGAGGAAGAAGGGGGCGAGGACGGCGCGTCGGGGCTCTTCTGGTCGCCTGAGACGACGAGGAGGACGAGAGCAGAACAGCGAAGCTCGGCGACAAGCTGGATAGGCAAGGGGGGCTCGGTGGCCGCGGTGGTGACGAGCGGCGACGGCGAGCTCCGCTCGGGGAAGAAAGCAGAGGAGCGAGGGGAAGAGAGGTCCAGAGAGCGAGGGGGAAGCAGAGGGGGCCAGGGTGCCGTGGGCGGCACCGCGCTGGCCAGGGAAGGCCAGGCAGGCAGCTCCGTGCCAGCATGCGTGGGTGCCGTGCTCGGCTTGCCTCTGCCAGTAGGCAGAGGTTGAAGACAGGTATGCCCCTGGTGGGCTGGGCCGCACAGTAGTCGGTTGGCCTCTCTGGTGGCTACATAGGTGAAGCCAGGTAAGCTCTCCCTCTCTTCTGTTTTCTAATTTGTTTTTGTTTTCTAATTATTTGCCTCTGTTTTGAGCTTAGGAAAAATACCAAGGCATTTCCTAAAATCCTGAAAATATTCATGGACACTTGCTGAATTATTTCAGTGGCCCAAAAATAGTTCCAACATTATTTGAACATTTAAATTATTTATAGTATTTAAATGCCCAAAGTCAAATACAATAAGATTTAGCTCAAAAATCCAGAATGGCCTAGAAATATGTGCATCATTTTTGGCAGAGGTTTTCACCTTTAACAAAAATCATGAACTTTTCTAAAGGGCATTTGGGTTCATTGAAAATTATTTCAGGTTGAACCTATTTGAATTTCATTTGGATCTAGGGTTTGACTGTCCCTAATTCAGGTTTAAATGAAATTTAGACATGATGCGGCAACCAATCTAGTCCAAGTGCATAGCAAGGCTAGGGACGTGACAAAGTGAGTAGTGGAGAAGAATTGCATGATCAGCTCATCATTCCACTTAGTGAGCTTCTGGCCAACAAACTTGTCCACTCCACAGGCCTTCAAGCTATCAAAGACACCTGGGAAATGATCTTCATTCTCTCTGATGTATGTCCATTCAACCCATCGCGTGTCATAGACAATTGGCTTCTTGTCAAGCAGAATGGTCTCATAAAAGTCTTGTTGTTCCTTAGTGTGGAACCTGTAATCCACAACAGTTCTCCTTCTCATAGCATAAGGGTCACTTTTCATCCAAAGTCTCAGACATGCATCCTTCCTGATGCTCATGTCCTCTGCCACTGGATGTGTGTCATTGTGGTCTGGGATCTTTGGTTTGAGCTTTCTCAGCACTTGGGCTTCAGCTTCTTCTTCTTCAGCTTCAGGCACTGGGGCCTTGTTCTTCTCCTCAGCAGGGATGTTTCTTGTGCTTATCTTGGGTGCAGACTTGGTGGCTGGAGCTGCAGCTTTGGGAGCTGGTTTGGGCTTAGGAGCAGCCCCTAACTTGATTGCATCTCCCATGAGCTTTTGTGACTTAGGTGCTGGAGCAGCATCCTCTTCCTCTTCCTCTTCATCATCAGATGGATCTCTCACCATAGTTGACTTTCCAAGAACTTTAGCAGTAGTGGTTCTTTCTCTCTTCTTCTTCTTGTCATCACCAGCTGCCTCTCCTTCATCAGATTCTATTGTGAATTTGATAGTTTGTCCTGTGGCAACCTTTCTTGGCTTGGATGTTGGGATTCTCCTAGCTGGTGCCTTCTTGTTCATGCCAGGCTTTGTAGATGCAGCAGTGCCAAACTCCTTCTTCACCACTTTCCTCTTTGAGATGGACTCATCCTCAGCTGCAACATAATCTTCATCTTCAGAATCTGAGGTTCTCTTCTTCCTTGCTCTAGTGGCTGCCTTGGGCAAGTTACTAGGTGTGCTCCTGCTGCCCTCATCATAGCTGCTTGAGGGACTAGTGCCCTCACTCATATGCTCTTGCTGTTCAGATCTGTTCTGGCTGTCACTTTGGTCAGACATCTTTGCATGCAAGCTGACAGCAAACCCTGTGAATAGATTATAGATGAGGTAGAGTAGATGAGCATCACAAAGTACAGAGGTTTTGCAAAACAAATGAGTCAAAAACTTAGTTTTAGTTCTCTACAAAAATGATCTCGGAGCTACCGAATTGACAAACTTGGTGATACCGAAGCAACACTTGGAACCTAAACTAGTGAACTCGGTCAGACCGAGTCATAATTCGGTGACACCGAGATTGCTAGGGTTTCACAGCGTATTGAACTCGATCACACCGATTTGCAATTTTCGGTCATACTGAAAAGCGCATGTGCAATGGCCTAAGCCAAATCAGTGAGACCGATTTCTACGATTCGGTCGGTCCGAGATGAGTTCTGCGGAGAGCTAACCCTAAAATTTTCGAATCAAACTAAGCCTAAGGAAGATTTAGCTGGATAGATCGATTTCATTCGTGGCAAGAATCATGGCATTGTCCTCGTGTTAGGAATCGGAGTTAAATAGATAGCACAAGGGGTCGAACACATACCCTAGTTCGGCGGGTGTTCGCTACGACGGCGATGGCGGACCAGATTCCGTCGACAGCGGCAAAAACCAGCGGCGGGAGGTCGCTGGCGGCGAGGAGGCTATCCGGAGACCCAAGGAGGTAGAGCAGGACACGCACGAGCTGAGAGGTTTTGAAGAATTTTCAAAATCTCACCCATGAGTATTTATATCCCGACCTTGTCGGTGTGACCAAGTGGAACAACTCGGTGGCACCAAGATTGCAGAATCGCAAGCGGTTGCTGCAACTCGGTGTGACCGAAGTGTTCAAATCGATTGCACCAAGATGAAAACCTAGATCAACTTAGTGAACTTGGTTTGACCGAAATGGATGTCTCGGTCAAACTGAAATGCACAAAGAGGTTTTGGAAGTTTAAGTCTATGACGAATCGGGGACTCCGAGTTCTCCTCACACAGAGTGGTTCGAATCTGACTTGATCAAACTTTGTGATGTAGCATGAATAGAGTTTGAGACGAGAAAAGCATAGATAGCTAGAGAAGGTTCTTAGGCATTCTTGTCCATCCACTTCGCAAAATAAAAAGAGCCAAACAATCAAAACAACAAGTGGATGTCCTCAAATGAGTAAAATATGCAACCAACATGCTCACACAATAAAATAGCAAATGAAATATGTGGCAAAGCATGCACAATCATTCAAGCATCTATCAAGCAATTTGTGATGACTAGGTCATCTATATATGAGTATATTGACTTAGGAGTCAAATGAGAACATTTGATCATAGATCATACTCATCGTTTAAGCACAAGTGGGGTTACCACTTTTACATAAAGCATTGTTGTGTTCACGCCATGAGAGTTGCTTTAGCTCAATTCTTAGAGTAAAGCTCCCCCTAGATGTGATATCCCCCCTAAGAGGGAGGAACTAACCTTGGGTTTTGTCAATGATGACATCATGTAGGTGTAAAAGATGTGGATGCTCAATGTTGATGTAGATCTTTTGGAGCTATCCATTGGAGTGAATTGCACTTTCAATACCTACAAGGGTTAGTCCCACAAGGAACAAACAAGGATTTCCATAGACATAGAGTGATGCACACATAAGATGATGTCCACGAAAGCATTAGGTTACCTTGTCCCTTGTCTTACCAACAAGAGGGTTTGTGACTCCTTGAACTAGTGCAAGATGTGGAAGTTGATTGCACTTGTCCTTGCCAAAATGATATGAGTGAAGTGTGTTGGACAAGGAGAAGGAGAAGTAGAACTTGACTTGCCCTTGGGGTTGTAGTCGTACTTGATGAAGTAGAACTTGATGTAGTCTTGGGAACCCACTTGACCAAGGCCTTAGGAGCTTCTTCAAATGCATCAATCTCCTCTTGAAGCTTGTCCTTGCCTTGTTGCTGGTGGTCTTGTGGTGGAAGATCATCTTGAGCTTGTGTCCCTTGAAAATAAGTAGGATCATACTTCTCTTGTTGAGGAACAAACTTCGTCTTGGGGTATTGATCTTATTCCCACTCAACTCCATTGGCATTGAACTTTCGTTCAAAACCAACACCTTGATTCTTCCGGCGCCTTCCTTGCTTGCGTACAATCTCCTCAAATTGCTTACTTCTGGCAAGGCTCTTGTAAACATCTTTCTCTATAATTCCCTTCAATAAGCTATTTTTTTGCTCAAGTGTAACTTGACTAAGAGAATCATTAGCGGAATCAAGAGAACTACTAGAAGCAACAACATTGGATTTAGCATGATTATTGTTACTACTAGAAGAAGAATCTTTCTTACTCTTGTTGCTAGATTTTACTTGAGGCATGTAAGTAGATAAGAGTAAATGCTTGGCAATGTAAGAAGAACTTTTCTTGCGAAGATCATCATTGATTGCCTGTAAAAACTCATGCTCTTGCTCAAGGTTGAGCTTTTCAAAGTGTAACTTCTCATGAGTCTTTAAAAGTTCTCGATGATGTTCCAAGGTAGTTTCATGAGCTAACTTAAGAGTTTTTTGTTCTTTAGTTAGACGCTCAATCTTCTCCTTATAATTGTTATTCGTTTTATCTTGATTAACATGATTAATTGACGTTTCATCATAGTATTCATCACTAGAGTTGTCAACAAGTAAATCATCATCACCTAACAAGTCATCTTCATCACTATTGAAATCAACATACTCGGGGTGTGATACCTTTGGGCCTTTAGCCATGAAGCATCTTCCAATTCCTTCATTTGGTGAGTCAAATATGTCATAGGAGTTGGTTGACACAAGTGCTAGACCGACAACACCTTCATCTTGAGTATATTCGGAGTCAGAGTGATAACTTCTCTCGGAGTGATGGTCGGAGTCGGAGCTGGATACCCATTCACCAAGATGAGCTTGATGTCTTTGCTTTTTGTAGCTCTTTGATGATTTGTCCTTCCTTTTCGATTCCTTGCTTCTTCGGGAGGTTCTTCGTTCATAACGATCATCTCTACTCCTTCTCTCTTTTGGTGGTGATTCTTCTCTTCTACTTCTTCTTTTAGGTGAATCTTCTCTCCTTTTGTAGGGAGCCGTACACTCATTGGAGTAGTGTCCGGGTCTTCCACAATTGTAGTAATTATGTTCACGACTCGAAGATCTTTTGTCATTGTAGGACCTTGACTTGGAACTTCTTTCCTTGCTTGTACTCTTGTAGAACTTGTTGAAGTTTTTCACCATTAGGCTCAATTCCTCATTGAAGGTTTGTTTCTCACTTGATGATGTAGGAGCATCACATGAGGCTTTGTAAGCACCACTTGACTTGTTGCGAAGCTCTTCATTATCCTTGAGTGACATCTCACGAGCAACAATTCTTCCAATGACTTCCGTTGGCTTGAGATCTTTATAATTGGATCATTTGGATCAATGTGCACACAGTATCATATTTTCGATCCAAGGCTCTTAGGATCTTCTTGATGATGAATCTATCGGTCATCTCTTCACTTCCTAAGCCAGCAATCTCATTTGTGATGAGAGCAAGCCTAGAGTACATTTCAGCGACACCTTCACCATCCTTCATTTTGAACTTGTCAAGTTAACTTTGAAGCACATCCAATTTGGATTCCTTGACGGAGTCGGTACCTTCTCTTGGAAATATGCCCTAGAGGCAATAATAAAAGGATTATTATTATATTTCTTTGTTCATGATAGTTGTCTTTTATTCATGCTATAATTGTATTATCCGGAAATCGTAATAGATGTGTGAATACTTAGACCACAACATGTCCCTAGTGAGCCTCTAGTTGACTAGCTCGTTAATCAACAGATAGTCATGGTTTCTTGACTATGGACATTGGATGTCGTTGATAACGGGATCACATCATTAGGAGAATGATGTGATGGACAAGACCCAATCCTAAGCATAGCATAAGATCGTGTAGTTCGTTTTGCTAGAGCTTTTCCAATGTCAAGTATCTCTTCCTTAGACCATGAGATCGTGTAACTCCCGGATACCGTAGGAGTGATTTGGGTGTACCAAACGTCACAACGTAACTGGGTGACTATAAAGGTGCACTACAGGTATCTCCAAAAGTATCTGTTGGGTTGACACGGTTCGAGACTGGGATTTGTCACTCCGTATTACGGAGAGGTATCACTAGGCCCACTCGGTAGTGCATCATCATAATGAGCTCAAAGTGACCAAGTGTCTGGTCACGGGATCATGCATTACGGTACGAGTAAAGTGACTTGCCGGCAACGAGATTGAACGAGGTATTGGGATACCGACGATCGAATCTCGGGCAAGTAACATACCGTCTGACAAAGGGAATAGTATACGGGGTTGCTTGAATCCTCGACATCGTGGTTCATCCGATGAGATCATCGAGGAGTATGTGGGAGCCAACATGGGTATCGAGATCCCGCTGTTGGTTATTGACCGGAGAGCCGTCTCGGTCATGTCTGCATGTCTCCCGAACCCCTAGGGTCCACACACTTAAGGTTCGGTGACGCTAGGGTTGTATGAATATGAGTATGCAGCAAACTGAATGTTGTTCGGAGTCCCGGATGAGATCCAGGACATCACGAGGAGTTCCGGAATGGTCTGGAGGTAAAGAATTATATATAGGAAGTGCTGTTTCGGCCATCGGGAAAGTTTCGGGTCACCCGGTATTGTACCAGGACCACCGGAAGGGTCCCGGGGGGTCCACCGAGTGGGGCCACCTATCCCGGAGGGCCCCGTGGGCTGAAATGGGAGGGGAACCAGCCCCTAGTGGGCTGGTGCGCCCCCCTTGGGCCCCCCTGTGCCTAGGGTTGGAAACCCTAGGGTGGGGGGCGCACCACTTGCCTTGGGGGGCACTACACCCCCCCTGGCCGCCGCCCCCTTGGGAGATTCCCATCTCCAGGGCCGGCGCCCCCCTCAGGGGTCCTATATAAAGGAGGGGGCAGGGAGGGCAGCCGCACCCTGAGTCTTGGCGCCTTCCCCCCCCCCCCCTGCTACACCTCTTCCTCCTCCCGCAGTTGCTTGGCGAAGCCCTGTCGGAGTCCTGCTGCATCCACCACCACGTCGCCGTGCTGCTGGATCTTCATCAACCTCTCCTTTCCCCTTGCTGGATCAAGACGGAGGAGATGTCACGCTGACCGTACGTGTGTTGAACGCGGAGGTGCCGTCCGTTCGGCGCTAGGATCTCCGGTGATAGGATCACGACGAGAACGACTACCTCAACCCCGTTCTCTTGAAAGCTTCCGCACGCGATCTACAAGGGTATGTAGATGCATCTCTCTCTCTCTCGTTGCTAGATGAACTCATAGATGGATCTTGGTGAATGTAGGAATTTTTTTATTTTATGCAACGTTCCCCAAAAGTGGCATCATGAGCTAGGTCTATGTATAGTTCTCTATTGCACGAGTAGAACACAAATCTGTTGTGGGTGTAGATCTTGTCAACTTGCTTGCCACTACTAGTCTTTTCTTGCTTCAGCGGTATTGTGGGATGAAGCGGCCTGGACCGACCTTACACGTACGCTTATGTGAGACAGGTTCCACCGACTGACATGCACTAGTTGCATAAGGTGGCTAGCGGGTGTCTGTCTCTCCTACTTTAGTTGGAGCGGATTCGATGAAAAGGGTCCTTATGAAGGGTAAATAGAAGTTGACAAAATCACGTTGTGGTTATTCGTAGGTAAGAAAACGTTCTTGCTAGAACCCAATTGCAGCCACGTAAAAGATGCAACAACAGTTAGAGGACGTCTAACTTGTTTGCAGCAATTGTCATGTGATGTGATATGGCCAGAAGTTGTGATGAATGATGAATGATATATTGTGATGTATGAGATCATGTTCTTGTAATAGGAATCACAACTTGCATGTCGATGAGTATGACAACCGGCATGAGCCATAGGAGTTGTCTTAATTATTGTATGACCTGCGTGTCAATGAATTAACGCCATGTAATTACTTTACTTTATTGCTAAACCGTTAGCTATAGTAGTAGAAGTAATAGTTGGCAAGCAACTTCATGGAGGCACGATGATGGAGATCATGATGATGGAGATCATGGTGTCATGCCGGTGACGAAGATGATCATGGAGCCCCGAAGATGGAGATCGAAGGAGCTATATGATATTGGCCATATCATGTCACTACTTTATATAATTGCATGTGATGTTTATTATGTTTTATGCATCTTGTTTACTTAGAACGGCAGTAGTAACTGTAACGCCCCAAGACCGGCGCTCCAAATGCCTTCCATGTTTTGCGTGACCGTCGTGTGTTTTATTGGTGTTGTTGTTGCATTTCATCATGGCATCATGCGCTTTGCATCTGCATTTGTTTTCATAAAACTTGCACCCGTTCGTAGTTGCCGCGTTCCCCTTGCTTCGTTGACTGTTCCGAGACCAATCGGGTTTTCGCTTCCCTCTTGACCGTGACCACCTAACCTCGTTTGCCAGCTCGCAGCTCCCTCGCGCACGTGTCCGAAACTTCTCCCGGACCCGACCCGCTCAGTCATCACCGTTGGATTCAGATCATCCCCAAACATCTACAAAACATCTCCATTTTCTTAATTGGACTCCCTAACCTGTTTATTTTCGACCGTTCGATTATAATCGGAGGGTCCATTTTGCCCTAAGCTAACCAACCTACCTATATAACCAACCTAACCCTAGACCTAGGCTGTCCCATCCATCCAATCCCTCACCCGCCGCCGCCACTCTCTCCCTTGGGATCCTCTCCTCCTCGTCTTCCCCACCGAGCCAACCACCATCCGTCTCAGATCCACCTCCCTCCGACCGCCTCTCATGTTTTCCGTGCCACGGAAATTCCCTCGCAGCAAGCCTCTCCTTCCCTCGTTTTCACCACCACCAACCAGAGCCCGCAACCACGATCCAAATCCTCACCGCGCAGCCGCACGCCCGAGGCCCCGAGCTCCTCCCGCTCGATCCCTCCCGAGCTCCTCCACGCCGTGCTCCTTCCCCGAGCCCTGCGCCTTGCTCTGCGCCATGGCGTTCCCCATGGAGCTCCAAGCCGATGCCTCCCGCAGCCAGCTCCTGTCCCGAGCGCCTCCTCCTTGCCTCGTCTCCGTCCACCTCGACAACCAGCAGGACCAGCCCCGTTGCCCCTCTCCTTCCTTCCTTCATTTCTTCTCTCTCGCTCCCTTTGATGGTGCCGCGATGCCGCCGTTTTGCAGGAACCTGCCGCCCATGGAGCTCCTGGAGGTTCCCGTCGCCTCCGCCTCGTTCCAGGGAGGGAAGCCTCACGCCCGCTCCTCCTGTCTGCCCGAGCGCCGCCGCCTCGCGACCCCGCATCCCTCGCTGCCGGTCTCTGCATCCCCTGCATCCTCTACTTCGAGCAGGAGGACCAGACGCGCCTCGACTCCTGCCTCGCTTGGTTCTCGCCATGGCCGCCTGAGCTCTTCAGCGTCGTCCGCGCCCTTCCCCCGCCTCAGATCCGGCTGGATCCGCCTCCTCCTCCAGCCACGGCCCTTCCTGACCGGATCTCGCCGCCGCGCTGCCGTTTCAGGCTTCTCGCCGCTCAAGTCCCGCCGTTGTTCCGCTCTGTCGTGGCCAGTTCGAGCGGACGAGCGCTCGCCCGTGGCCGTTGACCCGTCGCCCTCCTGCGTGGGCCGCATCCCGCGTCAAAGCTCAGCGCCGCGCCAAGCCCAGCTTGCCCGCTGGCCTGCTGCTTCACCGACCTGGGCCAAGGCCCACAAGGTGAGCTGCGCCCCGTCCAAATCCTGTTCAGCCCAGTTCCTCCAGATTCGGCCCGTGCAGTTTTTTTCCCTGTCTGCGATTTTGCTAGTTATTCCAGTGATTTACTATTTTACAGAAAAACCCTCATGCTTCATACATTTAATAACTCACAAACCGTTCATCAGATTAAAATGATTTATATATGTAAAATGCTTAGAATTTTGTGTAGATTAATAATATGCCACTTTTATCCATGTTTAAAATGTTTAAAATTGTTGTTTGCATTAATTTGCATAAATGCCATGTTAAAATGATTTATTTCATAACTAAATAACCGTAGCTCGGTTTTAAATAAACTTTATATGTAAATGGGGTGAAAAAATGCCTAGATTAACATGGTGTCATCACTTTGCATGTTTAGCAACTCTAAAATATGGTTTAGGGTAGAACAGTACCAAACTCAAAATATGCACATGGGGATTTTTCCGGAATTGTTGTTCGTTGTTCCGGCCTCATTTAAATTTGCCTAGATAGGTAGTTTAATTATGCTTCACCTCTTGCCATGTTAATCAACATTTATATTGTTGGGTACCTAAATGAGAGCAAACTAAATAACTTGAATGTGGTGTTTTGTTAATATGCAACTCGTTGCATATTGAGCTCCACTTAACTTGTAGTATTGTTTGTTGCACTTTGCCATGCCATGCCTCATTAAACCGGACATGCATCATACTTGATTGTGCATCATGCCATGCTTATGCTTGTTGGTTTACCATGTTGTTTGCTTCTTTCCGGTTTTCTTCTCTTGGTAGCTTCGGTTTTGTTCCGGAGTTGTGAGGATTCGTTCGACTACGTCCGTTGGTCTTCTTCTTGGACTCGTTCTTCTTCCTAGCGGGATTTCACGCAAGATGACCGCTACCCTGGATCTCACTACTATCATTGCTATGCTAGTTGCTTCGTTCTATCACTTTGCTGTGCTACCTATCTTTTGCTCATCAAGCCTCCCAAATTGCCATGAACCTCTAACCTTTGACACCCTTCCTAGCAAACCATTGTTTGGCTATGTTACCGCTTTGCTCAGCCCCTCTTATAGCGTTGTTAGTTGCAGGTGAAGTTGAAGATTGCTCCATGGTGGATAGGATTATGTTGGGATATCACAATATCTCTTATATTATTAATGCATCTATATACTTGGTAAAGGGTGGAAGACTCGGCCTTCTGCCTGGTGTTTTGTTCCACTCTTGCCGCCCTAGTTTCCGTCATACCGATGTTATGTTCCCGGATTTTGTGTTCCTTACGCGGTTGGGTGATTATGGGAACCCCTTGATAGTTCGCTTTGAATAAAACTCCTCCAGCAAGGCCCAACCTTGGTTTTACCATTTGCCTCACCTAGCCCTTTTTCCCTTGGGTTTCCGGAGCCCGAGGGTCATCTTTATCTTAGCCCCCCCGGGCCAGTGCTCCTTCGAGTGTTGGTCCGAAACGGGTAGACTGCGGGGCCACCTCAGGGCAATTCGAGGGCTGGTTTTACTCGTAGGCTGACCTGTCCAGTGTGCCCTGAGAACGAGGTATGTGCGACTCCTATCGGGATTTGTCGGCACATCAGGCGGCTTTGCTGGTCTTGTTTTACCATTATCGAAATGTCTTGTAAACCAGGATTCCGAGTCTGATCGGGTCTTCCTGGGAGAAGGTATATCCTTCGTTGATCATGAGAGCTTATCATGGGCTAAGTTGGGACACCCCTGCAGGGTATAAACTTTCGAAAGCCGTGCCCGCGGTTATGTGGCAGATGGGAATTTGTTAATGTCCGGTTGTAGATAACTTGACACCAGATCCGAATTAAAACGCATCAACCGCGTGTGTAGCCGTGATGGTATCTTTTTGGCGGAGTCGGGGAAGTGAACACGGTTTTTGGGTTATGTTTGACGTAAGTAGGAGTTCAGGATCACTTCTTGATCATTGCTAGCTTCACGACCGTTCCTTTGCCTCTCTTCTCGCTCTTATTTGCGTATGTTAGCCACCATATATGCTTAGTCGTTGCTGCAACCTCACCACTTTACCCCTTCCTTTCCCATTAAGCTTTGCTAGTCTTGATACCCATGGTAATGGGATTGCTGAGTCCTTGTAGCTCACAGTTTACTACAACAACAGTTGCAGGTACAGGTTATGCGATGATCATGACGCGAGAGCGATGCTTGTTTGCGTTGAGATCTTCTTCTGCTTCTTCGATCAGGGGATAGGTTCCAGGTCGACAGCCTGGGCTAGCAGGGTGGATGTCGTTTGAGTTTTTGTTTGTGTTTCATCCGTAGTCGGATGGTGATCTTATGTATGATGATGTTGTATTCGTGTGGCATTGTATGCCTTTTGTATGTATCCCCATCTATTAAGTAATGTTGATGTAATGATATCCACCTTGCAAAAGCGTTTCATTATGCGGTTCTATCCTTGGTGGGACCTTCGAGTCTCTTTAGGATAGTATCGCATATCTGGCGTGACAGTAAATAAGATGATCCCTTCTAATAATTTCAAGAAAGTGTTCCCCCTAACTGTGCACCGTTGCTAAAGTTCATCGTTTCGAAGCACCACGTGATGATCGGGTGTGATAGATCCTTACGTTCACATACAACGGGTGTAAGACAGTTTTACACATGCAAAACACTTAGGGTTAACTTGATGAGCCTAGCATGTACAGACATGGCCTCAGAACACAAGAGACCGAAAGGTCGAACATGAGTCGTATGGAAGATACGATCAACATGGAGATGTTCACCGATGATGACTAGTCCGTCTCACGTGATGATCAGACACGGACTAGTCGACTCGGATCGTGTAACACTTAGATGACTAGAGGGATGTCAATCTGAGTGGGAGTTCGTTAAATAATTTGATTAGATGAACTTAATTATCATGAACTTAGTCTAAAATCTTTGCAAAATATGTCTTGTAGATCAAATGGCCAACGCTCATGTCAACATGAACTTCAACGCGTTCCTAGAGAAAACCAAGCTGAAAGATGATGGCAGCAACTATTCGGATTGGGTCCGGAACCTGAGGATCATCCTCATAGCAGCCAAGAAAGCATATGTCCTAGAAGGACCGCTAGGTGAAGCACCCATCCCAGAGAACCAAGACATTATGAACGCTTGGCAATCACGTGTTGATGATTACTCCCTCGTTCAGTTCGGCATGCTTTACAGCTTAGAACCGGGGCTCCAAATGCGTTTTGAGCAACACGGAGCATATGAGATGTTCGAGGAGCTGAAAATGGTTTTTCAAGCTCATGCCCGGGTCGAGAGATATGAAGTCTCCGACAAGTTCTATAGTTGTAAGATGGAGGAAAACAGTTCTGTCAGTGAGCACATACTCAAAATGTCTGGATTGCACAACCGCTTGTCCCAGCTGGAGATCAACCTCCCGGACGAGGCGGTCATTGACAGAATCCTTCAGTCGCTCCCACCGAGCTACAAGAGCTTTGTGATGAACTACAATATGCAGGGGATGGTGAAGACCATTCCTGAAGTATTTTCAATGCTGAAGTTAGCAGAGGTTGAAATCAAGAAAGAACATCAAGTGTTGATGGTCAATAAGACCACTAAGTTCAAGAAGGGCAAGGGTAAGAAGAACTTCAAGAAGGACGGCAAAGATGTTGCCGCGCCCGGTAAGCCAGTTGCCGGGAAGAAGTCAAAGAATGGACCCAAGCCTGAGATTGAGTGCTTTTATTGCAAAGGGAAGGGTCACTGGAAGCGGAACTGCCCCAAATACTTAGCGGACAAGAAGGCCGGCAACACTAAAGGTATATGTGATATACATGTAATTGATGTGTACCTTACCAGTACTCGTAGTAACTCCTGGGTATTTGATACCGGTGCCGTTGCTCACATTTGTAACTCACAGCAGGAGCTACGGAATAAGCGGAGACTGGCGAAGGACGAGGTGATGATGTGCGTCGGGAATGGTTCCAAGGTCGATGTGATTGCCGTCGGCACGCTACCTCTACATTTACCCACGGGATTAGTTATGAACCTCAATAATTGTTATTTAGTGCCAAGTTTGAGCATGAACATTGTATCTGGATCTTATTTAATACGAGATGGCTACTCATTTAAATCCGAGAATAATGGTTGTTATATTTATATGAGAGATATGTTTTATGGTCATGCCCCGATGGTCAATGGTTTATTCTTAATGAATCTCGAACGTAATGTTACACATATTCATAGTGTGAATACCAAAAGATGTAAAGTTGATAACGATAGTCCCACATACTTGTGGCACTGCCGCTTTGGTCACATTGGTGTCAAGCGCATGAAGAAGCTCCATGTTGATGGACTTTTAGAGTCTCTCGATTATGAATCATTTGACACATGCGAACCATGCCTCATGGGAAAAATGACCAAGACTCCGTTCTCCGGAACAATGGAGCGAGCAACCAACTTATTGGAAATCATACATACTGATGCGTGTGGTCCAATGAGCGTTGAGGCTCGTGGAGGATATCGTTATGTTCTCACTCTCACTGATGACTTAAGTAGATATGGGTATGTCTACTTGATGAAACACAAGTCTGAGACCTTTGAAAAGTTCAAGGAATTTCAGAATGAAGTAGAGAATCAACATGACCGAAAGATAAAATTCTTACGATCGGAATATGGAGGAGAATATTTAAGTTACCAATTTGGTACGCACTTAAGGAAATGTGGAATCGTTTCACAACTCACGCCGCCTGGAACACCTCGGCGTAACGGTGTGTCCGAACGTCGTAATCGCACTCTATTGGATATGGTGCGATCTATGATGTCTCTTACCGATTTACCGCTGTCATTTTGGGGATACGCTCTAGAGACAGCTACATTCACTTTAAATAGGGCACCGTCTAAATCCGTTGAGACGACACCGTATGAATTATGGTTTGGGAAGAAACCTAAGCTGTCGTTTCTAAAAGTTTGGGGATGCGATGCTTACGTCAAGAAACTTCAACCTGAAAAGCTCAAACCCAAGTCAAAAAAATGCGTCTTCATAGGATACCCTAAGGAAACCATTGGGTATACCTTCTACCTTAGATCCGAAGGCAAGATCTTTGTTGCCAAGAACGGATCCTTTCTAGAAAAAGAGTTTCTCTTGAAAGGAGTAAGTGGGAGGAAAGTAAACTCGATGAAGTACTACCTCTTGAACCGGAAAGTAGTGCAGCTCAGGAAAATGTTCCTGTGGTGCCTACACCGACTGGAGAGGAAATTAATGATGATGATCAAAGTACTTCGGATCAAGTTTCTACTGAACTTGGTAGGTCCACGAGGACACATTCCACACCAGAGTGGTATGGCAACCCTGTCCTGGAAATCATGTTGTTAGACAACGGTGAACCTTCGAACTATGAAGAAGCGATGGCGGGCCCAGATTCCAACAAATGGCTTGAAGCCATGCAATCCGAGATAGAATCCATGTATGAAAACAAAGTATGGACTTTGACAGACTTGCCCGATGATCGGCGAGCGATAGAAAACAAATGGATCTTTAAGAAGAAGACGCATGCGGATGGTAATGTTACCATCTATAAAGCTCGACTTGTCGCTAAGGGTTATCGGCAAGTTCAAGGAGTTGACTACGATGAGACTTTCTCTCCCGTAGCGAAGCTTAAGTCCGTCCGAATCATGTTAGCAATTGCCGCATACTATGATTATGAGATATGGCAGATGGACGTCAAAACGGCATTCCTTAACAGTTATCTTAAGGAAGAGATGTATATGATGCAGCCGGAAGGTTTTGTCGATCCTAAGAATGCTAACAAAGTATGCAAGCTCCAGCGATCCATTTATGGGCTGGTGCAAGCATCTCGGAGTTGGAACATTCGCTTTGATGAGATGATCAAAGCGTTTGGGTTTATGCAGACTTATGGAGAAGCCTGTGTTTACAAGAAAGTGAGTGGGAGCTCTGTAGCATTTCTCATATTATATGTAGATGACATACTTTTGATAGGAAATGATATAGAATTCTTGGACAGCATTAAGGCCTACTTGAATAAGTGTTTTTCAATGAAGGACCTTGGAGAAGTTGCTTACATATTAGGCGTCAAGATCTATAGGGATAGATCGAGACGCCTCATAGGTCTTTCACAAAGCACATACCTTGATAAGATTTTGAAGAAGTTCAAAATGGATCAGTCCAAGAAAGGGTTCTTGCCTGTATTGCAAGGTGTGAGATTGAGCTCGGCTCAATGCCCGACCACGGCAGAAGATAAAGAAGAGATGAGTGTCATCCCCTATGCCTCAGCCATAGGATCTATTATGTATGCCATGCTGTGTACCAGACCTGATGTAAACCTTGCCGTAAGTTCGGTAGGAAGGTACCAAAGTAATCCCGGCAAGGAACACTGGACAGCGGTCAAGAATATCCTAAAGTACCTGAAAAGGACAAAGGACATGTTTCTCGTTTATGGAGGTGACGAAGAGCTCGTCGTGAAGGGTTACGTCGATGCTAGCTTCGACATAGATCTGGATGACTCTAAGTCACAAACCGAATACGTGTATATGTTGAATCGTGGAGCAGTAAGCTGGTGCAGTTGCAAGCAGAGCGTCGTGGCGGGATCTACATGTGAAGCGGAGTACATGGCAGCCTCGGAGGCAGCGCATGAAGCAATATGGATGAAGGAGTTCATCACCGACCTAGGAGTCATACCCAATGCGTCGGGACCGATCACTCTCTTCTGTGACAACATTGGAGCTATTGCCCTTGCCAAGGAGCCTAGGTTTCACAAGAAGACCAGGCACATCAAGCGTCGTTTCAACTCCATCCGTGAAAATGTTCAAGATGGAGACATAGATATTTGCAAAGTACATACGGATCTGAATGTCGCAGATCTGTTGACTAAACCTCTTCCGCGAGCAAAACATGATCAACACCAGAACTCTATGGGTGTTCGATTCATCACAATGTAACTAGATTATTGACTCTAGTGCAAGTGGGAGACTGTTGGAAATATGCCCTAGAGGCAATAATAAAAGGATTATTATTATATTTCTTTGTTCATGATAGTTGTCTTTTATTCATGCTATAATTGTATTATCCGGAAATCGTAATACACGTGTGAATACTTAGACCACAACATGTCCCTAGTGAGCCTCTAGTTGACTAGCTCGTTGATCAACAGATAGTCATGGTTTCCTAACTATGGACATTGGATGTCGTTGATAACGGGATCACATCATTAGGAGAATGATGTGATGGACAAGACCCAATCCTAAGCATAGCACAAGATCGTGTAGTTCGTTTTGCTAGAGCTTTTCCAATATCAAGTATCTCTTCCTTAGACCATGAGATCATGTAACTCCCAGATACCGTAGGAGTGCTTTGGGTGTACCAAACGTCACAACATAACTGGGTGACTATAAAGGTGCACTACAGGTATCTCCCAAAGTGTTTGTTGGGTTGACACGGATCGAGACTGGGATTTGTCACTCCATATTACGGAGAGGTATCACTGGGCCCACTCGGTAGTGCATCATCATAATGAGCTCAAAGTGACCAAGTGTCTGGTCACAGGATCATGCATTATGGTATGAGTAAAGTGACTTGCCAACAACGAGATTGAACGAGGTATTGGGATACCGACGATCGAATCTCGGGCAAGTAACATACCGTCTGACAAAGGGAATAGTATACGGGGTTGCTTGAATCCTCGACATCGTGGTTCATCCGATGAGATCATCGAGGAGTATGTGGGAGCCAACATGGGTATCGAGATCCCGCTGTTGGTTATTGACCGGAGAGCCGTCTCGGTCATGTCTGCATGTCTCCCGAACCCGTAGGGTCTACATACTTAAGGTTTGGTGACGCTAGGGTTGTATGAATATGAGTATGCAGCAAACCGAATGTTGTTCGGAGTCTCGGATGAGATCCCGGACGTCACGAGGAGTTCCAGAATGGTCCGGAGGTAAAGAATTATATATAGGAAGTGTTGTTTCGGCCATTGGGAAAGTTTCGGGTCACCCGGTATTGTACCGGGACCACTGGAAGGGTCTCGGGGGGTCCACCGGGTGGGGCCACCTATCCCAGAGGGCCCCGTGGGCTGAAGTGGGAGGGGAACCAGCCCCTAGTGGGCTGGTGCGCCCCCCTTGCCCCCCCCTACGCCTAGGGTTGGAAACCCTAGGGTGGGGGGCGCACCACTTGCCTTGGGGGGCACTCCACCCCTCCTGGCCGCCGCCCCCTTGGGAGATTCCCATCTCCAAGGCCGGCGCCCCCCCAGGGGGCCTATATAAAGGAGTGGGGAGGGAGGGCAGCCGCACCCTGAGTCTTGGCGCCTTCCCCCCTGCTACACCTCTTCCTCCTCCCGCAGTTGCTTGGCGAAGCCCTGCCGGAGTCCTGCTGCATCCACCACCACGCCATCGTGCTGCTGGATCTTCATCAACCTCTCCTTTCACCTTGCTGGATCAAGACGGAGGAGACGTCATGCTGACCGTACGTGTGTTGAACGCGGAGGTGCCGTCTGTTCGGCGCTAGGATCTCCGGTGATAGGATCACGACGAGAACGACTACCTCAACCCCGTTCTCTTGAACGCTTCCGCACGCGATCTACAAGGGTATGTAGATGCATCTCTCTCTCTCGTTGCTAGATGAACTCATAGATGGATCTTGGTGAACGTAGGAATTTTTTTATTTTATGCAACGTTCCCCAACACCTTCATGCATATCAATCAAACTATACCAAATTTCCTTTGCATTCTCAAGTCGGCTGATTTTGTTGAATTTTTCGGGGCACTATCCGTTGAAGAGGATATCACAAGCTTGAGCGTTGTATTGCAGCATCTTCAGCTCTTCCGCGGTAGCTTCACGATTCGGTTCTCTCCCATCGAAGAATTCACCTTGAAAGCCAATACACACAATAGCCGAAACACCGGGGTTATGTCCAAGAATATGCATTTTCAGCTTATGCTTCCAACTAGCAAAATTAGTACCATCAAAGTAAGGACCTCTACGGTGGCAATTTCCCTCGCTAGACGCCATACTCTCCTAGGTTGTGAAACCAAGGCTATGATCACCAAAAGCTATGGAAATCAAGGCAAATGGAGACCATAGCTCTGATACCAATTGTAGGATCAAAAGTATGTCTAGAGGGGGGTGATTAGACTACTTGACCAATTAAAAACTTAACCTTTTCCCAATTTTAGTTCTTGGCAGATTTTAGCAACTTAGCACAAGTCAAGCAATCTCAATACAATTCAAGCAAGCATGCAAAGAGTATATGAGCAGCGGAAAGTAAAGCATGCAACTTGCAAGAAAGTAAAGGGATGGGATTGGAGTGTGCAAACGCAATGGGAGACACAGATGTTTTTGGCGTGGTTCCGATAGGTGGTGCTATCATACATCCATGTTGATGGAGACTTCAACCCATGAAGGGTAACGGTTGCGCGAGTCCATGGAGGGCTCCACACACGAAGGGTCCACGAAGAAGCAACCTTGTCTATCCCACCATGGTCGTCGCCCACGAAGGACTTGCCTCACTAGGGTAGATCTTCATGAAGTAGGCGATCTCCTTGCCCTTACAAACTCCTTGGTTCAACTCCACAATCTTGTCGGAGGCTCCCAAGTGACACCTAACCAATCTAGGAGACACCACTCTCCAAAAGGTAATAGATGGCGTGTTGTTGATGAACTCCTTGCTCTTGTGCTTCAAATGATAGTCTTCCCAATACTCAACTCTCTCTCTCATAGGATTAGATTTGGTGGAAATATGATTTGAGTGGAAAGCAACTTGGAGAAGGCTAGAGATCAAGATTCATATGGTTGGATTGGAATATCTTGGCCTCAACACAAGAGTAGGTGGTTCTCTCTCAGAAAATGAATGCTGGTAGTGTAGGCACGTTCTGATGGCTTCCCTCACGAATGAGGAGAGGGTGGAGGGGTATATATAGCCTCCACACAAATCTAACCGTTACACACAATTTACCAAACTCGGTGGGACCAAATCAGAAAACTCGGTTGGACCGATTTAGTTCATAATGTGATCGTTAGGCATTTCGGTGGGACTGACACGTCAACTCGGTGGGACCGATATCATTAGGGTTAGGGCATAACGTAATCTTGGTTTGACCAATTACATAAACTCAGTTGGACAGACTTTGGTAATAAGCAAACCAGGGAGTTGGTCAGGAGAACTCGGTGGGACCGATTCGCTCTTCTCGGTGGGACCGAAACATTACGAAAAGGAAACAGGGAGTTTGCATTGCAAACTCGGTGGGGCCGATCGCTCATCTTGGTTATACTGAAATGTTATGAAGGGAAACAGGGAGTTTGCAATCCCATCTCGATGAGACCGAGATCCCTATAGGTTAGACCAAAGTGACTAGGGTTTCTGGCAGTGGCTATGTCAAATGAACTCGGTGGCGCCAGATGGATCAAATCGGTGGGGCCAAGTTTGACTTTTGGTTTGGGACATATGTGGATATGAGAAAGTGGTTGAGGGCTTTTGGAGCATATCACTAAGCATTTTGAGCAAGCAAGCCATTAAGCAACACCTCATCCCCTTTTAATAGTATTGGCTTTTCTATGGACTCAATGTGATCTTGGATCACTAAAATGGAAAATGTAGAGTCTTGAACTTTAGAGCTTGAGCCAATCCTTTGTCCTTAGCATTTTGAGGGGTCCACATTCCTAATCCATGCCATGCCAATCATTGAACTTTCCTGAAATATTTATCTTGAAATAGTATTAGTTCAATGAGCTATATGTTGTTAATCATTACCAAAACCACCCAGGGATAGTTGCACTCTTAGAAACCACCTCAAAGTTATCCTTTCCGATCGATCTATCCAAGAGTTCATACTAAAATAACACCAAGTTATCCTTTCCGATCTATCTATCTAAGAGTTCGTACTGAAATAACACCATATGATACACATCAACCAACTCTAATGTCACCTAGATACTCCAATGTCACCACGAATATCCGTGAGTTGATTATACAACATGCATCAAACAATTGCAGATTCCTAATACTCAATCCAACACAAAGAACCTCAAAGAGTGCCCCAAGTTTTCTACCGGAGAAACAAGGACAAAAACGTGCATCAACCCCTATGCATAGATTACCCCAATGTCACCTCGAGAATCCATGAGTTGAGTGCCAAAACATATATCAAGTGAATCAATATGATACCCCATTGTCACCACGGGTATTCATAGCAAGACATACAACAATATCTCTCAAATTCATAAAAGTATTCAATCCGATAATAACAAAATATCAAAGGGAAAAATCAATTCATCACAGCAAGATAGAGAGGGAGAAACACCATATGATCCAACTATATTAACAAAGCTCGCGATACATCAAGATCGTGCCAAATCAAGAACACGAGAGACATAGATAGATACATAGATAGATAGATAGATAGATAGAGAGATAGATAGATAGATAGAGAGAGAGAGAGATTAAACACATAGCTACTGGTACAAACCCTTAGCCCCGAGGGTGGACTACTCCCTCCTCATCATGGTGGCCGCCGGGATGATGAAGATGGCCTCCGGTGATGATTTCCCCCTCCGGCAGGGTACCGAAATAGGGTCTAGATTGGTTTTTCATGGCTACAGAGGCTTGCGGCGGCGGAACTTCTGATCCAGGGTTATTTCTAGGGGTTTCTGTATTTATAGGATTTTTTGGCGTTGGGATCATGCGAAGATGGGCCACAGGGTGCCCACTACCCACCACCACACGCTGGGCCCACCTGGCATGCCCAGGTGGGTAGTGGGGCCCTCGTGGCTCTTCTGGCCCTCCCACAAAGCTTCGGGGGTCTCTTTCATTCCAAAAACATCATCAAAATGTTTCGCTGCATTTGGAGAACTTTGATTTCTGCACAATAAACAACACCACGGTAATTCTGCTGAAAACATCGTCAGTCCGGGTTAGTTCCATTCAAATCATACCAAAACCATATAAAATTATTGTAAACATGGCATGAATACTTCATAAATTATAGATACGTTGGAGATGTATCAAATTCCCATTGGTATGTTCCTAGTACTACTATACATAAGCATAGCATTAATGGATACTTGAGCCACTATTGATAATTATGTTGGGTGGGGCCGGGTACAGAACACATTCTACTCGTGGTAGACTTCATGCCACGCACGCCACCGCCATAGCCTCCCCCAGTGGGTTACAGCTCATGACAATTAAGGGTTTACCACATGGACGCGGCCTCACTAAGTGTTCTCGGTGATCCCCAGTCAATTGTAAAGGTTGGGAGCAGTAGGCTTTTACTATCACCTCAAATTACCTCCACATCCTAAACCTATGCAAAAATAGTGATACCCCTTCACAACATTCACGAAGTTATTAAACTAAGCATTCAATAGGTGATCTCATATCCACATTATTCGTTTCAGATCCTACACATACCAAGGTTCATCCATATCCCTGAGAACTAGGGGTCTACTCACACATAAGAACAAAAAGCATCATGAGGATGGTAATGGGATACATGGACAAGTGATTCAACTGGTACATCGAAGGATTCACTAGTGTTATTGATGTTCCAGAAGATAAGGATGTGGATGATGATGATGATGGAGATGGTGGTGATGTAGATGTTAATGATGATGTCGTTCCTCCCATGGTGAGAGGAACCCCCCTCTTATCCCGGTTGATCCTCCCTCCGAATGGGATTCAGAGGCTAGGGTTCTGCCTTCTGCATGACTTTCTGGAGTCTCTATTCACCCCCCCCACACACACACAATCTGTTTCCACGAGGTGAAAATAGCTAGTCCCCTAGAGGTGGCGGCGTGCCAAATGGCCGCTCATGCAGGCGCGCGCGGTCGCATGGAACACTGTCGTTCGCTCTGGAGGCGCAATTGTGACTGTTTCTTTGGCCTTCTTGCTTGATTTTTCTATGGAATGTGTTTATCACCTTTAATACGTGATTCCACTCACATATTTGGGTGGTTTTTCCATAAAATAAATATTCCTCCAAAAGACGTAACCCGAAGGATAAAAAAAGTGCAGAATGTGTCCTTTGTCCAACCTTGACCTTGGAAGATAGAAATCATCTTTTCTTCCACTATATTTTCAGTGTTCGAATATGGAACTAACTTCAGATAGTTTGGACAGACAACAATGACATGGCACAGACTGCTTTGCAAGCAAGAAAGGAGTTCAACAAACCTTTCTTTACTGAATTGGTTTTCCTTGCGTGGTGGAATATTTGGAAAGTGAGGAATGATAAGGCTTTCAAACACATTATACCAACTTTCAGGCAATGGAGAAGTGGTTTCATTCATGATATTACCCTCCTCACTCACATAATCAAGAGCAGATACAAATATGCCCTACTTAGATGGATTGATTTCTTGCCTCCTTGAGTTTGGCATTTGTACTATCTTTTTTTCTTCAGTTTCTTTCCCTCTCTTGAGGAATATTTTGTATATATATTTCTTTTACAAGTAATAAAATACCGTGGGGCGTAAGCCCTATAGTCTTCCAGGTCAAAAACCAAAACAAAAAGTGCGTGAACGCTGTAAAATTCAACAAAGCCCACCTTGTAGGCACAAAATATAAGGGAAAACATCACATAAATTGGACCGATCAAGCTGCTGCTTAACTAAAGCAAAAACTACATGTCGCTGAGCCAACTAGTGAGATAGATCTTCAGAAGCAGCTGCACAATCTGGAGCAATACCAAAGTGTCTAGGGGTGACCATAGATAACAAAAGGAGATACATCAATAGCTGAATGCCAGTTGGTGTTGTACCAATATTCACATAAGGAAAGCCACTTAGACCATTTAGTCGGATGATTGCTGACAAAGCAATGAAGATAACACTCCACCTGTTGGTTGACATGTTCAGTCTGGCCATCGGAATGAGGGTGTCGAGTAGAGCTCATACGCAGCTAGGTTCCCTGGACATGCTGGAATAATTCCTTCCACAAGGAGTTGGTGAAAATGAGATCACGATCAGAAACAATGGACAGGAGCATCCCATGCAATTTATACACATTGTCCAGAAATGCTTCAGCAACCGTAATGGCAGAGAATGGATGGTGAAGAGGGATGAAATGACCAAACTTGGAGAACTTGTCAATCACCACAAGAATGCAGTTATAATGACCCGAAGTTGGGAGCCCCTCAATTAAATCCATTGTCACCATATCCCAAGGTAAATTAGAGACTAGCAGTGGCTGAAGTAATCCTGCATAAGGAACACTTTCAGGTCTTGCTTGCTAGCAAGTTAAACACCGCTGCACGATTGAGTTGACAAAAGTATTCATTGCAGACCAACGAAACAACTGCCTGACCCTCCTGTAGGTAACTAGGAAACCCGAATGACCACCAAGGGGGGAATCATGGAAAGCTAGAACCAAACTTGTTTGTAATTGAATATCAGCACCAACCCAAATGCAATTATCAAAGCAGAGCAGACCATTCTTTAGAGTGTATTTGCATCTGCAGATGGATCAGAAGCCAACTTCTATAACAGTTTCTGACAGAAATATCTTGAGTGTAGCTTGCAAAAATGTCGGACAACCACGAGGGTTGCACTGATGATACCACCTGTAATTCCATAGAATTATGAGGACGACAAGATAATGAGTCAGCTGCATTATTCTCTGAACCCTTTCTGTACACAACTCTGTACTGTAAGCCCATGAGCTTAGTTAAAGCTTTCTGCTGCCATGTTGTTTGCAGGCATTGCTCACTCAAACTAGTCAAACTCCTGTGATCAATTTGGATAACGACCTCTCCCAGTTGCAAGTACTGACGCTAGTGTTCTACTGCCAGCAAAATTGTTAGATATTCTTTTTCATAGACTGATAAGGCATGATTTTTGGGACCCAAAGCCTTGCTAAGATAAGCAATGGGGTGTATTGTAAAAAAATAAGCACTAGGGTGGCCATCTTGGGACAGGAAAACTCCAATGCCCACATCACACGCGTCTGTCTCAATCACACATGTTTTTGTGAAATCAGGAAGAGCTAAAACCGGGGCTGTAACAAGAGTAGTCAAGGAATGACAAATGCCCAAATCAGGAAGAGCTTTCTTTAGAGCATGGAAAGCTTGCTATTCCACCCAAAACCAACCGAACACCACCCCTTTGGCATGAGGTTCAGTATCATAACAGTTTCCTCATAGTAACGCCAGCGAATCTCGTCAAGAACTCTTCAGAAGAGTAGTCAAGGAATGACATATGATACCATAGTTGCGAATAATTTTTTGTAGTACCTTGCCAAACCAAAAATCCACGCACCTGGTTGACATTAGTAGGGGTTGGCCAAGATTCAATAGCTGATATTTTGCTGGGATCCGTGGCTACTCCAGATCCACTAATCACATGACCCAGGTAGCCCACCTGCCTATGTGCAAAAGCACACTTGGAAAGTTTCATTCGCCACTGATGTTCAGACAAGAGATGTAATACCTGCCTCAGGTGTACTAAGTGGTCAAGTGTGAAACTACACACCAAGATGTCATCGAAGAAAACCACCACATACTTCCGCAGACCAGGGGAGAGAGTGTGGTTCATAGCAAACTGGAAAGTGTTGGGTGCACCAGTTATTACAAAGGAGAACACCAGAAATTCATAGTCCCTAAGTTTGTCTCGAAGGCAGTCTTGTACTCCTCACTTGAGGGCAAACGAATTTGATGATAGCCAGATCGAAGATCCAATTTACTGAACCAACTAGCACCGACCAGTTCTTCTAGCAGTTCATCAATAACAGGTATAGGAATTTTACCCTTCTGAGTCATTGCATTTAAGTGCCTATAATCCATCACTAGCCTCCAAGTTTCATCCTTCTTGATCATGAGAAGAGGAGAAGAAAATGGACTGTTGCTAGGTCTGATAACTCCATTAGAAAGCATTTCTTGTATCTGATGTTCCAACTCAGTTTTTAGTGTAGGATCCAAACGATACGATCTCATAGGAACTGGATTGGCACCAGGGATTAACGGAATGGTGCGGTCATAGGCTCTACGAGAAGGTATGCTGGTTGGCGTCTCAAACAGGTGTTGAAAATCATTCAAAACCAACTGAACTTCAGGCAGGATGGGACTGTTTTCAGTAAAGAAAAGAGCACACACTTTCAACACTACAACTATTGGTGTTACTGTTGTTGTGCCTAGTAGGGTAATTTCAGTTCCTTGATAAGTAAATGACATCCAATGGTTTCTCCAGTCTACTAGCATTGGACTGTATGATGAAAACCAGCCAAGGATGCCATCATAGCTGCCCAGAGGAAAAACCTTGGAAGAATTCATGAATTTGTGCCCAACACAGGACCAATAGCAGTCCAGAATCTGTTTGTTGCAAGGAATTGTGTCTCCATTGGCAATTTTAACCAACACTTGGGACATCGGAGTGAGGCCTTGTAGTTTGTCAGAAAATGCAGCATCCACGAAGGAGTGGGAACTCCCAGAATCAACTAGAAATAACATGTTTAATCCATGCATCTGAATTCTTAACTACATGGTTTTAACTGCAGAATCTCTGTTATCTCCCATAGCTATAGCTGACAGGGTGATCATATGCACTGAATGTTGGGATGTGTTGTCATTAGTATCAGATAGTTCAGTTTGCTGGAGAAAATTAAACCATCTCTTGTACCACATGGAGTTGAACCATGGTGCTGACCGTGGTCGAGGTAGGAGGCAGGGGAAGGGGTACAACCGTGGAGTGAAGAGATGGTGCACCTATGGAATTGCTTGCAATCATGCCTGTGTCCGGTTCCTCATGCAGCAGGGCAAGTTGATAAGCGGAGTCAAGATCAACTGGTTGTTGAATTCGTACAACAATCCTAACTACAGGTTTCAGGCCCTCCATGAAATGAATGGCATAGTGAACTGTGTTGGGATAATGCTCACATGTTGCTAGCTGATCAAATAACTCGGAGAAGCGATCCACGTATTCCATTGTGCTAGTTTGTTGAATACTGAAGAATTTCCTCAAAATTCACTAGTGCAGATGCGACCAAACCTAGACTAGAGTAGCTTGTAGAATTCATCCCATGTCACATTTGGTACCCAATGGCGCATTGACTCAAGCCACCGAGCTGCTGGACCCTCAAATAGAGATGTGGCTAGAGAAATCCACCCGAACGATGGCGTTCCCTAGAACATGAAGTAATCTTCACTATGCGTCTATCAGAGTTTTGGATTGGTGCCATCGAAACGAGGAAGCTCGTTGCGAGGACCAATCCCATATACATCAGAAGAATTTTGTCGAAATTTTTCGATCGAATTGAATGGGGTTCTCTGCAGGGATTGATCGAACTGCATACCTTTGACCAGAGGTGGAACATAGATCCTATGCCCATACCCCTGATTTTCGTTGTCGACGCGGTGCCCATCAGGGCCTGTTGGGCAACTGCTCGGCGCTCGTGATGGCATGGCCGACGCGCTCTTGGAGGGGTCTGACGAATTTGTCGCGGACCGGTCAAGCCCATGCCGCAGCTCATCGATGTCGACGCTGATCGACACCGTGACTTCGTCGATCCGGGCCGAAAGCAAGTCGAGCTTGGCGTCGAGCTGAGCGATGACCTGCGCGTGGAGTCGACGCGGTAACGGTTGGCCTGGTCGAAGGCGGCTTAGAGAAGATCATAGATGGCCTTCATCTCCGGCAAGATCCTAGTCCAGGGTGGCGACCCTCAACTTGTCGGCGAAGCGGGTATGGCGCTGGTGGACCGACACGACCGTCGGATCGAACGACTCTGATGCCAGATTGTGAAGCCCTCTCTTTGTTTCACCATGAATTTCAAATCCGAGCTACCCGAAGGGGGTAATTCCAGAGGAGAATGGGAGGTGGACGATGCTCACAGCGACCCTATCCTCTAGCTGTTGTCGTGCCTGCCTATCCTTGCTACAACTACAATGGGGTATTTAAATGTTTACAAGGCCCAAGGCCCATTCTGGGTCTGCAAGCCGAGCGGGCAGTCGAGGCTTGCGAGTGGGCCGCCCCTTTGAACTTGCTTCGCTTCCTTCCCGCGTTTGAGGCTTCTTGCTACTACTAACATATTCCTATTTAATGCTGTATGCGCTCGTTCTTATTGTTTCTGCAAACGGGCACCTATACACGTGCTAGTTGCGCTCGACCCATTTGATTCCCACCTTTTTTTGTTAAAATCAAAAAAAGAGAAGGTTGTGAAGGATTCAAACCTGCGACCTCCTTGTTGAAGGTCGGCTGGTGTAACCACCCCGCCAACCACCACGTATGCGCTAACCTTTTAACCTATTTGTCTTTTATTCGTTCTATTTTCCTTTTTTGTTTTTTGCTTGTTCTTCTTTTTCAGGCCCAATGAATTGTTTGCAAATACGTGATTTTTTTTCTAAATCGATGAACTTTTTTTTGAATTTCAGTGAACTTTTTGCAAACTCAATGAATTTTTTTCAAATTATATGAACTTTTTTCAATTTCAATGAAATTTTTTAAAATCGATGATTTTTTTAGAAGGGGTGAACTTTTTCAAGTTCGATGAACTTTTCTTAGAATTGTTGAACCTTTTTTTTATGAAATCCGCGAACTTTTTTCCAAAATCCATGAACATTTTTGAATTCATGATTTTGTTCCCTTTTCCAGTTTTTTCGTATTTTTTTCAGTGGTCCTGAACTGATCCTTCGCACATGTCAACACAAAGGTCGGGTTAGTGTGCACCCAGTCTGGTACCACGTCTGACTTGAGAAGGCCGAACAACACGCCACGTTGCACCGCTTCCGACGCTCCTCCTTGGCGGTCACCTTGTCGACTGTCATCCTGGTGCGCGAGGAGGAGGTGCCGCCACCACTGTCGAGTTAGTAGAGGAGGCAACTACATGCGTTGGCAATCCTCGGGGTAGGCAGTGCCTCCTCCTTCTTCATGTTCGCCGCATGCCACTGGGGCAGGGATGGCGGTGCCACCTCCTTGCCGCATGCCATCATGGTGGAGATTCGAATCCATTTTGACGCGATGGCGCGGCGAGGATGCTGGCTCCTCCTTGAAGTGATGGTGCGGTGGGAAGGGTGACTCATCCTTGACGTGGCTATCGTGCGGTGGCCACGGATCACTGTCGCGGAGCGAGCGCTCGAGCATGAACTCAATCTGTTGTGTGTACTCTTCGTCGATCCGTGCGGCCTCGGCAAGGAGGTGTGCCTGCTGCTGCTCCTTGTCGGAGGAGGAGAGCACCACCTCCTCCTTGATCGTGGCTCGTGGGTGTCGACGGTGTGGTGGATGCCGACGAGCCAGACGAGCGTCGGCGTCGACGCGATGATCTGGGCGACCTAGAGGACCCGCCTGCCGAACTTGCCCATGTTACGGTGTGCGGAGGAGCGGAGAGGAGCAAAGGAGACGCGGGGGTGCACTAAGTACAGTCGTGAATTTAATTTCATTTTTTAGATTTTCACTCAATTTCAATTTTCATCAGCCTCTCTCTATATATTTATATTTAATCTTTTCATTATGGGATTTCATGGAACATTGATGTTTGATTAATATAGACCCATGGCTCATTCGCAAGAAAAGGTCTAATCTTTTTTTTTTTTGCTAGTCTGATCTGATGGTTGTCAAAAGCTTGGTCGTGTGATATAACAGACTATTGAAAAAAAAAACTAAGTTTATATCGTAGAAAAAGGGAAAATGAAATCGGGATAACGTGCGGAATAAACAGTCGACGGCCAGGGATCCTGGCGCCAAGAGCTCGCCGCCCCTGCAATTATAGCTGGCCAAATGGGCCGGTTTTTTCGGGCCGGCCCGTGAGCATGCCGGCACGGCCCGTCTTGGGCCAGGCACGGCACGGGCTAAACGGGCCGGGCCAGGCACGCGGCACGCCCTGGGCCGTGCCTGGGCACGCGGGCCGGCACGGCACGACCCGATTACGTTTATTTTTATTTTTTTATACATATATATATATATAGCTCAACATGTAAAAATAGGCTAAAAACGCTCAGTGTGTCAAATAATAGGCTAAAATTATGCAGCCCACCGTGCTAAACGGGCCAACGTCCCGGCCCGTTTACTAACTGGGCCGTGCCTGGGCTGCAGGCTGCAGCACGTGGGCCGGCACGGCACGGCCCGTATAATAATCGTGCCTTGGCGGGCCGGGCCGTGCCAGGCACGATTAGGATGGGCCGTGCCGTGCCGTGCCGGGCCGGCCCGTTTGGCCAGCTATACCTGCAATGGCGACCACCGCCAACCCCACCACCGACCTCTTCTCGCGCCTCTCCTTTCGCCGCGCCGTCTCCCCCTCCCCACTCCGCCTCCCCTCCCTGCTGACCCCTTCGCCGCGCGTCTCCGTCGCCATCGTCGCCCTCCACAAGCGCAACCCCAAGCGCCTCAAGTACGACTCCCAGCGCCAGTTCACGGTACTCCCCCACCCCCCAATGCTCTCGCATGTTTTCTACTTCCGGATTCCTGGAGATAAAGTAACGGATCCTTTTCCGGCGACTGGGTTGGCCCGCGCGCGCAAAGAGAGGGGATGGCGGGATGCTGCGGGTGCAGGTGGAACCCTCCGGCGAGGACTTCTGGAAGCTGGACCCCGTCGTCGACCTCATCAACAGCGGCGCCGTCGGCGTCATCCCAACCGACACCGTGTATGCTATTCAATGCTTTCCCTTCACTTGACCTTGTGCTCGTCTCTGGAACAACCTGACAGCTTATCCCGGGACCGGCCGGGCTTGCCATTCGTTAGGGAGCAAGGAAATGCACCGTGCGCACTGCATTTCGCGTTGCAGTTGATGCTCGGTGCGTGCAGAGTACCGTGTAATTGAAGCACGGTTGGGTGATAATTCGTGTAAACAGCCATTTGAGTATTTGTGCTCATATCATCGACAAAGTGTTTTGTTAGGCAGCTTAGTTTTTACTGAAGCTGACTTTGGATTACTGATGAGCAGCAGTTTGTTTGTATGTCCATCTCATTGCCTATGTGTCTGCTCATGTTCTCAGAGATCTAAGCAAGTCCTTAAACTTTCTGATTTTTATTTTGGACAATGCGCTGTGCTGAATACAAATAATAACACAGTTAAAAAAATACAAATAATAACAAGTTCCACTTTTTACAGCTACTCCATCGTTTGTGATCTGAGTAACAATGACTCTATTGAGCGCCTCCGCAGGTACAGTCATTCATCTGGTTGGTCAGTATAATAATTCTTATTTATTTGCTGTCTTAGACTTGAAGGAAACCAACACAGATCTAATTGGTACTATCTGTTTTTTTTCTCATACAGAATCAAAGGCATTGTAAATTCAAAGGCAAGATGTGCAAGAGAGCAATAAGTCCTCCTTTCTTATGAAGCTTACTCTGGAGCAAGGCACAACAACCAACCCACTTTCGTTTTTGCAAATGCACTGTGTTCTTATACCAATTTTGAATAATGCAGCCTCTCAGCATCTTGTGCCGCTCGTTGCGAGATATTGATACCTACACAACAGGATTTCCTCTAGGTACCAACCAAGGGCAAGCTAACATTTTCCGTGCTGTCAAGCGTATATTACCGGGACCTGTAAGGATATCTGCCTCTTCAAGATCGACCACCATCTTTACTTCACAAATAACATGTCTATTTAATCATGTGCAGTACACCTTTATTTTACCTGCGACTAAGGAATTGCCCAAGCAATGCATCAAGCATGGGTCATCTACTAGGTATGCGAAAAGGAGGCAGGTTGGTGTTCGAATGCCAGATGATCCCATATGTCAAGCAATACTGCAAAATCTGGAAGAACCGTTGATCTGCACAAGGTTGGTTGTAGGCTCATATACCTTCAGTTTTCTCTATTTATTTCTTGCTTCTGGTGTGTCTTTTAGTCATTTGTACTCTGTGTTGTGCTGGCATGTACGAGCAGTAAGAATATTGAGTCCTCTCTGTTTTGGTCTTCCTACACAAAGGAGATATTTTACTTGAGCTCATTTGAAAAACCTTCCAAGTACTATTCATCTTGTTGCCAGGACTTGTAGTTATTCTCCTCTTTTCCCCTCTATTTACAGTGTCAAATATCTGGCAGAGGATGAATGGATACTTGACCCAGTAACCATTGCCGATATTTATGAGCCACTGGTATGTTCCTTCTTTTTACTGGTGCACCAGAAATCTGCCTACAGTGACTTCACAAAAAAAAAAAATTGGATAAGCATTGCAAAATTTTGCACTGGTCTGTTTCCTTCTCTAGAGTGTCAGCTACTTTTCAGGTCATATTTTGAGTTACCATCTCTATGATGCATTATAATTTACAATCAAATGATTGTACAGTGAGTGGTGAATAGTACCTGCTCAGGCCTAGGGGTGAAACAAAAAGGAATACCTAAACAAAATTGTTGGACAGAGGACTCTTTCAGTTTCTGACATAGGGCATATTAAGCTAGTTTTTCTTCTGATATGTATGCTAGGGCCTCGAAATGCATGCAATACTGTGATGGCTGCCATCAAGTGGTTAGTTACACAAATACAGAATACTCCTTCCGTCCCAAAATAAGTGACTCGACTTTGTACTAAAGTTAGTACAAAGTTGAGTCACTCATTTTGGGACGGAGGGAGTAGTTAACATCGGTTAGCTGATTTTACGTGTAGCTGTGTTACTAGTCATTCGTAACACAAGAGTATGTGTGAAATAGATGGCTTCAAGAGCATGAAATGCTCAAATGTTTCAAATTTCAGGGACTCGATTTCATCGTTGATGGTGGTGCTAGAATTGCTGATCCATCTACTGTCGTTGACATGACTGGAAGTTATCCTACCATTATTCGCCAGGGAAAGGTATGCAACTGCATATTCTAATGAACTACCATGACCCACGATTCAAAGCTTAACCTCCTGTCTATGAATATATTCCGGTGTGTCATAGCGTAGTCCTGGAAAGCCATGAAATCCTGCATTTTATTGATGCTTGGCTAGCATTTGGATACACCAAAATGTGCTGAGCTGTATCTCAGTCATTTATACGAGGCCTCTACGTCTCATACTTGAGTCCTGTTACATCTTTGATGTCATGCATGGTCGTCCGGCCTATGAAGATTCTACTACGATTTAACTATGCACTTGATATTTCTTTTGCTTTAGGGTGCAAAGCTTGATTGGATGGTAACAGGCACGGACCAAGAGGCGCAGTCAACCTATTCTCGTAAAGCAGCTTGAAACGTTGCCCTGCTAACCTACGTTATGAGTTGTAACTAGGAGTGTTCATGCCGGTTTCTTTGAACCGCTGAAAAGTAGTTAATGTCTACTTTGTATATCAGTTCAAGACCTTGCGTTAAATGCTTTGCACTAGTCACTATTTTCCCATGGTTTGAGGACAACTGATTTTGAACACTACCCAAGTTGTATAGAGATCTCAATTGTATGTACCCCGCATCGCCAAAGTCTTTTTCTTTTGCAACAAAAAATTCCGAGATATTAATCAAACATCATGACAGTACAAGCACGGGTGTGAGCCGAAGACGTGACGCCATTATCGCTCATTCCTTACTGGAGCTGAACAAACTTTTTTGTATTAGACATTCCAAAGAAGTAAAACACCAAAATAACAACCGCCGCTGACGAAGCCAACAAAGAGAAATGTAACTCAAAAGGATCCAACATGTAAACACATGAATGTGGATGAACAAAGACCAGATGAAGAGATGGTTGATGAGCAAGAACACATGAGTAAGATTCCATACAGATTTGCGTTTGGATTTAGAGTAAATTGCAAAAAAAAAAAAGAAAGAAACCAGCCACATTTATGGACCTAAATGAAAAACTATCATATTTTTTTTTTCAAAAACCCACCATCATTATACTGACAGTTTGAAAAAACATTGATTGCTCCACTAGAACGGTTTAAGTGAAAACCGGACTGGTGGGTACCGATGGCAAGTCCGCGTGGCAGAGAAGAGATGGGAGACAACGCTACTCGTTAACCCCGTCTCCCCCTGACTTTTCTCCACAAGCGTCATGTGCGGGACACATTGTGGTTAACCCCTTCTATTAACATAAATGATAGCCAGTTCTTTAACCACTAGGGATCGCGGCGGCGGCGGCGGCACGGGTTAGGGTTAGGATCGTAGGTATGATACCATGTTGGAAACGATTGTTTTGGCAATGCTTCACGATGTATTGATCGGTACAAAGCGCACGTATATATGGAGTACAAAGTGGGCCACAACCTCAACTATACAAAGACTAGGAGGTGGGCCAGACTATACAATAGACATGTACAAACCATATATTCAACAGACCGGTGCTTAGATGTTGTTCTTACTTGAACAAACCTCCTACTTATGATTAACCCCCTCGCAAGCATCCGCAAGTACGAGAAAATTATTAAGAATGAATCTAACCATATCATTAAACTTTTGGATCCAAATCAGTCCCTCACGGGATAGCGTATAAACTAGGGTTTAAGCTTCTGTCACTCTCGCAACCCATCATCTAATAACTACTCCATAATGCATTCACTTAGGCCCAAATATGGTGAAGTGTCATATAGTCAACGTTCACATGACACCACTAAGAGAATCACAACATACACACCTGAAGAAAATATGCCCTAGACGCAATAATAAAGTTGTTATTTTATATTTTCTTATATCATGATAAATGTCTATTATTCATGCTAGAATTGTATTAACCGGAAACTCGATACATGTGTGAATACATAGACAAAACACCGTGTCTCTAGTATGCCTCTACTACACTAGCTCGTTGATCAAAGATGGTTAAGTTTCCTAGCCATGGACATGTGTTGTCATTTGATGGACGGGATCACATCATTAGGAGAATGATGTGATGGACAAGACCCATCCATTAGCATAGCAAAATGATCATTCAGTTTTATTGCTACTGCTTTCTTCATGTCAAATACATATTCATCCGATTATGAGATTATGCAACTCCCGGACACCTGAGGAGTGCCTTGTGTGCTATCAAACATCACAACGTAACCGGGTAATTATAAAGATGCTCTAAAGGTACATTCGAAGGTGTTTGTTGGGTTGGCATAGATCGAGATTATGATTTGTCACTCCGAGTATCGGAGAGGTATCTCTGGTCCCTCTCGGTAATGCACATCATATGAAGCCTTGAAAGCAGTGACTAATGAGTTAGTTGTGGGATGATGTATTACGGAATGAGTAAAGAGACTTGCCGGTAACGAGATTGAACTAGGTATGAAGATATTGACAATCGAATCTCGGGCAAGTAACATATCGATGACAAAGGGAATAACGTATGTTGACATAGCGGTTCGACCGATAAAGATCTTCATAGAATATGTGGGAACCAATATGAGCATCTAGGTTTCGCTATTGGTTATTGACAGGAGAGGTGTCTCGGTCATGTCTACATAGTTCTCGAACCCGTAACGTCCGCACGCTTAACGTTCGATGACGATATGTATTATATGAGTTATGTGTTTTGGTGACCGAAGGTTGTTCGGAGTCCCGGATGAGATCACAGACATGACGAGGAGTCTCGAAATGGTCGAGAGGTAAATATTGATATATTGGAAGGTAGTATTCGGACACCGGAAGGGTTCCGTAGTGTATTGGGTACCTACCGGAGTACCGGAGGGGTTACCGGACACCCCCCCGGGGGGGAGGGAAGATATGGGCCATAGGAGGGAGGCTAACCAGCCCACAAGGGGCTGGTGTGCCCCCCACAAGGGAGGAGGCCGAGTTGGACTAGGGAAGGGGGGCGCCACCCCCCTTTCCTTCTCCCTCTCCCACTCCTTCCCCCATTTCCCCCTCCGGTAAAAGGAAGGGGGGTGGGGCGAATCTAACTAGGAGTCCAAGTGGGACTCCTTCCCACTTGGGGCGCGCCTAGGATGGCCTCCTCTCCCTCCCTCCTTTATATATGGGGGGGGGCTATGACACACACCAATTGCTCTTAGCCGTGTGCGCTGCCCCCCTCCACAGTTTACGCCTCCAGTCATATTCTCGCGGTGCTTAGGCGAAGCCCTACGCAGATCACATCACCATCACCGTCACCACACCGTTGTGATGATGGAACTCATCTACTTCTTCGATCCTCTGCTGGATCAAGAGCTCGAGGGACGTCATCATGCTGAACGTGTGCAGAACTCGGAGGTGTCGTATGTTCGGTACTCGATCGGTCAAAACGAGAAGAAATTCGACTACATCAACCTCCTTAAGGAAACGCTTCCGCTTTCAGTCTACGAGGGTACATGGACACACTCTCCCCCCTCTCATTGCTATGCATCTCCTAGAAAGATCTTGCGTGAGCGTAGGAATTTTTTTGAAATTGCATGCTACGTTTCCCAACAGTGGTATCAGAGACAGGTTTATGCGTAGATGATATGTACGAATAGAACACAAAGAGTTGTGGGAAGTGATCATCATACTGCTCACCACCAATGTCTTATTTTGATTCTGTCGGCGTCCTAGACTTGGGGGTATCTAGTCCTGCCTGCTTGCGGCCCACCACGTGGCTCCATCAACGGCCTAGTACGGCCCAGCTTCAACAACGATGTAGCAAGACCCTCGCGAGGGGCCAAGCCTCGCGAGGCGGATGATGCCGAGACCCCCGAAGGAGTTGGCCTCCTAAGGAGGGCTCCTGAGGGGCGGAGAGATCTATGCAGCTACCTCATGAGGTTCAGCTGACGTGAGCCATGACGACCAAGGCCAGGCGGGCGCAGAGCGCAGGTTTCCTCTTCGGTGCAAGGAAGGGAAGCCACAGGCGCGGAGTCCCGAGGAATCAGCCAAAGGTTTCCATTCTGGTGCAACAAGACCAAGACTGCCAGGACGGCAGGACGGAGGTTAGCACCGAGCCCACCGCAGCGTCACAGCCAGAGGCTTTTCGCAGGCGAAGACTTCTTTTGTTAGGATAGACTATACTTCTTGTCCCCTTTCAAATCCCGCCGTTGTGGAATCCCTTCCCGCTCATATTTGGGAGGAGGACCAAGGCACTATATATAGGGCTTAGCTGTCACGCCCAATATGCGATACTATCCTAAAGAGACTCGAAGGTCCCACCAAGGATAGAACCGCATATTGAAACGCTTTTGCAAGGTGGATATCATTACATCAACATTACATAATAGATGGGGATACATACATAAGGCATACAATGCCACACGAATACAACATCATCTTACATAAGAGCACCATCCGACTACGGATGAAACACCAACAGAAACTCAAACGACATCCACCCTGCTAACCCAGGCTGCCGACCTGGAACCTATCCCTTGATCGAAGAAGAAGCAGAAGAAGAACTCCAAAACAAGCAAGCATCGCTCTCGCGTCATGATCATCGCATAACCTGTACCTGCAACTGGTGTTGCGGTGGCTCTCGGGAAGCAGAGGAGGCGATTGCCTCGGGCACGGCTGGAGGACGAAGATGCAGGAGATCCACACGGGGAGGCGGCTGCTGCACGGAGGCTCGGCTAGGGGAAAACGAGAGGAGGCTGTGGAATTTTGGATCGGGAGGGGATGGATCCCAAGGAAGAGGATCAGTGGTGGCTGGTTGGTTCGGCGCTGAAACCAAGGGAGAGAGTGGCGGAGGCTAGGAGGAATGAGGAGGATGGGACAAGCTGCCTAATTTCTAGGGTTGGATCCCGTGTATATATAGCAGGTAGATTTGGCTAGGGACTATTTGGTCCCTCCGATCGTAATCAGACGGTCCGGAATAAATAGGCTAGAGCATCCAATTAAGAAAACGGAGATGTTTTGGGAATGTTGGGGGATGATCCGGACCTGTTGGTCATGACCGAGCGGTTCGGGTTCGGGGCAAGTTTCGGACGCATGCGAGGGTTCTTAGAGAGGTCGACGAAGACAAGGGGGGTTTTGTTGGTCTCGGAGAAAGAGAGAAGAGAGGGGTCCAATTGGTCTGAGAGAAGGTCAACAAGGACAAGCGGTCTGACAATAGGTCAATGAAGACAAAGAGAGAAGCGGTAACTACAAACGGCTACGAGGTTTTATGAAAACATGCGGACGCAATGCGGATGATGCGATGAAATGAAATGCCTGACACGAACAAAAATGCAAAACAAAAGACAAAAACCCAACCACGGAGGAAATAATAAATCACATAGCCGGAAATGACAAGACTCTGAGTTACGAATATGGAAAGTTCTATCCGGGGCGTTACATTAGCCACCACCATAGAGGAGGATTGATTCCTTCCAAAGCAACACACCAGCTCAAGAACACATCACCTCCTGAGGCTTGTTCGTCCCTGTACTAGTTCATCCATAGCCCCTCGAGGCAATCCACCACACCACACTAGAGTAGGATATTACACCACAACGGTGGCCCGAACTAGTATGAATCTCTGTGTCTTTGTGTCTCTATGAGCTCTTCGCGCTAGGCTAGGGAGGATCGTGAGTAGGCAGACTGGGCAGGTTGAGATCTCCGCACGCACCCCAGTGTTCGAACCTCTCACGGGTTGCCGGATCCCGAAATACAACATTTGGCGCGGCAGGTAGGGGTGCATCAGAATCTTCTTCCTCGACCTCCAGGTCGTGCCACTGACCCGTTTGGCGGGCGCTCCTCCGTCGGCCTCATCGACGCACGAAGCACCGGCGCTGCGCTGCTTCGCCCTCCCCCCTGCGGCAAGTGCAGTGGCCGCACAAGTTCTAACCAGAGATGCCACTGCGCTATGATAGCGCGGCGGATCCAACCCCCTTCCTTCGGGCATACGAGGAAGCGGTTTGGGTGGCTGGTGGGGACGACAAGGTGAAAGCCAACTGGTTCCCCATGGCCCTTAGAGGTGCGCCGCGCGCTTGGCTGCTCAACCTGTCGGCATCTTCTGTGGCCTCCTGGGAGGAACTGCGCAACCTCTTCCTCGCCCAATACGCGGTGCCGGCGCCCCCAGTTGTTGCAGCTCTCCTGGGCGGCTCGCAGGCGCCACCATCCGGCCGCCACGTCAAGCAGTTCTACCGTCGGGCAGGCAACACCCAGGCGGGCTCAGGGGCTCCCCCGGGCTGGACGGCGCCACAAGCTGACCTCGCCTTCGGCCCCGAAGATCACCCTGCCGCCACGACGGGAGCGGGCGCGCTCCCGATGCTCTGCACCCCCACCATCCGCCACATGGCGATCACCAAGACCCTCATCGACGGCAGAGCCGGCCTCATCGTGCTCTCCCCGGAGGCGTTCGGCCTGCTCCATGTACCGCCCAGCCGGCTCCGCCCCTCCAAGCCCTTCTCTGGAGTTGGAGATGGTTCTACCAGGCCCCTGGGGAAGATCCGCCTCACCGTCACCTTTGGGACCCGCAACAACTACCGTACCGAGCTCGTCGACTTCGACATCTCCAAGATCAACCTGCCATACAATGCTATTCTGGGATACCCACCCTTGGCGCAGTTTATGGCCGCGACCCATCCCGCGTACAACCTCATGAAGATGTCGGGCAGCAACGGTGTCCTCACGGTGGCAGGGGACACCAAAGGCGCGCTGCAGGCCCTCAAGCTCACCTTCAAGACAGCGGCAACCGCGGTACCCGGCAGGAAGGAGGATCAGGAGGTCCCAGAGGCAACGCCTGCCAAGAAGAAGCAGTTGTTCTCCCAGGACCGAGCAGAGACGAAGCAAGTGCCGGTCTACGAGGATGGGACGGCCAACGCCACCTTCACCATAGGGGCTGGCCTCCCACAGGATCAAGAGGAGTCATTGATCAACTTTCTGCGAGCCAATAAGGATGTGTTCGCCTGGGAACCCAAAGATCTGGCCGGGGTCCCAAGGGGGATAATCCATCACCATCTGAGAGTATGCCCAAATGTGCGACCAGTAAAGCAGAAGGCTCGCCGGCAGTCCACCGAGAAGCAGGCCTTCATCGTCCAACAAACCCTCAAGCTGCAAGCCGCGGGGGTCATCAGAGAGGTGCGGTACCCACAGTGGCTGGCGAACCCCGTCATCGTCCCCAAGAAAGGAGGGAAGGAGCGCATGTGTGTCGACTTCACCAACCTCAACAAGGCCTACCCTCAAGATCCCTTTTCGCTCCCTCGCATCGACCAGATCGTCGGCTCCACCGCCGAGTGCGACCTGTTGTGCTTCCTGGATGCCTTCTCCGGCTACCACCAGATCAAGATGGTCGTGGAGGATGTGGAGAAGACGACATTCCTCACCCCATGCGGGGTGTACTGCTACACCTGCATGCCCTTCGGACTGCGCAACGCCGGAGCAACATTCCAGCGGTTGATGCACATCGCCCTGGGTTCGCAGCTAGGGAGGAACGTGGAGGCGTACGTCGATGACATAGTGGTGAAGTCTCGGGAGGCCAGGACTCTGATAGAAGATCTAGAAGAGACGTTTGCCAGCCTACGCACGATGGATCTCTGGCTCAACCCTGAGAAGTGTGTGTTCGGGGTCCCCTCCGGCAAGCTACTGGGCTTCTTGGTATCGCACAGAGGGATCGAAGCTAACCCAGAAAAGGTCAAGGCAATAGAAGACACGAACTCCCCACAGACCCTGAGGGAGATGCAGAAGCTGGTTGGCTGCGTAACCTCGCTTGGACGCTTCATTTCCAAGCTAGGGGAGCGTGCCCTCTCGTTTTTCAAACTTATGAAAAGGAAGGAGCCATTCGAGTGGACCCCCGAGGCAGCGCAGCCTTCCAGGACCTCAAGAGATATCTGACCAGTCCGCCAGTGATGGTAGCGCCGTGCCCTCTCGAGCCCTTGGTGCTCTATCAGGCAGCAACCCCACACTCAGCAAGCGCCGCCCCGGTAGCGCTAAGGAAGGAGCGCCTGGTCAAGAAGACGCAGCAGGATGCACGACCAACAAGCGAAGTGCAGCACACCTCAGGGAAGGCATCTGAAGTCTCTGCTGACGCAGCGGCCGATACTCCTCCTGAGGTTACGAATGACCCCATGGTTATCAAGACTCCGGAGCACGGGCCTCATGAGCCAAAAGGGACCTGTGCCCTAGTGAAGAACAAGATTCTGCAGATGCCTCCTCCCTCGTTGAGCACCCCGTCTACTTTGTCAGCACAGTACTGAGGGAGGCCCGGGCAGGATACCTCATGCCACAGAAGCTCTTGCTCGCGCTTCTGGTCGCCTCCAGGAAGCTGCATAACTACTTTCAAGGCCACCCCATCAAGGTTGTCTCAGCATACCCGCTAGAAAGGGTGCTCCGAAGCCCGAACGCAGCCGGGCGAGTCGCTGAATGGAACATTGAGCTTCAAGCATTTGATCTAGAGTTCAGTACCACCAGGGTCATCAAGGGCACGGCCCTCGCTGACTTCGTGGCCGAGTCGATTGATGCTCCGGATCACGAAGAAGGCGAGGACTGCTCCCTCCTACCAGGAGATGAAGAACCAGACGGATGGATCATGTACTTTGACGGGGTGTTTGCTCGACAAGGGCAGGGGCCGTCCTCATCTCACCCACCAAGGACAAGCTTTGCTATGCAGTACAGCTCTGCTTTCAGCAGGGCGAGAAAGTCTCCAACAACATTGCATAATTCGAAGGCTTGCTCACCGAGCTCAGGGCCGCGGCTGCGCTGGGGGTAAAGCGCCTCACCATCAAAGGCGATTCTCAACTCCTCGTCAACTTCTCCAACAAGGAATACACGCCTAAGGGCGAACACATGGAGGCGTACCTGGAAGAGGTGCGCAAGATGGATAAGCGGTTCATGGGCGTGGAACTGTAGCATGTGCCGCGCGGGACAAACAAGGAAGTAGACGACATCGCCAAAAGAGCCTCTCGCAGGCTCCCTCGGGAGCCAGGGGTGTTTGAGGAGCGGCTCTTCAGGCCATCTACGGTCCCGCATGCCACGACTCCGGCACCACCTCAGGAGAGCCTGCCACAAGCACCAGAGACGGGAGCCCCAGCCTGTGCTCATCCCTTAGGAGCCCGCTTGTTGCTCGCGCTTGAGCCCGAGGAGGGGTGCTGGACGAAGGAATTCAAGGCGTACTTGCTTCAGGGTACCCTACCAGAGAAGGAGGAGGACGCCGAGCGCGTGGCTCGCCAGGCCACCGCGTACTGCATCAATGATGGTGAGTTATACCGCAGGAGGCCCAATGACGTTTCTTTACGATGCATCTCCAGGGAATAGGGGCTCGAGCTGCTGGTGGACATACATGGTGGGGACTGCGGGCACCACTCTTCGTCCCGCACCCTGGTGGGCAAGGTGTTCCGCGGTGGCTTCTACTGGCCCACCACGCTCAATGACGCTACCGAGCTGGTGCGCTCCTGTGAAGCATGTCAGTTCCATGCCAAGCAGATCCATCAGCCCGCGCAGGGCCTCCAGACGATCCCGCTCACGTGGCCATTTACGGTCTGGGGGCTGGACATCTTGGGGCCATTCCCTCGGGCGCCAGGGGGCTACCGATACCTCTACGTCTCCATCGACAAGTTCACCAAATGGGCGGAGGTAGAAGCCTTGTGCACCATCCCAGCAGGATCAGTCGTCAAGTTCATCAAGGGAATCGTGAGCCGATTTGGGGTCCCCAATCGCAACATCACCGACAATGTCCCGCAGTTCACTAGCAATCTCTTCAAAACATACTATGCTAACCTTGGAACACAGATCTTCTACACCTCAGTAGCACACCCACGGAGCAATGGACAGGCCGAGAGAGCCAACGCGGAGGTCCCGAGGGGCCTCAAGCCCCGCACCTTCAAGAAGAAGCTCCAGGCCTGCGGCAGGGGCTGGCTCGACGAGCTGCAGTCTTTGTTGTGGTCCATCCGCACCACCGCGACCAAGCCAATAGGAGAAACACCCTTCTTCCTCGTCTATGGAGCAGAAGCGGTTCTCCCTCATGAGGTCAAGCATCGCTCCACGCGGGTCCTGGCGTTCGACGAAACGCAGCAGGATGCCACGCGGAGGATGGATCTCGTGCTGGGGGAGGAACGCCGCCGTCAAGCCTTGCTCCGAGCAGCAAGGTATCAGCAGGCGCTGCGGTGGTACCACTGCCGCAGCGTCCGCTCCAGGACGTTAGAGGTGGGCGATCTCGTCCTGAGGCGGGTGCTCTCCAGGGAGGGGCTGCATAAGCTCTCTCCCATGTGGGAGGGCCCGTTTAGGGTTGCCAGTGTCTCTAGGCCTGGCGCCGCGCGCCTGGAGACACAGGACGGGGTCCCCATCCAGAACGCCTGGAACATCCAGCACCTCCAGAAGTTCTACCGCTAAAGAAAGGCTCCGACATGTGAAGCAAGGCTCCGTCCTGTGAAGGTCTCTGCTCGTGACACTCTCACGTAATAATGAGTGGGGTTATACACGCCGAGAGTCTCCTGAGAGTCGCCCTGGGGCCTCATAGGGGCTCCCTCCCACGTCCTAGTGGCAGCACTTAGCTCCGTGCTGGTGAGAAGGCTAGATTAGGTGCCGGACGCGGCTGTTCATTTGCTTTCCGAAGTTGCTTGCGGTTTTTCTTCGTAAGTTTTTCAATAGATTTGGTATTCGTGAGCACTGGTCCCTCAAGTGTGTTTTCTCCTAAGTTGCTTTGGTCTAAGGACGTGAGGGAGGTGGCAGTCGCCCGCCACTTCTCCTCGTGCTCCTCGCGCGTGGGGCTAGGTAGGTGTGTGTGCCCAGGGCTTGTCTTCGCGCGCACGCACCATGCCGAACCCCATTATTTCGGCTTTATCCTCGCGAGGAGCCCTCGATCGAGTCCGCTGGCGACAGCACCCCACATGTCCCTGCCCCCCGGGCAGCGCAACACGGCGCAACGGGTCCAGGTCACCCTACGGCAGGGGGCTCGCGTAAGGGGGAGTAAGTCACTCAACAAAATTTTCTTTTTCTTCAAGGGGTAGCTCTGCCCTACCACACCTCCTGAGGGTTCAGGGCGTGACTCCGGAGGGCATAGGGCGCGCGCCCTGGGGGCCCTGCCAAATACCTGAGGTCAGGTCCTCACGAGGCGAAGGACGACTGCACATATCAGGCTAACCTTCCTACCCTGACCCGTTCAAATTACAAATACTGCAACACAACATCAAGGACAACAACCATAACATAAAAGGCATAACAATAGCAGTTCATTACATGCCCTCACAGGGTACATTCTTCTTTTTTTCGATTTGCAGGAGAAAGTAAAAGCTAAACAAGGAAGGCCCGAAGGCGTGTAGGCTTGGCACCAGCGCCACATCCTCAAGCAGCGCCTCAAGGTAGCCCGGCGCTCCACCAGTTCTCCGATAGGAGATCTAGGGCCACCGGCCTTGAGCCCAAGTTCGTCGGCCCCCAGCTTCAGGCTAGGCTCCTCTCCTGCTTCACTAGAGCGCCACGACGGGACGAGCCACTGGCGTCCTCGACATGAGCACGATGACGCGGAGGCTGGTCGTAGCCACCGCTGATCAAGCTCTCGTCCGAGGAAGAGCTGCCATCGCGAGAGGAGGAGCACGCGTTGTCAAGGCCAAGGCCGCCATCGCCACCATTGTCGTCGCTGTTGTCCTCTGGGCAGCACCCCACGCGGCGGCCGTCCCCCCTGAATACCCTCACGTATAGGGTCGCCAGACCATCGTACTTGAAGTGGAGGGTGCACCTTTCGCCCAAGCCATGCGCGTGGGCAAAATTCTGCCAGCCGCGGGTCAGCACCACGCTGCCGAAGGCGGAAACATCGATGCTGACCCACGAGGCCTTGCTGCAACACCCATCAGCCTGCACCCAGAGGTCAGCAAGCCCCGAAGAAGGAAGCTCGCCGGAGAAGAAGCGAGGGAGCCGGAGCGAGGTGCCAGCTGGGCTCTCCGACCACACCACAAACTCGGGGAGCACCTCCAGCGAAGAAAAGCGCGGCCGAGGCGGGCGCACGATCACGGCGCGCCTCCCTTCATCATGGGGGCTGCTCCGGGACCGGCAGCCCCCTCCGCGGGAAGAGGTGCCATCACAGGCGCCTGGCGCAACGCTGCCTTTGGGGGGTGCGCGCCCGCGCCCCTTGGACGCTGCCGGAGGGACCGCAGGATGCTTGCAGGGACGGCCACGACCCCTCTTGGGGGGAGGGGAGGCTGGCCCCTCCTTGGGGGCCTTCCATTTCTCGGCCGCTGAGAACCTCTTCGGCGATGCCATGGGAGCAAGACCGAGGGGAAAGAAGCAAGCGGGAGCAAGGCGAAGGGAAGATGGACAGGGGGCTCCGCCCCTCTCTCACATTTATAGTCGAGGGAGGCCAACCGCCGACCTCCACGACCTCGCGCCATCATGACCACCTGCATGCAGCATCGACTGGTCAAGTCGAGCAGTTGCCGAGGCAGCATGGGGAAGTGGAGTCAGCCATGTCCAATCAATCGCCACGCATCATCAAGGCCGCAGGCGGTTAGGGCCCACGGTGCTCCGCACTTGCCCCTTGGCTTCGCCTGGAAGCCAAGCCCGAGCGCGCCTTGGGCCTGGGGGCTACTGTCGGTGTCCTGGACTTGGGGGTATTCAGTCCTGCCTGCCTGCGGCCCACTGATACGTCTCCAACATATCTATAATTTATGAAGCATTCATGCTATATTATTATCTATTTTGGATGTTTATGGGTTTTACTTTACACTTTTATATCATTTTTGTGACTAACCTATTAACCAGAGGCCCAGCCCAAATTGTTGTTCTCTTGCCTATTTCAGTGTTTCGAAGAAAAGGAATATCAAACGGAGTCCAAACGGAATGAAACCTTCGGGAGAGTTATTTTTGGAACAGAAGCAATCCAGGAGACTTGGAGTGGGAGTAAGGGAAGCTTCAAGGTGGCCATGAGGCAGGGAGGCGCGCCCTACCCCCCTGGGCGCACCCCCCACCCTCGTGGGTCCTTCATGGCCCCCCTGACCGACTTCTTTCGCCTATATATGTCCATATACCCTAAAACATCGAGGAGTACAATAGATCGGGAGTTCTGCCGCCGCAAGCCTCTTTAGCCACCAAAAACCTCTCGGGAGCCCGTTCCGGCATCCTGCCGGAGGGGGAATCCATCACCGGTGGCCATGCTATCCAAAATATCTTTACTAAGCGGGAATACTGTTTGTGCATCCAAATCCCTTGAACCAAGTTTCTTCCATGAGTGTCCATACCTACCTATATGCGGTATTTACCTGCCGTTCCAAGTAAATTTGCATGTGCCAAACTCTAAACCTTCAAATAATAATCTGTTTTGTATGCCCGAATCTCTCATGTAGCGACTAGGGGCTGTCAGTATCTTCCATGCTAGGTGGGTTATTCTCACGATGAGTGGACTCCGCTCATCATTCACGAGAAAAATGGCTGGTAATTGGGATGCCTAGTCCCATGATCAAAAGATCAAAATCAAATCAAAATAATTGCAAACAAAACTCCCCCAGGATTGTTGTTAGTTGGAGGCACCCGTTGTTTCGGGCAAGCCATGGATTGATGATTGTTGGTGGAGGGGGAGTAAAAACTTTACCATTCTGTTTGGGAACCGCCTATAATGTGTCCAGTATGGAAGAAACTGGGAACCCTTGGTTGTTATGTTGACTATGAAAGCATACCTCTCAAAATTATTTATCTCTATTTCAAAATCGAGCTCTGGCACCTCTGCAAATCCCTGCTTCCCTCTGCGAAGGGCCTATCTTTTACTTTTATGCAAGAGTAAGTAGTATTCCTTCTCTTTCCTACCTACTCTTTAGTTGGCAAGCATCGTGTGATGGGGAAAGATCTAAGCATATATGGCCATTCAAATATATTTGATCATGAATTATTATTGTTGACAATTATCTATATGATAAGTAAGTTGGGAGGCAAAACATTAAGCCCCTATCTTTCTCTGTGTTCGATCGATGCTATTTGTTCTAAAAATATGCTTTGAGTGGTAGCAATCATGGAAGACTATATGATAGTTGAGTATGTGGGATTTGCTAAACCAAAGCTCTGACATAGACCCTTCCTAAAAATAAGATGATTGTAATTGTTTGATGACCGAGAACATAGTTTGCTGGTTTTCAAGAAAGTTTATGGTCTATGCTTTAACATTTGAATAGCTTGTCACTTGATCATGAGAAGTTTTATGAGATGAGCTACTGTTATGACATATAATGATGCTAGAAAAGGTGATTGAAATTATTAATGATCAAACTTATGCACCGGCTAGCATTCACACTTCATAAATTATTTCTTTTATCATTTACCTACTCGAGGATGAGCAGGAATTAAGCTTGGGGATGTTGATACGTCTCCAACGTATCTATAATTTATGAAGCATTCATGCTATATTATTATCTGTTTTGGATGTTTATGGGCTTTACTTTACACTTTTATATCATTTTTGGGACTAACCTATTAACTGGAGGCCCAGCCCAAATTGCTGTTTTCTTGCCTATTTCAGTGTTTTGGAGAAAATGAATATCAAACGGAGTCCAAACGGAATGAAACCTTCGGGAGAGTTATTTTTGGAATGGAAGCAATCCAGGAGACTTGGAGTGGAAGTAAGGGAAGCTTCGAGGTGGCCACGAGGCAGGGAGGTGCGCCCTACCCCCTGGGCGCGCCCCCACCCTCGTGGGTCCCTCGTGGCCCCCCTGACCGACTTCTTTCGCCTATATATGTCCATATACCCTAAAAACATCGAGGAGTACAATAGGTCGGGAGTTCCGCCGCCGCAAGCCTCTGTAGCCACCAAAAACCTCTCGGGAGACCGTTCTGGCACCCTGCCGGAGGGGGAATCCATCACAGGTGGCCATCTTCATCATCCCGACGCTCTCCATGATGAGGAGGGAGTAGTTCACCCTCGGGGCCGAGGGTATGTACCAGTAGCTATGTGTTTGATCTCTCTCTCTCGTGTTCTTGAGGTGATACGATCTTGATGTATCGCGAGCTTTGCTATTATAGTTGGATCTTATGATGTTTCTCCCCCTCTACTCTCTTGTAATGGATTGAGTTTTCCCTTTGAAGTTGTCTTGTTGGATTTAGTCTTTAAGGATTTGAGAACACTTGATGTATGTCTTGCCGTGCTTATCTGTGGTGAAAATGGGATATTCACGTGATCTACTTGATATATGTTTTGGTGATCAACTTGCGGGTTCAGTGAACTTATGCATAGGGGTTGGCACACGTTGTCGTCTTGACTCTCCGGTAGAAACTTTGGGGCACTCTTTGAAGTACTTTGTGTTGGTTGAATATATGAATCTGAGATTGTGTGATGCATATCGTATAATGATGTCCACGGATACTTGAAGTGACATTGGAGTATCTAGGTGACATTAGGGTTTTGGTTGATTTGTGTCTTAAGGTGTTATACTAGTACGAACTCTATGATAGATCGAATGGAAAGAATAGCTTCGTATTATTTTACTACGGACTCTTGAATAGATCGATCAGAAAGGATAACTTTGAGGTGGTTTCATACCCTACAATAATCTCTTCCTTTGTTCTCCGCTATTAGTGACTTTGGAGGGACTCTTTGTTGCATGTTGAGGGATTCTTATATGATCTAATTATGTTATTATTGTTGAGAGAACTTGCACTAGTGAAAGTATGAACCCTAGGCCTTGTTTCCTAGCATTGCAATACCATTTACGCTCACTTTTATCATTAGTTACCTTGCTGTTTTTATAATTTCAGATTACAAAAACCTATATCTATCATCCATATTGCACTTGTATCACCATCTCTTCGCCGAACTAGTGCACCTATACAATTTACCATTGTATTGGGTGTGTTGGGGACACAAGAGACTCTTTGTTATTTGGTTGCAAGGTTGTTTGAGAGAGACCATCTTCATCCTACGCCTCCCACGGATTGATAAACCTTAGGTCATCCACTTGAGGGAAATTTGCTACTGTCCTACAAACCTCTGCACTTGGAGGCCCAACAACATCTACAAGAATAAGGTTGTGTAGTAGACATTACCCACCACATGGCTCCATCAGCGGCTTGGTACGACCCAGCTTCAACAACAACGCAGCAAGACCCTCGCGAGGGGCCAAGCCTCGCGAGGCGGATGACGTCGAGACCCCCCTAAGGAGTTGGCCTCCTCAAGAGGGCTCCAGAGGGGCAGAGAGATCTATGTAGCTACCTCATGAGGTTCAGCTGACGTGAGCCATGACGACCAAGGCTAGGCGGGCGCCAGGCGGGCGCAGAGCGCAGGTTTCCTCTTCGATGCAAGGAAGGCAAGCCACAGGCGCGGAGTCCCGAGGAATCAGCCAAAGGTTTCCATTCTGGTGCAACAAGACCAAGACCGCCGGGACGGCAGGACGGAGGTCATCACCGAGCCCACCGCAGCGTCACAGCCAGAGGCTTTTTGCAGGCAAAGACTACTTTTTTCAGGATAGACTGTACTGCTTGTCCCCTTCCAAATCCCGCCGTTGTGGAATCCCTCCCCGCTCATATTTGGGAGGAGGACCAAGGCACTATATATAGGGCTTAGCCACCACCATAGAGGAGGATCGATTCCTTCCAAAGCAACACACCAGCTCAAGAACATCTCACCTCCTAAGGCTTGTTCATCATTGTACTAGTTCATCCATAGCCCCTCGAGGCAATCCACCACACCACAATAGAGTAGGGTATTACACCACAACGGTGGCCCGAACTAGTATAAATCTCTGTGTCTTTGTGTCTCTGTGAGCTCTTTGCACTAGGCTAGGGAGGATCGCGAGTAGGCAGGCTGGGCAGGTTGAGATCTCCGCACGCACCCGAGTGTTCGAACCTCTCACGGGTTGCCGGATCCCGAAATCCGACAGATTCGGTGGTATTGTTGGATGAAGCGGCCCAGACCAACCTTACATGACCACGTTCATGAGACCGGTTCCACCGACAGACATGCAACTAGTTTTGCATAAAGGTGGTTGGCGGGTGTCTGTTTCTCCAACTTTAGTTAATTTGACTGTGGCCGGTCCTTGTGAAGGTTAAAACAACAAACTTGATAAATCACCATTGTGGTTTTGTGCCGTAGGTAAGAATGGTTCTTGCTAGAAGCCCGCAGCAACCATGTAAAACTTGCAACAACAAAGTAGAGGATGTCTAACTTGTTTTTGCAGGGCATGTTGTGATGTGATATGGTCAAGACATGATAAGATATATGTTGTTGTATGAGATGATCATGTTTTGTAAAAGTTATCGGCAACTGGCAGGAGCCTTATGGTTGTCGCTTTATTGTATGAAATAACAAACGCCATGTAATTGCTTTACTTTATCACTAAGCGGTAGCGATAGTCGTAGAAGCAATAGTTGGTGGGATGACCACGACGCTACGATGGAGATCAAGGTGTCAAGCTGGTGATGAAGGAGATCATGACGTTGCTTTGGTGATGAAGATCAAAAGCACAAGATGATGATGGCCATATCATGTCAGATTTTTTGATTGCATGTGATGTTTATCTTTATGCATCTTATATTTCTTAGTACGGCGGTAGCATTATAAGATGATCCCTTAACTAAATTTCAAGGTATATGTGTTCTCCCCAAGTATGCACCGTTGAGAAAGTTCATCGTGCTGAGACACCACGTGATGATTGGGTGTGATAGGCTCTACGTTCAAATACAATGGGTGCACGCCAGTTTTGCACATGCGGAATACTCGGGTTAAACTTGACGAGCCTAGCATGTACAGACATGGCCTCGGAACACTGGAGACCGAAAGGTCGAACGTGAATCATATAGTGGATATGATCAACATAGAGATGTTCACCATTGATGATTACTCCATCTCACGTGATGATCGTACATGGTTTAGTTGATTTGGATCATGTATCATTTAGATGACTTGAGGGATTTCTATCTAAGTGGGAGTTCTTAAGTAATATGATTAATTGAACTTTCATTTATCATGAACTTAGTCCTGATAGTATTGGCAAATTATGTTGTAGATCAATAGCTCGCGTTATAGCTCCCCTATGTTTTTGATATGTTCCTAGAGAAAACTAAGTTGAAAGATGATAGTAGCAATGATGTGGACTGGGTCCGTGATCTAAGGTTTATCCTCATTGCTGCATAGAAGAATTATGTCCTTGATGCACCTCTAGGTGACAGACCTATTGTAGGAGCAGATGCAGAGTTATGAACATTTGGCTAAATCAAATACGATGACTACATGATAGTTTAGTACACCATGCTTTACGGCTTAGAACCGGGACTTCAAAAAACATTTTGAATGCCATGGAGCAAATGAGATGTTCCAGGAGCTGAAATTGGTATTTCAGACTAATTCCATGTCGAGAGGTATGAGATCTCTGACAAGTACTTCGCCTAAAAGATGGAGGAGAATAGCTCAGCTAGTGAGCATGTGCTCAGAATGTCTGGGTACTACAATCGCTTGAATCAAGTGGGAGTTAATCTTCCAGATAAGATAATGATTGACAGAGTTATCTAGTCACCATCACCAAGTTATTGGAACTTAGTGATGAACTATAATATGCAAGGGATGGCGAAAGCGATTCCCGAGCTCTTCGTGATGCTGAAATCAACGAAGGTAGAAATCAAGAAAAAGCATCAAGTGTTGATGATTAAACAAGACCACTAGTTTCAAGAAAAGGGCAAAGGGAAAGAAAGGGAACTTCAATAAGAATGGCAAGCAAGTTGTCACTCCCGTGGAGAAGCCCAAAGCTGGACCTAAGCCTAAAAGTGAGTGCTTCTACTGCAAAGGAAATGGTCATTGGAAGCGGAACTACCCCAAATATTTGGCGGATAAGAAGGATGGCAAAGTGAACAAAGGTATATTAGATATACATGTTATTGATGTGTACCTTACTAGTGCTTGTAGTAGCCCCTGGGTATTTCATACCTATTCGGTTGCTAAGATTAGTAACTCAAAACAGGAGTTGCAGAATAAATAGAGACTAGTGGAGGGTGAAGTGACGATGTGTGTTGGAAGTGGTTCCCAGATTGATATGATCATCATCGTACACTCCCTATACTTTCGGGATTAGTGTTGAACCTAAATAAATGTTATTTGGTGTTTGTGTTAACCATGAATATGATTAGATCATGTTTATTTCAATACGTTTATTAATTTAAGACAGAGAATAATTGTTCCTCTGTTTACATGAATAAAACCTTCTATGGTCATACACCCAATGTTAATGGTTTAGTGAATCTCGATCGTAGTGATACACATATTCATAATATTGATGCCAAAAGATGCAAAGTTGATAATGATAGTGCAACTTCTTTGTGGCACTGTCGTTTGGGTCACATCGGTGTAAAGCGCATGAAGAAACTCTATGCAGATGGACTTTTGGAATCACTTGATTATGAATCATTTGATACTTGCGAACCATGCCCTATGGGCAAGATGACTAAAACTCAGTTCTCCGGAACAATGGAACAAGCTAATGATTAATTGGAAATAATACACACCGATGTATGCGGACCAATGAGTGTTGAAGCTCATGGCAAGTATTGTTATTTTTTGACATTCACAGATGATTTGAGCAGATGTGGGTATATCTACTTAATGAAACACATGTCTGAAACATTTGAAAAGTTCAAAGAATTTCAGAATGAAGTGGAGAATCATCGTAACAAGAAAATAAAGTTTCTACGATCTGGTCGTGGAGGTAAATATTTGAGTTACGAGTTTGGCCTTCATTTAAAACAATGTGGAATAGTTTCACAGCTCATGCCACCTGGAACACCACAGCGTAATGGTGTGTCCAAACGTCATAACCGTACTTTACTAGATATGGTGCGATCTATGATGTCTCTTATCATTTTACCACTATCGTTTTGGGGTTATGCATTAGAGACAGCTACATTCATGTTAAATAGGGCACCGTCAAAATTCATTGAGGCGACACCGTATGAACTGTGCTTTGGCAATAAACCTAAGCTATCGTTTCTTAAAGTTTGGGGATGCGATGCTTATGTCAAAAGGCTTCAGCCTGATAAGCTCGAACCCAAATTGGAGAAGTGCATCTTCATAGGATATCCTAAGGAAACAATTGGGTACACCTTCTACCATAGATCCGAAGGCAAGATTTTTTTGCTAAGAACGGAACCTTTCTAGAGAAGGAGTTTCTCTCGAAAGAAGTGAGTGGGAGGAAAGTAGAACTTGATGAGGTAATTATACCTTCTCTCAAATTGGAATGTAGCTCACCCGAGAAATCCGTTCCTGTGATGCCTACACCAACTAGAGAGTTAGCTAATGATAATGATCATGAAACTTCAGATCAAGTTGCTATAGAACCTCATAGGTCAACCAGAGCATGATCCGCACCAGAATGGTACGGTAATCCTGTTCTGGAAGTCATGTTACTTGACCATGACGAACCTATGAACTATGAAGAAGCTATGATGAGCCTAGATTCTGATAAATGGCTTGAGGCCATGAAATGTGAGATAGGATCCATGTATGAGAACAAAGTGTGGACTTCGGTGGATTTTCCCGATGATCAGCGACCCATAGAGAATAAATGGATCTTCAAGAAGACTGATGTTGATTGTAATGTTACTATCTATAAAGCTCGACTTGTCGCAAAAGGTATTCGACAAGTTCAAGGAGTTGACTACGATGCGACTTTCTCACCCGTAGTGATGCTTAAGTCTGTCCGAATCATGTTAGCGACTGCCGCATTTTATGATTATGAAATCTGGCAAATGGATGTCAAAACTGCATTCCTTAATGGATTTATTAAAGAAGAGTTGTATATGATGCAACCAGAAGGTTTTGTCGATCTTAAAGGTGCTAACAAAGTGTGCAAGCTCCAGTGATCCATTTATGGACTGGTGCAAGCATCTCGGAGTTGGAATATACGCTTTGATGAGGTGATCAAAGCATATGGTTTTATACAGACTTGCGGTAAATCCTGCATTTACAAGAAAGTGAGTGGGAGCACTACATCCTTTCTGATAAGTATATGTGTATGACATATTGTTGATCATAAATAATGTAGAATTTTCTAGAAAGCATAAAGGATAGTTTGAAAGTAATTTTTCAAAGAAAAATCTCAGTGAAGCTGCTTACATATTGGGCATCAAGATCTATAGAGATAGATCAAGACGCTTGATAAAATTTTTTCAATGAGTACATACCTTAACAAGATTTTGAAGTAGTTCAAAATGGAACAGTCAGAGAAGGATTTCTTGCATGTGTTGCAAGGTGTAAAGTTGAGTAAGACTCAAAACCTGACCACAGAAGAAAATAGAAAGAGAATGAAAGTCATTCCCTATGCCTCAGCCATAGGTTCTATAAAGTATGCTATGCTGTGTACCAGACCTATTGTGTACCTTATCATGAGTTTGACAAGGGGGTATGATAGTGATCCAGGAGTGAATCACCAGACAACGGTCAAAGTTATCCTTAGTTACCTAAGAGGACTAAGGAAATATTTCTCGGTTATGGAGGTGATAAAGAGTTTATCGTAAAGAGTTATGTCGATGCAAGCTTTACACCGATCCAGATGAGTCTGAGTATCAATCTGGATGCATATTGAAAGTGGGAGCAATTAGCTAGAGTAGCTTCATGCAGAGCATTTTAGGCATAGAAAATTTGCAAAATACATACGGTTCTAAATATGGCAGATCCGTTGACTAAACTTCTCTCACAAGCAAAACATGATCACACCTTAGTACTCTTTGGGTGTTAATCACATATTAATGTGAACTAGATTATTGACTCAAGTAAACCCTTTGGTTGTTGATAACATAGCGATGTGAACTATGGGGGTTAATCACATACAAATGTGAACTATTGGTGTTAAATCACATGGCGATGTGAACTAGATTATTGACTCTAGTGAAAGTGGGAGACTGAAAGAAATATGCCCTAGAGGCAATAATAAAGTTATTATTTTATATTTCCTTATATCATGATAAATGTCTATTATTCATGCTAGAATTGTATTAACCGTAAACTTGATACATGTGTGACAGCCTGTTTTTTGCCTTCTCTCTTTTCTGGACTTGATTTGCATTTGCCTTCATTTGCCTTGGTTTTGAGTTTTAAGAATCAATTCAAATGGACTTTTCAATTGGGCATGCCCTTGACTTTCACCCAAGTGACCCATCTGCCCCTCATCTACCTCCATTTCTTTCTAAAAACCTAGAATGGCCCATTGAATATTTTTCATAAGTGAAAATATTCATTTTCTTTCTGAAAGCTCATTTCAGAAATTAGAGCTCCAAAGCAACCCCAATTTTTATAGCTCCAAAAATCCTGAGATAATTCCTGAATTTTCTTTGGACCTTGGCCCACCTCCCTGAGTAAAAATATTGCATGACTTTTTGTAATATTTTTACTATAGAAAATCTTTTCCATTCAGGCCCAAAACTGCACTTTGTACAACAAGTGTATTTTTCCTAAATCTTTTGGAGCTGATCTTTCTTGACCTTAAACACCCTCTTAAGAAACCCTTAACCCCAAGAGATCAGCCCTAATGGCCTTCTAGAACCTAGCCAAACTTGGCGACCATGTTTCTCTCCAGAAACTTGCCAGCAAGCTTGAGTCACTTCTGGTCACCTGGGTTCGAGTTTTCACCTTTGTTAGACCAAACACTGCGTGGACTCTAGCCCAGACATGGTTTGGCAGCATTTGGGCATCGTTTTGGCAATGCCAGGGCGGTGACCGCGTGTGGACACGGGGCCTGGCATCCGTTCGACGCGCTCTGTGTCGCGCCAGTGCCTCTGTTCAGCGCGTGCTTGAGCCAGAGCTCGCCGACGACTGCCGCACCATGCCACCACCCTCATCTCTTCGCCCTTGACCTCTCACTGGCACTCGCTGACGCCGGAGACACCGCAGCGAGCACATGCGCATCGCGACCAAAAGCCACAGTGCACCCGTGCCCCTGTCTTCTTCTCCCCTTCCTCCCTGTGATCGTCCGTGAGCGTGGACAGCCTCCGCGTGATCGCTGAGCTCCTTGCGCCCTCGCTGACGCTCCTCATCGCCTCTCTCCACCTTCTAGAGAGCTCCGACGGCGACACATCCCCCCTTCCCCTCCGGCTAAAAATTGAGCCCCTCCCCTCCGTTCCAGCGCCACCCACAACCCCATCCAACCTTCACACACACGCATCACTGCCACAGCTCGGCCGGGCAGGCCTCTGGCCGCCGTGCCCAACCAGAGCTCGTCGGCGACACCCGTAGCTCAGCCACCCCATCCTCGACCTCCTAGAGCCCAACCAAACCCCTAGGCGCATCCCTGGAGCCCCTCTGGTGCCGTCCCGAAGCCCCAGAGCCCCTAGAACAGCCCCTCGCCGTCGCCTTCTTCCTCTCCGGCAAGGCCCGACCGCCGCCGTCCACTTGCGAGCAACTCTAGCCGTCTCTTGCCATGCCACGGGTACAAGCAGGTGCGTCGTAGCCCCCTCTCCATTTCTGTCCCTCCAGTCTGGCCCAAGGAGACCTCCTCGCCGACGTGAGCTCCGACGAATCGCCGCCGCGAGCTCCGGTGAATCGCCGCCGCGTTCTGTTTCTCTTCCCCTCCTCTCTCTCTCCTGACCGGTGGGGCCCGCTATCAGCCTCTCCGCTCGCACCCGAAGCGGTACGAGTGGAGGCATCTTTTGGCTTTACGCCATCGATGTCACCCCCCCTGGATTTTCTATTTATTCATTTAATTCAAATATTTTGACCAGAGCTTTGACCTTGAATATCTCCTAGCCTATAAGTCCAAATGAGTTGATTCTTTTTGCATTTGGTTTGTTACAGAAAACTCTAGCAACACACCAAAGTGTGGTTTTTTCCTTGCTGCCTAGAATTTCTGGTGATTTTCAGAGTGGTTCTTGATATTTTGTTTTGTGCTTTTTAAATATTTTCAGAGGGAGAAACTTGTCTTGAAGCTGTCCAGGAGGAGTGTGAACCTCCTTTGCACTAAGGCAAGCCACAATAACATTTGGATGGTGTCATCTCAATATCTATGATTTTCCACTTGAATATGAGCTAATTTTCATGCATTTAAAATATTTAAAATAATTATGCTTGTTTTAGTTACCGGTTAATTGCATGGAGTAGTTTAATCAAGTAGAGTAAAGTTGTAGCTTTATGGTAATGCTTTGATAAATAATGGTAGTTTCTTTTGATAATTGCTATTTTCATATTAAATATAAATGACTAAAAATGAGTTTTGATAATAACAAGGGTAGTAACATCAGTAGCTTTGTTGATGAGTAGTGCAAGATAGTTATTTCTGTGATGTTGATCCATTCTGATGACTTGCATCTTGAGCATATCGAGTAGTTGCATGATCATGGCATCGTATGGCTTGTAGTGAGTTTATTTTCAAGTTAAACTTGATAATAATCCAACTTGAATATTAAGTTGACCAAGTCATGGTGCCTCTGAATCGAGTTCTTTTCAGTGCGACCACATTTACCTTATGAGGGGTCTTGATTCGATCCTTTGTCATGCCTCTTGCCGGTGCCTCCAACTGGGGAAAGTTATGGGCATGCGGTACCCTGGCCCGATAAGCAGACATAACCTTGAGTGCTCGGTTGTTTTTATGGTACCCTGTCCTCGTTCGGGACCGTTTTGCCACGACGATGGCCGCAGATACCTTTGGTGGGCATGGGCCACCCAGGACTTAGCCCTAAGAGGGAGTGAGTCGGAGTGGCTAGGTGTAGGACCTTGAAGTATGTCTAGAGGGGGGGTGATTAGACTACTTGACGAATAAAAAAACTTAACCTTTTCCCAATTTTAGAGTTTGGCAGATTTTAGCTATCTTAGGACAAGTCAAGCAATCATCACACAATTCAAGCAAGCATGCAAAGAGTGTATAGGCAGCGGAAATTAAAGCATGCAACTTGCAAGAAAGTAAAGGGAATGGTTTGGAGGATTCAAACGCAATTGGAGACACGGATGTTTTTGGCGTGGTTCCGATAGGTGGTGCTATCGTACATCCACGTTGATGGAGACTTCAACCCACGAAGGGTAACGGCTGCGTGAGTCCACGGAGGGCTCCACCCATGAAGGGTCCACGAAGTAGCAACCTTGTCTATCCCACCATGGTCATCGCCCACGAAGGACTTGCCTCACTAGCGGTAGATCTTCACGAAGTAGGCGATCTCCTTGCCCTTACAAACTCCTTGGTTCAACTCCACAATCTTGTCGAAGGCTCCCAAGTGACACCTAGCCAATCTAGGAGCCACCACTCTCCAAGAAGTAACAAATGGTGCGTTGATGATGAACTCCTTGCTCTTGTGCTTCAAATGATAGTCTCCCCAAAAATCAACTCTCTCTCATAGGATTTGGATCTGGTGGAAAGAGGGTTTGAGTGGAAAGCAACTTGGGGAAGGCTAGAGATCAAGATTCATATGGTAGGAATGGAATATCTTGGCCTCAACACATGAGTAGGTGGTTCGCTCTTAGAAATGGTAAGTTAGAAGTGTAGGTTTAGTCTAATGGCTCTCTCCACGAATGAAGAGGAGGTGGAGGGTATATATAGCCTCCACACAAAATCTAACCGTTACACACAATTTACCAAACTCGGTGGGACCGAATCGTTAAACTCGGTCGGACCGATTTAGTAAACCTAGTGACCGTTAGTGATTTTCGGTGGGACTGACATGCATCTCGGTGAGGCCGATTCGGTTAGGGTTAGGGCATAACGTAATCTCGGTGAGACCGATTACACAAACTCGGTGAGACCGATTTGGTAATAAGCTTTCCAGAGAGTTGGTCAGGTAAACTCGGTGGGACCGATTTGCTCTTTTCGGTGAGACCGAAATGTTACAAAAAGGAAACAAAGAGTTTACATTGCAATCTCAGTGGGACCGATCGCTCACTTCGGTTAGACCGAAACGTTATGAAGGGAAATAGAGAGATTGCAACCCCATCTCGGTGAGACCGAGATCCCTATCGGTAAGACCGATTTGCTTAGGGTTTGTGGCAGTGGCTATGACTTTTGGAATCGGTGGCGCCGGATAGAAAGAATCGGTGTGACCGATTTTGGCTTTAGGTTTAGGTCATTTGTGGATGTGGGAAAGTAGTTGAGGGTTTTGGAGCATATCACTAAGCACATGAAGCAAGAGGCTCATTAAGCAACACCTCATCCCTTCTTGATAGTATTGGCTTTTCCTATAGACTCAATGTGATCTTGGATCACTAAAATGTAAAATGAAGAGTCTTGAGATTTTGAGCTTGAGCCAATCCTTTGTCCTTAGTATTTTGAGGGATCCACTTTCATCATCCATGCCATGCCATTCATTGAGCTTTCCTGAAATAATGGTCTTGGAATAGCATTAGCTCAATGAGCTATATGTTGTTATGAATTACAAAAACCACCTAGGAATAGTTACACTTTCAATCTCCCCCTTTTTGGTAATTGATGACAACATATAGATCAAAGCTTCGACAAATGATAATAAAATTTAAATAAAATCGTCGCTTTGAGAAGTATGTGATAAGCAAGAGCTCCCCCTAAATTTGTGCATAGTTTTAGATTTGCTTTGGACTGCAAATGCATAATGAATTAGGCTCATGGGTTACTCTTCCATGCCACATACATCTTGGTGGAGCGCTCAAAATAATAAACAATGAATACATGCACTCATCACCAAGCATAGTGAGTGATCACATAAGATAGATAGGATAATATCAAGCATGCATAAGTGTAGCTTATGATCAAACACATGATCATCAATGTCTCACAAGCATAATATCTCAACCAAAAGCAAACAAAGATTGAAAAACCACCAAATAAAGCAAGAGAGAACAAAAGCAACACACTCTCTCTCGAAGCCTATGATATATACATTTTTCCCCCTTTGGCAACAAGTTACCAAAAAGTTCATAGAAAATGCATAGTGCTAGATCGACTCTCGGGATTGATCTTCTGGTGGTGGTGTCCTGATAACTCCAAGAACGAAGGCTTCAGTTGAAGTAGAGGGTGCTGGAGTTGATGCTGAAGCTGGTTACACTAGAGCTGAAGGGGTAGTAGCTGGTGCTGAAAATGTTGCTCTAGTGTCTGTCACTGGCACTGCAACTGACCTCTGGGCTCTGGGCACTCTGGCAAACACATTGGTGGTAGTCTTTCCCTTCCTCTCCTGCATGTCATCCTGCAGCTGCTCCACAACTGACTGAATCTCAGTTACCTTGACATCTAGATCATAGAATTTTTGTTCCATGATTCTTTCCAGGCTCTCCTTGTTTTGAGTTAGGGTGGCCAACCCCTTCTCAATCCTCAGAGATGATGCTATCAAGTAACCAAGCTGCTCCTGTTTGGTTTTCAAGAAATATTCAGATGCCTCCTCTTGAGTTGGCATCTTGGCAGCCTTCTCCCTCTTTGCCTTCTCCTTCTTCTCCTGAGCTTGAACGATGATGGATCATCCTCATTCATGACAACCTAATTGTCTTCAAAGTCTGGATAGAGTGGAAAATGTTCCCTATCCAATAGATATTTGTCAGTTCCCATCTTTGAGTTGATCAATTCCTGAATCTGAGGGGCATATCCACAGCTCCTCTTATGATCTGCTCCAGTCCTATTTATGGTTTCAACTATAAGGCTCATGACTTTGAATTTTTGTGGCACATCAAATAAATGCAACATATTGATGGCATGCCCTCTGATCATGTTATGGTCACCAGACTTGGGCAACAAAGTGTGCCTCAGAATCCAATTTGTAGTAGGCAGCCCTGACAACAGAAAATGGACTGATCCAAAAGTGAAAGTCTCTAGGGCTTTGTCTGGGATCTCCTTGTACATGTGTGCCATGGTATTGTGTCCCATTTTCTTCTTGGCATAAACATCTAGATCATCATCATTTTCCTTTGGGGCATTTATCAGTTTTGCCCATTTTTCTACAGTGGATTGGTACCTTGTACCTTCAGACATCCAAACAATTCTTCCATCTGGGTAAAAATGTGCTGCAGAGTAGAATTGCATGATAAGTTCATCATTCCAATTTGTGAGCTTTTGCCCAACAAAATCTGCAACTCCACAAGCAACAAAGCTGTCTTGCACTCCAGGATAGTGCTGTTCATTTTCCTTGATGAATTTCCAGTCAACCCACCTCATGTCACAGACTATGGGCTTCTTGTCCAATAAGATTGTCTCATAGAAGTCCTGCTGTTCCTTTGTATGGAACCTATAATCAACAACAGTTATTCTCCTTGTGGCATATGGATCTGCCATCCTCCATATCCTTAGTCCTGAGTCTTTTCTGATGTTCATGTCCTCAGCCACAGGATGGGCATCATTGTGGTCTGGTATCTTTGGCTTGAGCTTTCTTAGAACCTGTCCTTCTTCTTCTTCCTCCTCAGCAACCTCAGGCACTGGGGCCTTGTTCTTCTCAGCAGCTGGAATACTCCTGGTATTCCTCTTTGGTGCAGACTTGGCCTTGGGGGCAGCTTTGGGTGCTTCCTTGGGCTTAGATGTTACAGCCCCAGATTTAATAGCATCACCCATAAGCTTTGGTGCCTTTGGTGCTGGTGCAGAAGGCTCTTCCTCTTCCATCATGGAAGGTTGCCCTACAACTCTGGCCATGGTCTTCTTGACACTTTCCTTCCTCTTCTTGCTTTCATCAGCTGGCTCTTTGGGATCAGGAGTTTCAGGCAGTTGAGTTGATGCTCTGGCCTTGGGCATAGGTTGCCTTCTTGCAGGCCTTTTAATCTTCATGCCTGGCTTTATATCTTTTGCTAAGCCATATTCCTTCTTGAGCTCCACTTTCTTGGAAGTAGCCTTATCTTCCTCAGCTTTGTAATCTTCATCCTCTGAATCTGAAGTTCTTTTCCTCCTTTCCCTAGTTGCAGCCTTAGGCAAATTGCTAGGAGTACTTCTGCTCCCTTCATCTGAAGTTGAGGGACTAGTGCCCTCACTCAAGTCCATCTGCTCTTCTGACCTGTTCTGGCTGTCACTTTGATCAAACATACTGCAAAAGCTGACTGCTGACCCTGTGAAGAGTTATAGATGAGATAGAAAAGATGAGCATCACAAAATGCAGAGGTTTTTGCAAAAGAATGACTCAAAAGTTCAGTCTTAGTTTTCCACAGAAACCATTTCAGATCCACTGATTTTCAAACTCGGTGATACCGAAGCAGTTTTGGAACCTAAACTAATGATCTCGGTTGGACCGAGTTTCAGTTCGGTGGCACCAAGACTGCTAGGGTTTCACAGAATCCTCAAATCGGTTGCACCAGTTAGTAATTCTCGGTCAGACCGAGAGTCACTAGTGCAATGGCATAAGCCAAATCGGTGAGACCGAGTTTTTCAACTCGGTGGGTCCGAGATGGTTTCGGCGGAAACCTAACTCTAAAAATTTGAATCACATCTAATCTATGATCTACTTTGGCTGGATAGAAGAGTTTCAATCGTGGCAAGAATCAATATGAAAACAATGTGCCAGGAATCAGACGTGGATAGCACAAATATTAAGTCCATACGCTAACTTGGTGGTGGACTTGCTACGGCGGCAATGGCGGGGACGAAATCTGTTGACGGCGGCGGAGACCAGCGACAGGAGGCTGCTGGCGACGAGGAGACGATCCGGAGACCACGATGGCAGAGCGAGCTGTTGCGCGAGCGAAGGGTTTTGGAGAAATTTCCAAAATTTTGCCCGTGGCTATATATAGCCCGACCCTGTCGGTGTGACCGAGTGGAACAACTCGGTGGCACCGAGATGCATAACTGTGTTCAGTTACAGCAAATCGGTGAGACCGAAAAGTTCAAATTGGTTGCACCGAGATTGAAAACTCAGATCAACTTGATGATCTCGGTAGGACCAAAATGGAGGAATCGGTCAGACCGAGAATCACAAAGAGGTTTTGGAAGTTTAAGTCTATGACGAATCAGGGACTCCGAGTGCTCCTCACATAGAGTGGTTCGAATCTGACTTGATCAAATTTTGTGATGTAGCATGAATAGAGTTTGAGACGAGAAAATCATAGATAACTAAAGAAGGTTCTTAGGCATTCTTGTCCATCCACTTGGCACAAAGAAAAGAAACCAAACAAACAAAACAACAAGTGGATGTCCTTGAATGAGTAAAATATGCACCAACATGCTCACACAATAAGATGTCAATTGAAATATGTGGCAAAGCATGCACAACCAATTTTGGCATCTATCAAGCAATTGGCGATGACTAGGTCATCTATATATGAGTATATTGACTTAGGAGTCAAATGAAAACATTTGATCATAGGTCATACTCATCGTTTAAGCTCAAGTGGGGTTACCACTTTTACATAATGCATTAATGTGTTCACACCATTAGAGTTGCTTTGACTCAATTCTTAGAGTTAAGCCCCACCTAGATGTGAGATCCCCCCTTAGAGGGATGAACTAACCTTGGGATTTGTCGATGATGACTTCATGTAGGTGTTGAAGATGTAGATGCTCAATGTTGATGTAGATCATTTGGAGCAATCCTTTGGAGTGAGTTGCACTTTCAACTTGCCTACATGGGTTAGTCCCACAAGGAACAAACAAGAATATCCATAGACATAGAGTGATGCACACACAAGATGATGTCCATGAAAAAATTAGGTTACCTTGTCCCTTGCCTTACCAACATGAGGGTTTGTGACTCCTTGAACTAGTGCAAGATGTGAAAGTTGATTGCACTTGTTCTTGCCAAAATGATATGAGTGAAGAATGTTGGCGGAGTCACCCTCAAGAACTCTCTAGTTCTTCTTCTTCGGGATCCACATCATCTTGATGGGAATCCTTGGAGTTATAGTTGTACTTGATGAAGTAGAACTTGACGTAGTCTTGGGGACCCACTTGAACGAGGCTTTAGGTGCTTCTTCAAATGCATCAATCTCTTCTTGAAGCTTGTCCTTGCCTTTGTTCTTGTGGTCTTGTGGTGGAAGATCATCTTGAGCTTGTGTCCCCTTGAAGGAAGTAGGATCATACTTCTCTTGTTGAGGAACAAACTTTGTCTTGGGGTATTGACCTTCTTCCTACTCAACTCCATTGGCGTTGAACTTTCGTTCAAAACCAACACCTTGATTCTTCCGGTGTCTTCCTTGCTTGCGTACAATTTCCTCGAATTGCTTACTCCCGGCAAGGCTCTTGTAAACACCTTTCTCTATAATTCCCTTCAATAAACTATTTTCTTGCTCAAGTGTAACTTGGCTAAGAGAATCATTAGTGGAATCAAGAGAACTACTAGAAGCAACAACATTGGATTTGACATTATTATTGTTACTACTAGAGGAAGTATCTTTCTTGTACTTGTTACTAGACTTGACTTGAGGCATGTAAGTAGATAAGAGTAAACGCTTGGCAATGTAAGAAGAACTTTTCTTGCGGAGATCATCATTGATTGCCTTTAAGAACTCATGCTCTTGCTCAAGATTGAGATTTTCAAAGCGTAACTTCTCATGAGCCCTTAAAAGTTCTCGATGATCTTCGAAGATAGTTTCATGAGCCAACTTAAGAGTGTTTAGTTCTTTAGTTAGAAGCTCAATTTTCTCCTTATCATTGTCATTCGTTTGATTAGCATGATTAATTGATGTTTCATCATAGTATTCATCACTAGAGTTGTTAACAAGTAAATCATCATCCATAAGCAAGTCATCTTCATCACTATTGAAATCAACATACTCAGGATGTGTTACCTTTGGACCTTTGGCCATGAAGCATCTTCCAATTCCTTCATTTGGTGAATCAAATATGTCGTAGGAGTTGGTTGAGACAAGTGCTACACCGGCAACACCTTCATCTTGAGTATGTTCGGAGTCGGAGTGATAGCTTCTCTCGGAGTGATTGTCAGAGTCAGAGCCGGAAACCCATTCACCAACATGAGCTTGATGTCTTCGTTTTGTGTAGCTCCTTGATGACTTGTCCTTCCTTTCCGAATCCTTGCTTCTCCGTGAGGGTCTTCGTTCATAACGATCATCTCTACTCCTCCTCTCTCTTGTTGGTGATTCTTCTCGTTTGCTTCTTCTTTTTGGAGAATCTTCTCTTCTTTTGTAGGGTGCCGTACACTCATTGGAGTAGTGTCCAGGCTTCCCACAATTGTAGCAATTGCGCTCTCGACTAGAAGATCTCTTGTCATGATAAGACCTTGACTTGGAGCTTCTTTCTTTGCTTCTAATCTTGTAGAATTTGTTGAAGTTCTTCACCATTAAGCTCAATTCTTCATTGAAGGTTTGTTTCTCACTTGATGATGTGGGGGCTTCACTTGAGGCTTTGTAAGAACCACTTGACTTGTTGTGAAGTTCCTCCTTGTCCTTGAGTGACATCTCATGAGCAACAATCCTTCCAATGACTTCCGTTGGCTTGAGATTTTTGTAGTTTGGCATCATTTGGATCAAAGTGCACACGGTATCATACTTTCCATCCAATGCTCTTAGGATCTTTTTGATGATGAATCTGTCGGTCATCTCTTCACTCCCTAAGCCGGCAATCTCATTTGTGATAAGTGCAAGCCTAGAGTACATTTCAGCGACACCTTCACCATCCTTCATTTTGAACTTGTCAAGCTGACTTTGGAGCACATCCAACTTGGATTCCTTGAAGGATTCGGTACCTTCGTGCATATCAATCAAAGTATCCCAAATTTCCTTTGCATTCTCAAGACGGCTGATTTATTGAATTCTTCGGGGCACAATCCGTTGAAGATGATGTCACATGCTTGAGCGTTGTATTGCAGCATCTTCAATTCTTCAGCATTTGCTTCACGGTTTGGTTCTCTCCCATCAAAGAATTCACCTTGCAAGCCAATACAAATAATTGCCCAAACGGCAGGGTTATGTCCGAGAATATGCATTTTCATCTTATGCTTCCAAGTAGCAAAATTAGTACCATCAAAGTAAGGACCTCTACGGTGATAATTTCCCTCGCTAGACGCCATACTCTCCTAGGTTGTGAAACCAAGGCTATGACCACCAAAAGCTATGGAAATCAAAGCAAATGGAGAATAAAGCTCTGATGCCACTTGTAGGACCTTGAAGTATGTCTAGAGGGGGGTGATTAGACTACTTGACGAATAAAAAAACTTAACCTTTTCCCAATTTTAGAGTTTGGCAGATTTTAGCTATCTTAGGACAAGTCAAGCAATCATCACACAATTCAAGCAAGCATGCAAAGAGTGTATAGGCAGCGGAAATTAAAGCATGCAACTTGCAAGAAAGTAAAGGGAAGGGTTTGGAGGATTCAAACGCAATTGGAGACACGGATGTTTTTGGCGTGGTTCCGATAGGTGGTGCTATCGTACATCCACGTTGATGGAGACTTCAACCCACGAAGGGTAATGGCTGCGCGAGTCCACGGAGGGATTCCCCCACGAAGGGTCCACTAAGTAGCAACCTTGTCTATCCCACCATGGTCGTCGCCCACGAAGGACTTGCCTCACTAGCGGTAGATCTTCACGAAGTAGGCGATCTCCTTGCCCTTACAAACTCCTTGGTTCAACTCCACAATCTTGTCGGAGGCTCCCAAGTGACACCTAGCCAATCTAGGAGACACCACTCTCCAAGAAGTAACAAATGGTGCGTTGATGATGAACTCCTTGCTCTTGTGCTTCAAATGATAGTCTCCCCAACACTCAACTCTCTCTCTCATAGGATTTGGATCTGGTGGAAAGAGGGTTTGAGTGGAAAGCAACTTGGGGAAGGCTAGAGATCAAGATTCATATGGTAGGAATGCAATATCTTGGCCTCAACACATGAGTAGGTGGTTCTCTCTCAGAAATGGTAAGTTGGAAGTGTAGGTTTAGTCTGATGGCTCTCTCCACGAATGAAGAGGAGGTGGAGGGGTATATATAGCCTCCACACAAAATCTAACCGTTACACACAATTTACCAAACTCGGTGGGACCGAATCGTTAAACTTGGCCGAACCGATTTAGTAAACCTAGTGACTGTTAGTGATTTTTGGTGGGACTGACATGCATCTCGGTGAGGCCGATTCGGTTAGGGTTAGGGCATAACGTAATCTCGGTGAGACCGATTACACAAACTCGGTGAGACCGATTTGGTAATAAGCTTTCCAGAGAGTTGGTCAGGTAAACTCGGTGGGACCGATTTGCTCTTTTCGGTGAGATCGAAATGTTACAAAAAGGAAACAGAGAGTTTACATTGCAATCTCGGTGGGACCGATCGCTCACTTCGGTTAGACCGAAACGTTACGAATGGAAACAGAGAGATTGCAACCCCATCTCGGTGAGACCGAGATCCCTATCGGTAAGACCGATTTGCTTAGGGTTTGTGGCAGTGGCTATGACTTTTGGAATCGGTGGCGCCGGATAGAAAGAATCGGTGTGACCGATTTTGGCTTTAGGTTTAGGTCATTGGTGGATGTGGGAAAGTAGTTGAAGGTTTTGGAGCATATAACTAAGCACATGAAGCAAGAGGCTCATTAAGCAACACCTCATCCCTTCTTGATAGTACTGGCTTTTCCTATAGACTCAATGTGATCTTGGATCACTAAAATGTAAAATGAAGAGTCTTGAGCTTTTGAGCTTGAGCCAATCCTTTGTCCTTAGTATTTTGAGGGATCCACTTTCATCATCCATGCCATGCCATTCATTGAGCTTTCCTGAAATAATGGTCTTGGAATAGCATTAGCTCAATGAGCTATATGCTGTTATGAATTACCAAAACCACTTAGGGATAGTTGCACTTTCACCAGGAGAGTGTCATGGCAAGGGAAGGGTTTCGTCAGAACTCCGTGGTCCACCCGAATGGGAATGCGAGGCCCTTGAGTTTCGTAGTGTGGGTAAAGTGCGCTACCTCTGCAGAGTGTATTTTAATCTATTGATAGCCGCGTCTCAGTTATGGACACAACTCGGTAGTAAGTCACACCATGGATCAACAACTATAATTAATCCTGCACACTTGGTATTTTTGTGGAACTGGTTTCATGATGACTTGTGGATCATGTGATGATCGTAAGTGATTGGCTTCAGTTGTGATCCGGATAAGATCACCATTTGGTTATAGTGGTAACCCGTCTGGTAAGCGAGCCCAAGGGACTCGGTGCACATGTTGGTTTCATTGCATTCGTAGTATCACTTGCATTGCATTAAACCTAGATATTGTTTGTCATTGTGCTTATGTTTGTTGTGAGATTGCAAGTACATTTAATGTACTGACCTAGCGTGTCATGCCAGCTTTCAGGCAAGACTGATCGGATCAGAGAGCGTCCCGCGTCTAGCATCGTGTCCACGTCGGTGTCCCTGTATTATGGAGTTCCAATTCGTCGTTATTCCGCTGCCACGTAGTTGATATGATCGAGGCCCATTCATGTTCATTAAATAATGTACATACTATTCAGCTTCACCATGTGTGCCACTTGGCCTCTTATCTTGATGTAATCTAAGACTTATGTATCCGCTAGCATTAATAAAGCGGTTGTATCTGTACCATGATGTTGTGTGTTGCCAAAAGACTTGATCTCTGGGCTGGCAATGCAAGGTAAACCGGTTGCTCTGAGCCGGGGTGCCACAACACTTGGTATCAGACCCGCGCTGATTGTAGGACATGCTAGACCGTTAGTGCGTTAGTAAAACGGTAGATAGCTATGTCTGATTGTCGGTAGTCATAGAAATTGATTGCTGCATTGCATGCATGTTTATTTGTTGTTATTACTAATCCTTTGGTGATTGTGAGTGTAGATGGCACCAGTTCCAATCTTGTACCATCCGGATCCAGCTCCATACACATCGCCGCACTTGCTTCAGAACATATGGTGACGACTCTATCTAGAGGGTGCTGATCCAGTGTATCAGGTGTATCGGGAGCAGCTGGTCGGTTTGCTGTATGAGTATTACGCTGAGGTCACTCTACACCATAGTTCCCCTTCTGACGCTTACACTCGTTCCTCTAAGGGTGGACTCGCTTCTACGTCATCTCAGGTGGTCCAGTTTGCTGCTATCGAGGCTCTTGTAGACTTGTGCTACAACGAGGTTCGCATGCACACCCACCCAGGTTTTTACTACTACCCATCTCTACAAGAGAATGGGCGTATTCGCTTCCCTCTTATTGATCCGGCGTGCGATCGTCCTTCTAGCCACCTTTCTCGCTATATCACAGCCAGTTATCTCTTGATCTATGAGTTAGCTTGAGAGCTAACCCGAGCTCAGATGGCCCTTGCCGCAGATCGGAATAGGAACCCTCTACCCACTGTCGGTTTCACTCCATATGTTCCTCCCACTTCTAGTACCCCGGTGACCACCCAGGGTACCACCAACCCTTTGGCAGTGACTCCTCACAATGCCCCTTTTGCATGGTCTTCCCTTATCGCTACTCCTGCAACTCCAATGCTTAGATATCATACCACACCTGCCCCTGAGGGAGAGTCCTCGAGGCAGCGTCATCATGTTTCTTTTAATCCGGAGGTCTCCACTATCAGTTCGGGGTCTGAGTCTGGTTCAGGAGAGGAGCCTGCAATAGCACCAGCCAAGCAGTAGACGCTAGAGTATCATCTTCGTCATGAGTATGATGTATGGGTGTAGTCGTACGTGTCATGATGTTTAGTTTAATGTATGAGGGTAGTGAACCCGTCATGATGTTATCTTTTATGCTAAGTCTATGTATAATTATGTTGGAACCTTTTTATTCGCCTTGGTTTCTTTTCGCCGTGTTTTCTGGGTTTGTCATTGGCTTTTTCCTCCCATTTTGGATATTTCTCATCACGGTTGCCTTGCATTGGGCAAATAAATAATAGGATGATGCGGGGAGGTAGCAGCAGCCAAGCTTGTGAGGATGTCCCTGTTCGTCGCTCTGCCTGGCAAGCAGGACATTCCCCCGAGCCATATATACCAGCCACCACCACCTCCACCGCCACATCTGCCCTCCATCGAGAAGATTATGAGAATGTTTGAAGAAATAAGAAACAACAATCTGATGGAGATGCTGAAAAGTATGCAAGTTATGGTTGGACAAAATGGAAATCAGAATGGTCATTACTCCAAGCTGCCAGATTTTCAAAGGACCAAGCCTCCCAGTTCCAGTCAAGCTGTTGATCCACTGGAAGCCGATGATTGGTTGAGCACCATTGAGAGGAAGTTGGAAATTGCTCGCACTGAAGAAGGATACAGGGTTTCGTTCGCGACACATTATCTCGAAGGAGCTGCTGCTATATGGTGGGATAATGCTAAAGCTATGTGGCCAACGGACGAGGAAATTACGTGGACCAAATTCAAGGATCATTTCCACAAGTATCATATACCCACCGGAATTATGAAGATCAAGCAACGCAAATTCCTCGCCCTTACTCAAGGAAGCATGACAGTAAGTGAATACCTGCATAAATTCAACCATCTGGCCCGGTATTCTCTCTACGATGTGGCCACCAAAGAAAGGAAGGTCGAAAGATTCCTTGGCAGACTGAACCAGCACCTCAGATGCACTCTCAGCATGTTTGATTTTCCGAACTTCCAAACTCCGGTGAACAAGGCCCTCATCGCAGAAAGGGAACACAAGCTCATTCATGACAGCAGGACCGCAAATAATGATCACAAGCGCAAATTCGAGCCTAAGAAGGATATGCAACCAGTGCAGAAGGCTCATACATGGCAACAGACTCAGGTGGAGTATAAGCCCAACTGGCACCAGAATGTCAACAAGACCACAACTCAAGTCAACAATGTCGTAACCAATCCGGTGCGTGAAGACTGTCAGTGCAACAATGCCTGCTTCAGCTGTGGACAAACCGGACATTACGCTAGGCAATGTCCCAAGAACGGCAAGCCAGTAGTCTCCTACCGTCCACAAGTCAACCATCTGGAGTCATATTCCAACCCGAATACCATCAAAGGCCAGATCCATCATATCTCTCCTGACGAAGCCCAAGAAGACCCGGAAGTCGTCATTGGTATGTTTCCTGTTAATAGCATACTTGTAGTAATTTTATTTGATTCTGGGGTTCCCACTCTTTTATTTCGCGGAGTTTTGCTGCCCAAAACAAATTCCCCTGCTCAATTTTGGGCAAAAGTATGATGGTACAATCCCCGGGTTCGGTGCTCCGAAGTAATCTGGTCTGCCGACATTTGGAATTTGAGATGAAAGGAGTCAAGTTTCCAACAACTTTTTTTTACTGTGAACTATGGGCAAACCCCCACAACATTTCAAAAAAATTATTAAAAAATGGTAACAGTTACAACAACATGATTACAAGAGGTAACCAAGAAGAAAGGAAAAACTAAACAACAAGCTAAACTTAAGGGGCAGGAAGGAGATCCATTTCAGCAAGTCATCCTTGTAAACAGATTTGATTTTGTGCTGCATAAGAGTCATGTCATGCCTAAAAGCACATCTCCATTTATTGAAACTTGCCCTCTCACCTCTGAAAACCTTGGCATTCCTGATGATCCAGATATTCCAGTAGGCAATGAACACCACTTCAGTGAAAAAAGGCTTATCAAAACTTCTCCTTGCCTAAATAACCAAGTTAGACATGGAGTTTCCAGTAGACCAATCAATCTGCAGATAATTCCAAACCCTAACACTGAAGTTGCAATTAAGAAATAGATGGTCTCTGGTTTCTCTAGTTTGCAGGGGGCAGAGCTTACAATAAACACCATCATCCATGTGCCAATGTCTCCTATCAACCATATCCTTGGTGTTCAGCATGTCCATGATAAGCATCCAAGCAAATACCTTGATCTTTAGAGTGCAAGAGGATTTCCAAATCCAGCAAAGTAAGGGATTGAAAGCTTCAGACACAAACGTATGGCAATAGAACAGCTTGGGCTTGAAGACCTTTGAGGAACCCTGCAATAACCACAAATCCTTGGAAGTAGCTGTTGGGGAACGTAGCAGAAATTCAAAATTTTCCTACGTGTCACCAAGATCTATCTATGGAGAAACCAGCAACGAGGGGAAGGAGAGTGCATCTACATACCCTTGTAGATCACTAAGCGGAAGCTTTCAAGAGAACGGGGTTGAAGGAGTCGTACTCGTCGTGATCCAAATCACCGGAGATCCTAGTGCCGAACGGACGGCACCTCCGCGTTCAACACACGTACAGCCCGGTGACGTCTCCCACGCCTTGATCCAGCAAGGAGAGAGGGAGAGGTTGAGGAAGACTCCATCCAGCAGCAGCACAACGGCGTGGTGGTGATGGAGGAGCGTGGCAATCCTGCAGGGCTTCGCCAAGCACCGCGGGAGAGGAGGAGTAGGGAGAGAGGTAGGGCTGCACCAAGAGGGAGAGATTCTCATGTGTATGACAGCCCAAAACCTCAAGTATATATAGGGGGAAAGGGGGGGCTGCGCCCCCTTTAGGGTTTCCCACCCCAAGGGGTGCGGCCAGCCCTAGATGGGACTTGGGGGGCGGCCAAGAGGGGGAGAGAGGGGAGGCGCGCCTGGGGTGGGCCTTAGGGCCCATCTGCCCTAGGGTTTGCCCTCTCCCCTCCTAGTTGCGCCTTGGGCAAGGGTGGGAGGCGCACCAGCCCACTCTGGGGCTGGTCCCTTTCCACTCTAGGCCCATGCAAGCCTCCGGGGCCGGTGGCCCCACTTGGTGGACCCCCGGGACCCTCCCGGTGGTCCCGGTACATTACCGATAAAACCCGAAACTTTTCCGGTGACCAAAACAGGACTTCCCATATATAAATCTTTACCTCCGGACCATTCCGGAACTCCTCGTGACGTCCGGGATCTCATCCGGGACTCCTAACAACATTCGGTAACCACATACAAACTTCCTTTATAACCCTAGCGTCATTGAGCCTTAAGTGTGTAGACCCTACGGGTTCGGGAACCATGCAGACATGACCGAGACGTTCTCTAGTCAATAACCAACAGCGGGATCTGGATACCCATGTTGGCTCCCACGTGTTCCACGATGATCTCATCGGATGAACCACGATGTCAAGGACTCAATCAATCCCGTATACAATTCCCTTTGTCTAGCGGTATTGTACTTGCCCGAGATTCGATCGTCGGTATACCGATACCTTGTTCAATCTCGTTACCGGCAAGTCTCTTTACTCGTTCCGTAACACATCATCCCGTGATCAACCCCTTGGTCACATTGTGCACATTATGATGATGTCCTACCGAGTGGGCCCAGAGATACCTCTCCGTTTACACGGAGTGACAAATCCCAGTCTCGATTCGTGCCAACCCAACAGACACTTTCGGAGATACCTGTAATGCACCTTTATAGCCACCCAGTTACGTTGTGACGTTTGGTACACCCAAAGCATTCCTACGGTATCCGGGAGTTGCACAATCTCATGGTCTAAGGAAAAGATACTTGACATTAGAAAAGCTTTAGCATACGAACTACACGATCTTTGTGCTAGGCTTAGGATTGGGTCTTGTCCATCACATCATTCTCCTAATGACGTGATCCCGTTATCAACGACATCCAATGTCCATGGTCAGGAAACCGTAACCATCTATTGATCAACGAGCTAGTCAACTAGAGGCTTACTAGGGACATGGTGTTGTCTATATATCCACACATGTATCTGAGTATCCTATCAATACAATTATAGCATGGACAATAAACGATTATCATGAACAAGGAAATATAATAATAACCAATTTATTATTGCCTCTAGGGCATATTTCCAACAGTCTCCCACTTGCACTAGAGTCAATAATCTAGTTCACATCGCCATGTGATTAACACTCACAGGTCACATCGCCATGTAACCAACATCCAAAGAGTTTACTAGAGTCAATAATCTAGTTCACATCACTATGTGATTAACACTCAATGAGTTCTGGGTTTGATCATGTTGCTTGTGAGAGAGGTTTTAGTCAACGGGTCTGAACCTTTCAGATCCGTGTGTGCTTTACAAATCTTTATGTCATCTCCTAGATGCAGCTACCACGCTCTATTTGGAGCTATTCCAAATAACTGTTCTACTTGGAGCTATTCTAAATTGTTTCTCCATTATACGTATCCGGTATCTCTACTCAGAGCTATCCAGATAGATGTTAAGCTTGCATCATCGTAACTCTTTACGTCGAACTCTTTATCACCTCCATAACCGAGAAAAATCCTTAGTCCACTAGTTACTAAGGATGACTTTGACCGTTGTACTGTGATCTATTCTTGGATCACTCTTGTACCCCTTGACTGACTCATGGCAAGGCACACTTCAGGTGCGGTACACAGCATAGCATACTGTAGAGCCTACGTCTAAAGCATAGGGGACGACCTTCGTCCTTTCTCTCTTTTCTGCCGAGGTCGAGCTTTAAGTCTTAACTTCGTACCTTACAACTCAGGCAAGAACTTCTTCTTTGACTGATCCATCTTGAACACCTTCAAGATCATGTCAAGGTATGTGCTCATTTGAAAGTATTATTAAGCACTTTGATCTATCCTTATAGATCTTGATGCTCAATGTTCAAGTAGCTTAATCCAGGTTTTCTATTGAAAAACACCTTTCAAATAACCCTATATGCTTTCTAGAAAATCTACGTCATCTCTGATCTATGATATGTCGACAACATATATTCATCAGAAATTCTATAGTGCTCCCACTCACTTCTTTGGAAATACAAGTTTCTCATGAACTTTGTATAAACCCAAAATCTTTGATCATTTCATCAAAGCGCACATTCCAACTCCGAGATGCTTACTCCAGTCCTTAGAAGGATTGCTAGAGCTAGCATACCTTTTAGCATCCTTAGGATCGACGAAACCTTTCTGATTGTATCACATACAACCTTTCCTTACGAAAGTTGGTAAGGAAACTCGTTTTGACATCCATCTACCAGATTTCATAAATGCTGCTTATGCTAACATGATTCCGACGGACTTAAGCATTGCTACGGATGAGAAAAACTCATCGTAGTCAACTCCTTGAACTTGTGAAAAACTCTTCGCCACAAGTCGAGCTTCATAGATGGTGACATTACCATCCACGTCCGTCTTCTTCTTAAAAGATCCATTTATCAAATGGCTCGCCGATCATTAGGCAAGTCCGCCAAAGTCCATGCTTTGTTCTGATACATGGATCCTATCTCGGATTTCATGGTTTCTTAACCATTTGTCGGAATTTGGGCCCACCATCGCTTCCCTATAGCTCGTAGGTTCATTGTTGTCTAGCAACATGACCTTCAAGACAGGATCACCGTACCACTCTGAAGTAGTACGCATCCTTGTCACCCTACGAGGTACGGTAGTGACTTGATCCAAAGTTTCATGATCACTATCATAAGCTTCTACTTCAATTGGTGTAGGTGCCATAGGAACAACTTCCTGTGCCCTGCTACACACTAGTTGAAGTGACAGTTCAATAACCTCATCAAGTCTCCACCATCCTCCCACTCAACTTTCCGAGACAAACTTTTCCTCGAGAAAGGACCCGATTCAAGAAACAATCCATATTGCTTTCGGATCTGAATTAGGAGGTATACCCAACTGTTTTGGGTGTCCTATGAAGATGCATTTTATCCGCTTTGGGTTCGAGCTTATCAACCTGAAACTTTTTCACATAAGCGTCGCAGCCCCAAACCTTTAAGAAATGACAGCATAGGTTTCTCTAAACCGGTGTCATCTCAACGGAATTACGTGGTACCCTATTAAAGTGAGTGCGGATGTCTCTAATGCCTAACCCATGAACGATAGTGGTAATTCGATAAGAGACATCATGGTACCCACCATATCCAATAGGGTGCAACTATGATGTTCGGACACACCATCACACTATGGTGTTCCAGGCGGTATTAATTGTAAAACAATTTCCACAATGTCTTAATTGCGTGCCAAAACTCGTAACTCAGATATTCATCTCTATGA
>NC_041393.1:233271493-233334138 GCF_002162155.2 Triticum dicoccoides
GCATGTCTCAAACTTTTCAAAAATGAGTGAGTCCAAAGATCCATCAACATGGAGCTTCTTCATGCATTTTATACCGATATGACTTACGTGGCAGTGCCACAAGTAGGTGGTACTATCATTACTATCTTTTGGCATGAACATGTGTATCACTACGATCAAGATTTCAATGAACCATTCATTTTAGGTGCAAGACCATTGAAGGTATTATTCAAATAAATAGAGTAACCATTATTCTCTTTAAATGAATAACCGTATTGCGATAGTCATAATCCAATCATGTCTATGCTCAACGCAAACACCAAATAACAATTATTCAGGTTTTAACACCAATCTCGATGGTAGAGGGAGCGTGCGATGCTTGATCATATCAACATTGGAAACATTTCCAACACATATCGTCAGCTCACCTTTAGCTAGTCTCCGTTTATTCCGTAGCTTTTATTTCGAGTTACTAACACTTAGCAACCGAACCGGTATCTAATACCCTGGTGCTACTAGGAGTACTAGTAAAGTACACATCAACACAATGTATATCCAATATACTTTTATCGACCTTGCCAGCCTTCTCATCTACCAAGTATCTAGGGTAATTCTGCTCCAGTGGCTGTTCCCTTTATTACAGAAGCACTTAGTCTCGGGTTTGGGTTCAACCTTGGGTTTCTTCACTAGAGCAGCAGCTGAATTGCCGTTTCATGAAGTATCCCTTTGTTCCCTTGTCCTTCTTGAAACTAGTGGTTTCACCAACCATCAACAATTGATGCTCCTTCTTGATTTCTACTTTCGCGGTGTCAAACATCACGAATATTTCAAGGATCATCATATCTATCCCTGATATGTTATAGTTCATCACGAAGCTCTAGTAGCTTGGTGGCAATGACTTTGGGGAAACATCACTATCTCATTTGGAAGATCAACTCCCACTCGATTCAAGTGATTGTTGCACTCAGACAATCTGAGCACAAGCTCAACGATTGAGATTTTCTCCTTTAGTTTGTAGGCTAAGAAAATCGTCGGAGGTCTCATACCTCTTGACGTGGGCACGAGCCTGAAATCCCAATTTCAGCCCTTGAAACATCTCATATGTTCCGCAATGTTTCGAAAACGTCTTTAGTGCCTCAACTCTAAACCGTTTAACTGAACTATCACGTAGTTATCAAAACGTGTATGTCCGATGTTCGCAACATCCACAAACGACGTTTGGGGTTCGGCACACTGAGCAGTGCATTAAGGACATAAGCTTTCTACTGTCCGCATAATTGCTACTTTCAACTTTCAACTATATTTTCTCTAGGAACATATCTAAAACAGTAGAACTAAAGCGCAAGCTACGACATAATTTGCAAAATCCTTTTGACTATGTTCAGATAATTAAGTTCATCTTATGAACTCCCACTCAGATAGACATGCCTCTAGTCATCTAAGTGATTACATGATCCGAGTCAACTAGGCCGTGTCCGATCATCACGTGAGACGGACTAGTCATCATCGGTGAACATCTTCATGTTGATCGTATCTACTATACGACTCATGCTCGACCTTTTGGTCTCCGTGTTCCGAGGCCATGTCTGTACATGCTAGGCTCGTCAAGTTAACTCTAAGTGTTTTGCATGTGTAAAACTGTCTTACACCCGTTGTATGTGAACGTAAGGATCTATCACACCCGATCATCACGTGGTGCTTCGAAGCGACGAACTTTAGCAACGGTGCACAGTTAGGGGAGAACACTTCTTGAAATTGGTGTAAGGGATCATCTTATTTACTACCGTCGTTCTAAGTAAACAAGATGCATAAACATGATAAACATCACATGCAATCAAATAGTGACATGATATGGCCAATATCATTTTGCTCCTTTTGATCTCCATCTTCGGGGTTCCATGATCATCATCGTCACCGGCATGACACCATGATCTCCATCATCATGATCTCCATCATCGTGTCTTCATGAAGTTGTCTCGCCAACTATTACTTCTACTACTATGGCTACCGGTTAGCAATAAAGTAAAGTAATTACATGGCGTTGTTCAATGACACGCAGGTCATACAATAAATAAAGACAACTCCTATGGCTCCTGCCGGTTGTCATACTCATCGACATGCAAGTCGTGAATCCTATTACAAGAACATGATTAATCTCATACATCACATATCATTCATCACATTCTTCTTGGCCATATCACATCACATAGCATACCCTGCAAAAACAAGTTAGACGTCCTCTAATTGTTGTTTGCATGTTTTACGTGGCTGCTATGGTTTCTAGCAAGAACGTTTCTTACCTATGCAAAACCACAACGTGATATGCCAATTGCTATTTACCCTTCATAAGGACCCTTTTCATCGAATCTGTTTCGACTAAAGTGGGAGAGACTGGCACCCGCTAGCCACCTTATGCACCAAGTGCATGTCAGTCGGTGGAACCTGTCTCACGTAAGAGTACGTGTAAGGTCGGTCCGGGCCGCTTCATCCCACAATACCGTAGAAACAAGATTGGACTAGTAACGGTAAGCATATTGAACAAAATCAACGCCCACAACTACTTTGTGTTCTACTCATGCAAAGAATCTACGCAATAGACCTAGCTCATGATGCCACTGTTGGGGAACGTAGCAGAAATTCAAAATTTTCCTACGTGTCACCAAGATCTATCTATGGAGAAACCAACAACGAGGGGAAGGAGAGTGCATCTACATACCCTTGTAGATCGCTAAGCGGAAGCGTTCAAGAGAACGGGGTTGAAGGAGTCGTACTCGTCGTGATCCAAATCACCGGAGATCCTAGTGCCGAACGGACGGCACCTCCGCGTTCAACACACGTACAACCCGGTGACGTCTCCCATGCCTTGATCCAGCAAGGAGAGAGGGAGAGGTTGAGGAAGACTCCATCCAGCAGAAGCACAATGGCGTGGTGGTGATGGAGGAGCGTGGCAATCCTGCAGGGCTTCGCCAAGCACCGCGGGAGAGGAGGAGTAGGGAGAGAGGTAGGGCTGCACCAAGAGGGAGAGGTTCTCATGTGTATGACAGCCCAAAACCTCAAGTATATATAGGGGGAAAGGGGGGGCTGCGCCCCCTTTAGGGTTTCCCACCCCAAGGGGTGCGGCCAGCCCTAGATGGGACTTGGGGGGGTGGCCAAGAGGGGGAGAGAGGGGAGGCGCGCCTGGGGTGGGCCTTAGGGCCCATCTGCCCTAGGGTTTGCCCTCTCCCCTCCTAGTTGCGCCTTGGGCAAGGGTGGGAGGCGCACCAGCCCACTCTGGGGCTGGTCCCTTTCCACGCTAGGCCCATGCAAGCCTCTGGGGCCGGTGGCCCCACTTGGTGGACCCCCGGGACCCTCCCGGTGGTCCCGGTACGTTACCGATAAAACCCGAAACTTTTCCGGTGACCAAAACAGGACTTCCCATATATAAATCTTTACCTCCGGACCATTCTGGAACTCCTCGTGACGTCCGGGATCTCATCCGGGACTCCGAACAACATTCGGTAACCACATACAAACTTCCTTTATAACCCTAGCGTCATCGAACCTTAAGTGTACTTGCCCGAGATTCGATCGTCGGTATACCGATACCTTGTTCAATCTCGTTACCGGCAAGTCTCTTTACTCGTTCCGTAACACATCATCCCTTGATCAACCCCTTGGTCACATTGTGCACATTATGATGATGTCCTACCGAGTGGGCCCAGAGATACCTCTCCGTTTACACGAAGTGACAAATCCCAGTCTCGATTCGTGCCAACCCAACAGACACTTTCGGAGATACCTGTAATGCACCTTTATAGCCACCCAGTTACGTTGTGACGTTTGGTGCACCCAAAGCATTCCTACGGTATCCGGGAGTTGCACAATCTCATGGTCTAAGGAAAAGATACTTGACATTAGAAAAGCTTTAGCATACGAACTACACGATCTTTGTGCCAGGCTTAGGATTGGGTCTTGTCCATCACATCATTCTCCTAATGACGTGATCCCGTTATCAACGACATCCAATGTCCATGGTCAGGAAACCGTAACCATCTATTGATCAACGAGCTAGTCAACTAGAGGCTTACTAGGGACATGGTGTTGTCTATATATCCACACATGTATCTGAGTATCCTATCAATACAATTATAGCATGGACAATAAACGATTATCATGAACAAGGAAATATAGTAATAACCAATTTATTATTGCCTCTAGGGCATATTTCCAACAGTAGCATCTCTACTATGAGAGCCCAACATATCTTTGATTAAATTTAACTCAGCAAACGCTTGAGCAGACAAAGGGAGGTGGAAATGCTGGTACAAGTCCAAGGTATTGAAGATTTCCTTAACTGAAATCCAGGGATCCCTAGCAAAAGAGAATAATCTTGGAAATCTAGACTGCAGGCTAGAAACTTCATTGCCAAGATTCCAATTGTCAGACCAGAAAAGAGCGGTGTCTCCAGCATTAATCTGCACCCAGGAGCAATCCCTAAAATTCTGCATTACCTTGCAAATATCCCTCCACCAAAAGGAGCCACAATCATTTGTTCCCTGGGGCACTCCATCATAATAATATGAATCCCAGATTAAGGACACCCAAGGAATATCTCTTCTGTTAAGGAAATTACTAGCATGCTTGAGAAGCAATGCCACATTCTGAACTCCCAGGTTTAGAATACCAAGCCCACCCTTGTTTTTTGGTATACAAATCAGATCCCAAGCAGCAAGAGATGGTGCAGGATCATCTCTATGTTTCCTCCACAGGCATTGTCTTTGGATTCTTTCTAGCTGCTTAAGGATACCAGCAGGAACAGCCAGGCTACCCAGAAAGAAAATTGGCATGGAGGACAAAGCAGAGTTTAGGAACTGCAATCTTTCACCTTGATTAAGGAAGGAGGAGTTGGCAGTCATTCTCCTCTCCATACAGTCCACAAGTGGCATAAAGTCCACCATTTTTGGCCTTGTAGTTCCCACAGGCAATCCAAGATATGTAAAAGGCATCTTACGAATTTGGCATCCAAAAGCAACAGCAAGGTCCACCATGACAGCATGGTCAACATTTATAGGAATAATGAAAGATTCATGGTAGTTAACATCAAGACATGTGGATTGAGAGAACACCTTCAGCATATCCTTCAGGGCTAGAAGTTGTGCCCTATCAGTAGGCAGGATGATCAATGTATCATCAGCATATTGAATGACAGGGTAGTTCTTATCATGGCAAGGAATAGGTAGATGAAGGATACCCTTCCTGAACATATCATTAATCACAGATTGCAAAAGATCAGCAGCTATAACAAAGAGCAGAGGAGATACAGAGGTCACCCTGCCTGACTCCTTTTTTGCAAATGAACTTCCTCCCAGGGACACCATTAAGAAGAACAGAAGAAGTACCAGTGGCAAGCAACTACTTCATCCATAGGATCCACTTCTCATTAAAACCTTTGTGCCTTAGAATTTGGAAGATAGCTTCATGCTCCACAGAATCAAAGGCCTTCTCAAAATCCAACTTAAGGATCACAATTGGCCTCTTGGACTGATGGCACTGGTGTAAATATTTAAAGGTCCAACCAATACAATCCTGGATTGTTCTGCTCTTAATGAAACCATACTGATTGTTATGAATGCATTGCATGATCAGTTTTTGGAACCTATTGGCAGCCATTTTGGAAAGGAACTTCAACCCCATGCTAGTGAGAGAGATAGGCCTATAGTCCCCTACTTCCTCAGGTGAGAGTTTCTTGGGCACCAGTGTAATGAAGGAACTATTAATATTCTCCAAGACTGCAGTTCCCTCATGGAAAGCCTGAGCTAAATCATAGAACTCTTTTGAGATTATGTGCCAGCACTTCTTGAAGAATAGACCATTAAAACCATCAGGTCCAGGTGCTTTATCCATAGGCATATGCTTGACCACATTATCCATTTCTTCCTTTTCAAAAGGCTTAGTGAGCACCTCCAGGCCAGCTACTGGAGTGATTAGAGAAGATAAATCAAATCCCATGACAATCCCTCTAGAAGTGCCCATTCTGTTCTTAAAGAAGATCCAAATAACTCCAGCCATTTGAGAATGATCAGAGACCACAGAACCATCAGGTAGCTTAAGACTAGCTATGGAATTTCTCCTGTGTCTCTCAATGGCCATGGCATGAAAAAAATTGGTGTTCTCTCCCCCAACCTAAATATACCTGATAGTGCATCTCTTTTTCCAGTACAGGCACTGCAAGTGCAGGAGCTTTTCCAAGTGAACCTTAACAATTCTTCTGAAGTCGAATTCCTTCCTAAACAGGGGCCTCCACTCCTCCAACTCATCAAGAAGGAAGATAACATGATTGCATTTGCTGATCAATAATTTTAACTTGGAGACATTCATTTGCCATCTCTTAAGGCACATTCTCAAATGCTTTAACTTGTCTGCAATCCTAGCAGTAATGTGCACTTTCCTAGATGGATTTAGCCAAGAAGATTCTACACTGTCCATAAAGCCCTCCAGCTCCATCCAATAATTTTCAAACCTAAAAAGGTTTGACTTTGGGATGGAAGTCTTGATTGAAACCAAGCATGGGATATGGTCAGAGGCAGTCCTGGCCAGGGGCAGAACCTCAGTCATAGGATTGTCAGTAATCCAGTCCACTGAGGTGAAGAACCAATCTAACTATTCAAGAAGTGGGATATCTTGCATATTAGACCAAGTGTAGGATCTACCTTTAATTGGTAACTCAAGAAGGCCCAAGTGCCTAATAATCTCATTGAAAATAAACATGTCATTTATGTCTCCACATGTAAGTTTCTATTATCCACTGATCTGAGGAAATTAAAATCACCAAGCAACAACCAGTGCTGATCAAGAGGGATACATAGGTTATATAACCAATTAACAAAATTACCCCTGGCTTCACCCTGACAAGGACCATAAACAACAACAAGAGTCCATCTTTCATTGTTCTGCCTGGAGGTAAACTGAATGACAACAGCAAACTCCTGAACTTCAATTAAAGTGACAATAAAAACAGAGGAATTCCAAACCACAAGGATACCACCAGAAGCTCCCATGGAAAGGGAGCAAGCAAAATAGTCAAATCTTTTAGGACAGAAACTTTTGATTGACCTAGAGTCAAAGGAAGAGCACTTAGTTTCTTGTAAACAGGCTATAGAGCATTAGCTCTCCTCAATTTTCTGCCTGACAGCTCTCTGCCTAGCTTCAGAATTCAAACCTCTTACATTCCAGCACAACACATTCCAGTTTCTACATAGATTACTCATTAAGGCACAAACTAACAATCATAAACCACATGACACACAATGCCACATGTCCAAAAGAGCAGAGCACAGTCTAACCCAGCACAAAGATATAAAAGAGTTCATGACATAACTGGCTGACTAAAAACATAAAACAACAGGGTTAAGGGTCTGCCACACCCAACAGACTAAGAGCACACTAAACATCAAAGTTGATTGGGGCAGAAGCTGGTGGGTCCACCATAAGTGCATCCACAGAAATGAGAGATGCATCAATTTCCAGCTCTCTTCCAATCTCCTGAAGTCGAGCGATAGGCGTCGCCAGAGGGATTCCTTCAGAAGCAGGCTCATCAGTCATCTGGGCCGTGAAAGGCTTTGCTCTGGGCTTCTTCCTCTTGGGATGTATAGTGAGCTCGTGAAAAGCGGGCTTGAAACCATCGCGCTGGATTGAACTCCTGGTGCAACGCCTAACTGAAGTGTCCACAATTGGGGTTGGCGCCAAAGTTTTCCGTGGCCTTCTAGCTTTAGCCACCACAGCCACGGGAGGGGTCACCTGCACAGGATCAGCATCAGCAAAGAGAGCCCTGGCAACTGACCTGGCCGCCTCCTGATCCTTCCAAGTAAGCCGCGGTAGGTCCAAATCAGAGAACGAAAGATCCTAGCTTCTCTTTGACAAAATAACAGGCGACAGAGGCTGCAATAGAACAGGCCCGGGAGCAGAGAAAACAACAGGAGCTTCCAGCAGACTTTCAAAAGATCTTCTCCACACCATATGAGGAGGCAGAGGAGGCCCATAAGGCACTGCAGGCAAAACAACTTCCTCCCTGATCGCAGGAGGCTAGTAAACCACAATAGCCCAGTGGTTAATGGCATCCTCCTCATTATTCAGAGGAGGAACATGAGCTTCTGGCAGATCATCATCAAGAATCACAACAGCAGCAGGTGGTTCATGGAATTCAGCAGTAGAGCTGGGATGGGCAGAGAGATCAACCACCATTGACTCCTGGTCTTGCGCAGGTTCAGGGTCCACATTGTCATTCCAATTTCCCCAATTATCATCGGCCACCTCATTGATCACAGGCTCAGGAGGAGGAGGGGGCACTGCATTCCACGCCAAAGCAGGGAAAGCAGGCAGGTCAAATGGAGGCAGCTCAGGGAAAGGAACGCCAGGCACTGGGTGCGGATTGCCATTGATGGGCATCCAGTCTTCGTCCTGAGACATCTGCTCTGCAAAATTTGCAATGAATCTAATAAATTGGACATTATTCTAGGAATGAATTGGTTGACCCAATACCAAGTATGCATCAACTGTGCGACCAGAGAAGTCACCATGGTAAATCAGGAAGGTCGCATTGCAAGTTTTTATGCCCGCAGAAGTATACCTAAGAAGGATATGGTATTCTCAGCTGTGGCCGAAGAAGTGGAATCAATTCCTGTGGTCAGCGAGTATCCAGATGTATTTCCAGAGGAATTGCCAGGAATGCCGCCAGACAGAGAATTGGAGTTTGCTATTGACTTGGTGCCCGGGACTGCACTGATATATAAGAAATATTATCGGATTCCTTCATCAGAATTGGTGGAGTTAAACAAGCAACTCGATGAAATGCTACAGAAAGGATACATCTGTCCAAGCTCTTCAGCTTTGGGATGACCCGCTATATTCGTGGATAAAAAGGACGGCAGTCTTCAGATGTGTGTAGACTACCGACAGCTGAACGACGTCACCATCAAGAACAAGTATCCACTGCCAAGAATTGATGTTTTGTTTGATCAACTCAGTGGGGCCAAAGTATTCTCCAAGATTGATTTGAGGACCGGATATCATCAACTCAAAAATAAAGAAGGAAGATATTCCCAAGACCGCGTTCACCACTCGCTACGGTCTTTATGAATATACTGTTATTTCATTCGGTCTGACCAACGCCCCCGCCTTTTTCATGCACATGATGAATAAGGTGTTTATTGATTTCTTGGATAAATTTGCGGTGGTGTTCATCGATGATATCCTCATTTATTCAAAAAGCAAAGAAGAGCATGAAGACCATCTCAGAGCGATGCTGCAAAGACTCCATGACCATCATCTGTATGCAAAGTTCAACAAATGTGAATTTTGGCTCTACCAAGTGGGATTCCTGGGGCATGTTCTCTCATCTGAAGGTATCACCACTGATCCAAGTAAAGTGAAAGATGTGCTTGATTGGTCCGCACCTATGACAGTCTCGGAAATCCGGAGTTTCTTTGGACTAGCTGGGTATTATCGCCACTTCATCGAAGGATTCTCTAAGATTGCCAAGCCAATGACAGATCTCCTAAAGAAGGATAAGAAGTTGGAATGGACTGGGGACTGCGAAAGGAGCTTCAACGAGTTAAAAACCAGACTGACTTCCGTGCCAGTATTGACTCTTCCCGACATCTACCGCAACTTTGATGTCTACTGTGACGCATCCAGGAAAGGACTCGGATGTGTTCTCATGCAAGATGGCAAGGTTGTGGCCTATGCATCTCGACAACTACAACCTCACAAAGGAAATTACTCAACTCATGATTTGGAATTGGCCGTGGTGGTTCATGCCTTGAAGATTTGGAGACACTATCTGATTGGAAAAAGGTGTCAAATATTTACGGACCACAAGAGTCTCAAGTATATATTCACTCAACCGGACTTGAACCTCCGTCAGCGAAGATGGCTTGAGTTGGTTAAGGATTATGAACTCGGGATAAATTATCACCCGGGAAAAGCTAATGTGGTAGCAGATGCCCTCAGCCGCAAGCCTGTTGACTTGAATGCTCTACTAGATACGTTGCATCCCAAACTCTGTGAAGAAATGGCTCAACTCAATTTATTGATAGTGGATGCCTGTATGGCCAGCATATTGGAAATTGCTCCTACTCTCGAGGAAGAAATTCGCAGCGCTCAAGATTACGAAATCACTGCAATCATATGCCACGTCGACTAAGGATTTCTCTACGTATCAAAACGGTACACTGAGGTTTCGAGGAAGGATTTGCGTACTCAACCAAGAGAGTTTGAAGAAGAAAATATTATCAGAAGCCCATGAATCTTTGTACTCGATTCACCCAGGTGGCACCAAGATGTATGAAGATCTCCGTCAGGTATTCTGGTGGGAAGGAATGAAGAAAGACATCGCTTACTTCATAGCTTGTTGCGACATATGCAACAAGGTGAAGGCGGAACATCAGAAGCCCGTCGGACTACTTCAACCTTTTGCCCGTATCAAAATGGAAATGGGATGATGTCTGCATGGACTTCATCACCGGCTTACCAAAGACACACCGAGGGAATGACGCAATATGGGTCATCATTGATACCTTAACCAAGGTGGCTCATTTTTTGCCCATCCGGACCACCTATCGTGCGGATCAACTTGCACAATTATATGTGTCCAGGATCGTCAGTTTGCATGGCATACCCAGGACCATCACTTCCGACAGAGGATCTCTCTTCACTTCAGCCTTCTGGTCCCGTCTACATCAAGCCTTGGGGACTGCTCTGAAATACGGCACAGCTTATCATCCACAGATCGACGGACAGACCGAACGGGTAAATGAAATACTCAAAGACATGCTCCGAGCATGTGTATTGGCTCAAGGATCTAAGTGGGAAGACTATCTGCCGTACGCCGAGTTTTCCTACAACAACAGTTTCCAGACCAGTTTTAAGATGTCACCTTATGAAGCTCTGTATGGCCGTAAGTGCCGCACTCCGCTGAACTGGTCTCAAACCGGAGACAGCCGTATCTTCGGAACAAACCTAATGATGGAAGCTGAGAAGCAAGTCAAGGAGATCCGAGACAAACTACATTTGGCCAAATCACGACAAAAGAGTTACTATGATGCCAAGCACCGTCAGATTAGATTTGAGCAAGGAGAACACGTGTATCTCCGAGTCACCCCGATGAAAGGAATTAAGAGGTTTCAGACCCGGGGCAAGTTGGCACCCAGATACATTGGCCCATTCCCAGTCATAAACAGAGTTGGAGCAGTTGCTTACCTATTGAAGTTACCACCAGAACTGTCCGAAGTACACAATGTGTTTCATGTCTCTCAGTTACGAAGATGTATCTCGCCACGGGAGAAAAGGACTGATATGGCAGAGATAGAACTGGCTAAGGATCTGATATATATGGAAAGACTAGTTAAAATATTGGATGAGACATAAAGAGTCACTCGCAGCAAAGTGATCAGGTTTTTCAAAGTTCAATGGGAGCACCATACCGAGGAAGAGGCAACCTGGGAAAGAGAGGAATTTTTAAGGACTACTTACCCAGAACTGTTTTCCCAAGCAACCAAATATCGAGGACGAGATTCATCTTAAGTGGGGGAGGTTTGTGACAGCCTAGTTTTTGCCTTCTCTATTTTTCCAGACTTGATTTGCATTTGCCTTCATTTGCCTTAGTTTTGAGTTTTAAGAATCAATTCAAATGGACTTGTCACTTGGGCATGCCCTTGACTTCCACCCAAGTGACCCATCTGCCCCGCATCCAACTCCATTTCTTTCTAAAAACCTAGAATGGCCCATTGAATATTTTTCATAAGTGAAAATATTCATTTTCTTTCTGAAATCTCATTTCAGAAATTAGAGCTCCAAAGCAACCCAAATTTTTACAGCTCCAAAAATCCTGAGATAATTCTTGAATTTCCTTTGGACCTTGGCCCACCTCCCTGAGTAAAAATATTGCATGACTTTTTGTAATATTTTTGCTACAGAAAATCTTTTCCATTCTAGCCCAAAACTGCACTTTGTACAGCAAGTGTATTTTTCCTAAATCTTTTGGAGCTGATCTTTCTTGAGCTTAAACACCCTCTTAAGAAACCCTTAACCCCAGGAGATCAGCCCTAATGGCCTTCTAGAACCTAGCCAAACTTGGTGACCAAGTTTCTGTCCAGAAACTTGCCAGCAAGCTTGAGTCACTTCTGGGCGGCCTGGGTTCGACTTTTCACCTTTCTTAGACAAAACACTGCGTGGACTCTAGCCCAGACATGGTTTGGCAGCGTTTGGGCGTCGTTTTGGCAATGCCAGGGCGGTGACCGCGTGTGGACACGGGGCCTGGCATGCGTTCGACGCGCTCTGCGTCGCGCCAGTGCCTCTGTTCAGCGCGTGCTCGAGCCAGAGCCTGAGTACTTTCATTTGCGCTTGAAAACTTTTATCTGCATCTGAGATTCTGGATTTGTTCAAATGTTGCTTGCCAGTTTTTACTGCATACTCCAAATGAACGCCTTTTTTACTTAGGCAAGGGCTGGCTCGCGGCTAAGCCCCCTAGTGGGAGGGATGCTCTCACTTGTAGTAGTTTTATACTTAGGCGAGGACTGGCTCACGGCTAAGTCCCCGAGTGAAAGGGATGCTCTCACTCGGAGTAGTTTTTAACATAGGCGAGGACTGGCTCGCAGCTAAGTCCCCGAGTGAAAGGGATGCTCTTAGCCGGAGTAGTTTTTAACTTAGGCGAGGACTGGCTCGCGGATAAGCCTCCAAGTGAAAGGGATGCTCTGACTCAGAGCAGTTTTTAACTTTGGCGAGGTCTGGCTCGTGGCTAATCCCTCGAGTGAAAAGGATGCTCTCACTTGGAGTACTTTTTAACTTAGGCGAGGACTGGGTCACGGTTAAGCCCCTGAGTGGGAGGCATGCTCTCACTGGGAGTAGTTTTTAACTTAGGCGAGGACTGGCTCACGGCTAAGCCCCCGAGTGGGAGGGATGCTCTCATTCGGAGTTTTTTTTAACTTAGGCGAGGACTAGCACGCGACTAAGCCCCCGAGTGGGAGGGATGCTCTCACTCGGAGTAGTTTTCAACTTAGGCGAGGACTGGCTTGCTGCTAAGCCCCTGAGTGGGAGGGATGCTCTCACTCGAAGTAGTTTTTAACTTAGACGAAGACTGGCTCTGATACATCTCACACGTATCTACAATTTTTGATCATTCCATGCTATTATATTATCTATTTGGGATGTTTTATATGCATTAATATGCTATTTTATATTAATTTTGGGACTACCCTATTAACCTAGAGCCCAGTGCCAGTTTCTGTTTTTTTTGCCTATTTTAGAGTTTCACAGAAAAGAAATACCAAACGGAGTCCAAACGGAATAAAACTTTCGCGATGATTTTTCTTGGACCAGAAGCAAACCAGGAGACTTGGAGATGAAGTCGGAGGAGCCACGAGGCGGCCACGAGGGAGGAGGGTGCGCCCAAGGGGTAGGGTGCGCCCCCTTGCCTTGTGGGCCCCTGGTGGGTCTCCTGGCCTAATTCTTTCGCCCATATATACTCTTATACCCCAAAACAATCAGGGGGAACCACGAAAAACCCTTTCCACTGCCACAACCTTCTGTACCCGTGACATCCCATCTAGGAGACTTTTTCGGCGTCCTGCCGGAGGGGGATTCGATCACAGAGGGCTTCTACATCAACACCATTGCCCTTCCGATGAAGCGTGAGCAGTATGCCACAGACCTACGGGTCCCTAGCTAGTAGCTAGATGGCTTCTTCTCTCTCTTTGATTCTCAATACCATGTTCTCCTCGATGTTCACGGAGATCTGTTTGATGTAATACTCTTTTGTGGTGTGTTTGCCGAGATCCGATGAATTTTGGATTTATGATCAGATTATCAATGAATATTATTTGAATCTTCTCTGAATTCTTATATGCATGATTTCATATCTTTGCAAGTCTCTTCGAATTATCGGTTTAGTTTGGCCTACTAGATTGGTTTTTCTTGCAATGGGAGAAGTGCTTAGCTTTGGGTTCAATCTTGCGGTGTCCTTTCCCAGTGACAGTAGGGGCAACAAGGCACGTATTGTACTATCACCATCGAGGATAAAAAGATGGGGTTTTCATCATATTTCTTGAGTTAATTCCTCTACATCATGTCATCTTACTTAATGCGTTACTCCGTTCTTTATGAACTTAATACTCTAGATGCATGCTGGATAGCGGTCGATGTGTGGAGTAATAGTAGTAGATGTATAATCGTTTTGGTCTACTTGACACGGACGTGATGCCTATGTTCATGATCATTGCCTTAGATATCGTCATAATTATACGCTCTTCTATAAATTGCTCGGCAGTAATTTGTTCACCCACCGTATTATTTGTTATCTTGAGAGAAGCCACTAGTGAAACCTATGGCCCCTGGGTCTCTTTTCCATAATATAAGTTCTCTTTTCCATCATATAAGTTCTCTTTTCCATCATATTAGTTTCCGATCTACTATTTTGCAATCTTTTACTTTACGATCTATAAACCAAAAATACCAAAAATATTTACTTTACCGTTTATCTATGTCTATCAGATCACACTTTTGCAAGTAACCGTGAAGGGATTGACAACCCCTTTATCGCATTGGTGCAAGTTTGTTTGATTGTTTGTGCAGGTATTTGGTGACTTGTGTGTTATCGCCTACTGGATTGATACCTTGGTTCTCAAACTGAGGGAAATACTTACTCTACTTTGCTGCATCACCCTTTCCTCTTCAAGGCAAAAACCAACGCAAGCTCAAGAGGTAGGAGGAAGATTTTCTGGCGCCGTTGCCGGGGAGATATACGCCAAGTCAAGACATACCAAGTACCCATCCTAAACTCTCATCTCTTGCATTACATTATTCGCCATTCACCTCTTTTTTTCCTCTCCCCCATCTCTAAAACAATTATCGAAAAGATTTACCTTTTCATTGCCCCTCTTTTGTTCGTCTTCTTCGCTTGCTTTATGTGTGCTCGTGTGTTAGATCGCTTTATTCGCTTTGATGGCTAGTCCCCCCATCATTGTTAGCACTCCTGATAATGAAGGCCTCAAGTTTAAACAAAGGGAGGGAGAAAATTTAAAAGATGCTTGGTATAGAATTTGCTATGCTCATAATAGATCTACTTGAAAGCAATCTACTGCCATTCTTCTTCGTAATTTTTATGTGGGCGTTACTCCTTGGAATAGATATGTTCTAGATACTATTACCGGGGGAAATTTTTTGGGGAGCCATACTTTTGATTCTTACAATGCCATGATAGATTTGTTAGGACCACCACCTCTTTTGGTCAATGGAACTGCCTTAATCTTGGAACATGTAATGCAAAGGCTTGATATTATTGAAAAGAAAATTGCTACTGTTGAGTTGATCGAAAATTTAGATAAAAAGATTCATAATCTGATAACTCAATATGGATCTAAGGTAGGAGTTACTTTAAAGAATCTTAGAGAAAAGGAACCCATAGTTAATGAAAAGATTGATCAATATTCTACTAGAATTGGTAACTTGAAGATATTATTACCAACTTGGGTTCCGCTTTTTCCTCCGTTAAAACTAAAAATATTCCTCCTACTAAGATTGTCAAGTTTACTTACGTTCCTAAGAATAAGGGTGAATCTTCTAGTAAAGATAATGAAGATCTCAAATCAGTAAGTGTTCACCCCAATCTTTTCGATATTATTAAGGAACCTTTTGCCATGAATGAATTTCTTGATTTCTTGCCTAGGAGTTTGATCATTGATAAAACCAAAAAATCTCCTAAGGAATATACGTGTTCAATTGAAGAATTGCATACCAAAGATGACAATATCTAGATCTATTTGTGTTTTATGCTAAGGGCGTTAAACGATAGCGCTTTGTTGGGAGGAAACCCAATTTTATTTTTGTTCTTTTCTTTTTGTTCCTATTTAGTAATAAATAATTCATCTAGCCTCTCATTAGATGTAGTTTTGTGTTTTAATTAGTGTTTGTGCCAAGTTAAACCTTTAGGATAGCTTACGGTTATAGTTGTGTTGATCCTGCTGAAAAACAGAAACTTTTGGCCCAGTAAATAATTTCTAGGATTTTATTGAAACGCAATTTTGATCTGTTACTTTTTGCTCTAGATTGGTGTATAAATTTCGCAGGTTGTTCTAATTTTTTAGAATTTTTGGAGTTACAGAAGTATTCAAGAGTTACAGATTACTACAGACTGTTCTGTTTTTGATAGATTCTGTTTTCTATGTGTTGGTTGCTTATTTTGATGAATCTATGGGTAGTATAGGGGGGTGTGAACCATGGAAAAGTTGGAATACAGTAGATATTACACCAATATAAATAAAGAATGAGTTTGCAACAGTACCTTAAAGTGGTGATTTATTTTCTTATACTAACGGAGCTTATAAGATTTTCTGTTGAGTTTTGTGTTGTGAAGTTTTCAGGTTTTGGGTAAGGATTTGATGGACTATGGAATAAGGAGTGGCAAGAGCCTAAGCTTGGGGATGGCAAAGGCACCCCAAGGTAATATTCAAGGACAACCAAAAGCTTAAGCTTGGGGATGCCCCGGAAGGCATCCCCTCTTTTGTCTTCGTCTATCGGTAACTTTACTTGAGGCTATATTTTTATTCACCACATGATATGTGTTTTGCTTGGAGCGTCTTGTATGATTTGAGTCTTTGCTTTTTAGTTTGCCACAATCATCCTTGCTGTACACACCTTTTGGGAGAGACACACATGAATCGTGATTTATTAGAATACTCTATGTGCTTCACTTATATCTTTTGAGCTAGGCAATATTGCTCTAGTACTTCACTTATATCTTTTTAGAGCACGGCGGTGGCATTATTTTATAGGAATTGATGAACTCTCATGCTTCACCAATATTATTTTGAGAGTCTTTAGAACATCATGGTAATTTGCTTTGGTCATAAATTTAGTCCTAGTATGATAGGCATTCAAGGGGGGGTATAATAAAAACTTTCATATAAAGTGCATTGAGTACTATGAGAAGTTTGATTATTTATGATTGTTTTGAGATATGAAGATGGTGATATTACAATTATGCTAGTGGAGTAATTGTGAATTTGAGAAATACTTGTGTTGTGGTTTGTGAGTCCCGTAGCATCCACGCATGGTGAACCGTTATGTAACGAAGTTGGAGCATGAGGTATTTTTTGATTGTCATCCTTTGTGTGGAGGTCGGGGTCGCGCGATGGTTAACTTCTACCAACCCTTCCACTAGGAGCATGCGCATAGTGCTTGTTTTCGATGACTAATAGATTTTTGCAATAAGTATGTGAGTTCTTTATGACTAATGTTGAGTCCATGGATTATACGCACTCTCACCCTTCCACCATTGCTAGCCTCTCTTGTACCGCACAACTTTCACCGGTACCATACACCCACCATATACCTTCCTCAAAACAGCCACCATACCTACCTATTATGGCATTTCCATAGCCATTCTGAGATATATTGCCATGCAACTTTCCACCGTTCCGTTTATTATGACACATTTCGTCATTGTCATATTGCTTTGCATGATCATGTAGTTGACATCGTATTTGTTGCAAAACCACCTTTCATAATTCTTTCATACATGTCACTCTTGATTCATTGCACATCCCGATACACCGCCAGAGGCATTCACATAGAGTCATGTTTTTTTTCTAAGTATCGAGTTGTAATTTTTCGAGTTGTAAGTAAATAGAAGTGTCATGATCATCATTATTAGAGCATTGTCCCATGTGAGGAAATAAAAAGAAAGAGGCCAAATAAAAAAATGAGAAAAGCCCAAACAAAAAAAGAGAGAAGGGACAATGTTACTATCATTTTCCACACTTGTGCTTCAAAGTAACACCATGATCTTCATGATAGAGAGTTTCCTATTTTGTCACTTTCATACACTAGTGCGAATTTTTCATTATAGTACTTGGCTTGTACATTCCAACGATGGGCTTCCTCAAATCACCCTAGGTCTTCATGAGCAAGCAAGTTGTATGCACACCCACTTAGTTTCTTTTTGAGCTTTCATACACTTATAGCTCTAGTTCATCCATTGCATGACAATCCCTACTCACTCACATTGATATCTATTTATGGGCATCTCCATAGCCCATTGATACACTTAGTTGATTGAGACTATCTCCCTCGTTTTGTCTTCTCCACAACCACCATTCTATTCCACCTATAGTGCTATGTCCATGGCTCACGCTCATGTATTGCGTGAAAGTTGAAAAAGTTTGAGAATACTAAAGTATGAAACAATTGCTTGGATGAAACCGGGGTTGTGCACAATTTGAATATTTTGTGTGATGAAGATGGAGCATATCCAGACTATATGATTTTGTAGGGATAAACTTTCTTTGGCCATGTTATTTTGAGAATACATAATTGCCTTGTTAGTACGCTTGAAGTATTATTGTTTTTATGTCAATATTAAACTTTTGTTTTGAATCTTTCGGATCTGAACATTCATGCCCAATAAAGAGAATTACATTGATAAATATGTTAGGTAGCATTCCACATCAAAAATTTTGTTTTTATCATTTACCTACTCCAGGACAAGCAGGAAGTAAGCTTGGGGATGCTTGATACGTCTCCAACGTATCTATAACTTTTTTGTTGTTCCATGCTATTATATTATCTGTTTTGGATGTTTTATATGCATTAATATGCTATTTTATATTATTTTTGGGACTAACCTATTAACCTAGAGCCCAGTGCCAGTTTCTGTTTTTTTGCCTGTTTTAGAGTTTCGTAGAAAAGGAATACCAAACAGAGTCCAAACAGAATAAAACTTCCACGATTATCTTTCTTGGACCAGAAGCAAACCAGGAGACTTGGAGATGAAGTCAGAGGAGCCACGAGGCGTCCACGAGGGTAGAGGGTGCACCCAGGGTGGTAGGGCGCGCCCCTGCCTTGTGGGACCCTCGTGGGTCTCCTGACCTAATTCTTTCGCCAATATACTATAATACCCCAAAACCATCAGGGGGAGCCACGAAAACACTTTTCCACTACCACAACTTTCTGTACCCGTGAGATCCCATGTAGGGGCCTTTTCGGGCGTCCTGCCGGAGGGGGATTTGATCACGGAGGGCTTCTACATCAACACCATTGCCCTTCCAATGAAGCGTGAGTAGTTTACCACAGACCTACGGGTCCATAGCTAGTAGCTAGATGGACTTTTCTCTCTCTTTGATTCTCAATACCATGTTCTCCTCGATGTTCTCAGAGATCTATTTGATGTAATACTCTTTTGCGGTGTGTTTGCCGAGATCCGATGAATTGTGGATTTATGATTAGATTATCTATGAATGTTATTTGAACCTTCTCTGAATTCTTATATGCATGACTTGATATCTTTGCAAGTCTCTTCGAATTATCGGTTTTGTTTGGCCTACTAGATTGGTTTTTCTTGCAATGGGAGAAGTGCTTAGCTTTGGGTTCAATCTTGCGGTGTCCTTTCCCAGTGACAATAGGGGCAGCAAGGCATGTATTGTATTGTTGCCATCGATGATAAAAAGATGGGGTTTTCATCATATTGCTTGAGTTAATTCCTCTACATCATGTCATCTTACTTAATGTGTTACTCCGTTCTTTATGAACTTAATACTCTAGATGCATGCTGGATAGCGGTTGATGCGTGGAGTAATAGGAGTAGATGCAGAATCACTTCGGTCTACTTGACACGGACGTGATGCCTATGTTCATGATCATTGCCTTAGATATCGTCATAATTATGCGCTCTTCTATCAATTGCTCAGCAATAATTTGTTCACCCACCATATTATTTGTTATCTTGAGAGAAACCACTAGTGAAACCTATGGCCCCCGGGTCTCTTTTCCATCATATAAGTTCTCTTTTCCATCATATAAGTTCTCTTTTCCATCATATTAGTTTCCGATCTACTATTTTGCAATCTTTTACTTTCCGATTATAAACTAGAAATATCAAAAATATTTACTTTACCGTTTATATCTTTATCAGATCTCACTTTTGCAAGTAACCGTGAAGGGATTGACAACCCCTTTATCGCGTTGGGTGTAATTTTGTTTGATTGTTTGTGTAGGTATTCGGTGACTTGTGTGTTGTCTCCTGCTGGATTGATACATTGGTTCTCAAACTGAGGGAAATACTTACTCTACTTTGCCGCATCACCCTTTACTCTTCAAAGGAAAAACCAACGCAAGCTCAAGAGGTAGCAGGCTCGCGTCTAAGTACCCGAGTGGGAGGGATGCTTTCACTCGGAGTATATTTTAACTTGGGCGAGGACTGGCTTGCAGCTAAGTCCTCGAGTGAAAGGGATGCTCTCACTCGGAGAAATTTTTAACTTTGGCGAGGACTGGCTCGCGGCTAAGCCCCTGAGTGGGAAGCATGCTCTCACTCAGAGTAATTTTAACTTAGGCGAGGACTGTCTCGCGGCTAAGCCCTAGAGTGGGAGGGATGCTCTCACTTAGAGTAGTTTTTAACTTAGGCGGAAAATTCGTTCGTAGCTAAGACGCCCACTGGGGGTTCATGCACTTGTGCGAGCGAAATCATCGTAGGACTGCAAGAGTCATGTCTTTGATAAACAATCTAAAAGTGCTCTTATTACATCTTGACAATTCGATAGTCAAGTATAGAATCGACGAAGAAGATCTGCATTCCAGGCGCAGTTCGTCGATCTTCTTCGCGAGGTTGCAGAGGTGGTAGGCCCCATTGTGTAGCACCTTGGTGACGCTGAAGGGACCTTACCACGTGAGGGCGATCTTGTGCGGTCGCTGCTGATCCACTCGGAGGACGAGATCTCCCTCTTGGAATGCCCTACCTCTGGCGTTCTTGGCATGGAAGAGGCGAAGGTCTTGCTGATAGACGGTCGACCATATCAGGGCCATCTCTCAATCTTCCTCCAAAAGATCAGCGACATCTTGTCGTGCTTGTTCCGCCTTAGCTTCTGAATAGAGTTGCACTCGAGGCGAGTTGTGGAGGAGATCACTCGGCAGTATGGCTTCAGCTCCATACACCATGAAGAAAAGGGTGTGATCAATGGACCGATTAGAAGTCGTCCTTAAACCCCACATGACAGATGGCAGTTCAGTCACCCAGGCTCTTGCTGCTTGCTCGAGATCACGCATGAGTCGTGGCTTGAACCCTTGAAGGATAAGGACATTCGCCCTCTCAGCCTTACCATTCGACTGCGGGTGTGCAATGGATGCGTAATCCACCCGAGTGCCCTAGGAGGCGCAGAACCCTCTGATTTCTTCTAAATCGAAGTTTGAGCCATTGTCTGTGATTATGCTATGCGGGACTCCATATCTGAATATCAACTCTCTTATGAACTTGATGGTTGTTCATGAATCTAGCTTCTTAATAGGATTAGCCTCAATCCACTTGGTGAACTTGTCGACTGCTATGAGCAGATGAGTGAAACCGCTCCTGCCAGTCCTAAGCGGTCCAAGCATGTCTAATCCCCACACCGCAAACAGCCTAACGAGTGGTATGGTCTTCAAAGCAGATGCAGGTTTGTGGGATAGGTTTTCATAGAACTGGCACCCCTGGCAGTGTTGAACAATCTCTTTGGCATCTTCGTTGGCACGTGGCCAGTAAAATCCAACTTGGTATGCTTTGGCCACAATCGTCCAAGAGGACGTGTGATGACCACAGGTCACCGAGTGGATCTCTTCTAAGATCAGTCTACCTTCCTCCAGAGAAATACATCATTGAGCTACACCAGTGACACTCTCTCTGTAAAGTTGTCCCTTCATCACAGTGAAAGCTTTGGATCTGCGGACAATCTCACGTGCCTCTACTTCATCCTCTGGGAGTTCTTGCCTAAGCAGATATGCAATGTATGGTACTGTCCAGTCGGGGGTAATTACTAGAATCTCCATCACCAAGTCAATGACCGCAGGGACCTCGATTTTAGTCGGGTCAGTAGGATTTATCGCTTGGGGAGGCTCTTCAGTAAAGGGATCTTCCTGCACCGACGGAGAGTGGAGATTCTTAAGAAACACATTGCTAGGGATAGGCTCCCGAGTGGAACCGATTTTTGCCAGATCGTCAGTTGCTTGATTTTTGATTCGGGGAATGTGATGAAGTTCCAAGCCCTCAAATTTCTTTTCTAACTTCCTCACTGCGTTGCAGTATCCTGTCATAGCAGGGTTTCTGACGTCTCACTCCTTCATAACTTGATTGACCACCAAATCCGAGTCGTCGTAAACCATCAGGCGGTAGACATCGAGTGATATGGCCATACACAACCCATAGAGGAGTGCTTCGTATTCAGCCTCGTTATTGGAGGAATCAAAGTGAATCTGAAGGACATAACTGAGGCGATCACCTTTTCGGGATACCGGGACTACTCTGGCACTAGAACCGTTCAACATCTTGGAGCCATCGAAGAACATAGTCCAATGCTCCGAGTGAATCTGAATTGGCTATTGCTATTCAATCCACTCGGCCATGAAATTTACGAGTGCTTGAGATTTGATTGCTTTCTTAGCTTCAAACTTAATGTCAAAAGGGAGGAGCTCGATGGCCCATTTAGCCACTCGGCCAGTTGCGTCTCAGTTGTTCATGATTTTAGAGGGCGGGGCATCACTGATGACTGAGACCGAGTGTTCTTGGAAATAATGTGCAACTTTCTTTGCTGTCAAGTAAATGTCGTAGACAAGTTTCTAATAATGACGATATCCCTGCTTAGACAGAGTCAGGACTTCAGAAATGTAATATACTGGTCACTGAACCTTGTAAGCCTTGCCTTCATCTTCCCGTTCCTGTATCGGACACCTTCTTTGAAAGCGCAAACTGCTTGGTGCTTCGTAACACTCTCCACCACATGGTGAAGCATGGTCCAATGTTGTATGTAGTCTCTCAAAGTTTCATTCGGCTTCTGGACGCAGTGCTATAATTCAGTCAGCCCGGCAGAACGCTTGCAAGTGCCTTCGAATGTTTTAATGAACACTCGGGCTAAGTCTTCCCAACAGTAAATGCTGGCAGGAGCCAATTGGTTCAACCATGCCCGGGCCGACCCTTCTAGCATCAAGGGAAAATGTTTCATGGCAACATTATCGTTTCCTCCGCCAATCTGCACAGCCACTCAGTAATCCTCTAACCGTGTATCTGGCTTTGACTCACCAGTAAACTTGTTCACTCTTGTGGCCAACCTGAAGTTGGGTGGTATCTCTGCAGCTCGTATGGCCTAGCTGAAACACTCGGGCCCTAAGACAAACATGCCACTTTCACTCGGACAATCTCTATCCAAGCCTTCATGGTGAGCCCTGCCTCTCTCAACTAGGCCTTGCACGAGGACTAATCTTGTGTCGAATCCAGGCTCTTCGGGGTCAATTGGATCCCTCCGCTCGATGCCATATGGGCGCCTGTCGTCATACCATCGGGGCGCGTATGATCCGTCCCTCGGTGGGGGCATCAGCACTCAACGGTGGTGATCACGGTGATGACAAGGAGCAAACGGACCGCAACCTCGATCCAGGTACTGGTCCTGGCGATAACCGCGATCAACATGCCACAGAGGCGATCTTGGGCTGTGCGCCGACTGAACTGTGTCCACCCTTACTGACCTGCCGCGAATCCTGTTGCACGACTGGGAAACGGTTGAATTCTGTTCCCCAGCCGCTCTGAGCAATGGTTGGATCTGTCGAAGACCTTCTCCTACTTCGGATCAAGACGACTGAATGGAATCTGCAATCCGCGCAACAGCTGCAACATTCTGACCCGGAGTGCGGAATACCTGATACTCATTTTGTGATCCACTCGGGAATAGTTGTTGCTGCCGTCGATTTGAGTTTGGGGGCTGTCTACGAGTGCGGTCTTCGAGTGACTTCTGGAGATCCTCCAGACGTGCGCGTTAGGCCAGAGTGGCCACGTGTACGGCTTCCAAAGCCTGGGCCTCAGCAGTCTCCCCAGCGATGGGGGTCTGAAGGACCTGCTCGTTCTTGCGTTGCAGTTCTTCTCTTTGTTATGCAGTGCGGGCCTATGGGTAGTACTCGTCGTTGGCATGCGACGGTCCACCACTTTCTCCTCTGCCACAGGGAAATCCTAGTGGGCTACGCTGGGAGCCAATCACAAGGACATCCACCGCAGGGTCATTGCTTTCGCACTCGAAAAGTGTATCCGAGTGACCAGACGATGAACTGAACAAGCCATAGAGGGACTTGTTGGGCTCGATTGCTGCGACCTGCAAGGTGGATGACTGACGAGCCACTGCGTGTTTCACCCACCACTGGAGTCGAGAGTGACCGGATCGCTTGCGACGGCGAGCAACAGGGAGGGAAGACACCACCGGAACCGACCGATACTGAGTCAACGACTGTCGGAGAAGGACGTCGTAGGAACTAACAAGGAAGTGCGCCACCCCGCGAATAGGGAGCGCCTCAACGTCAAGGGGAGCTTCCTGGATCCATTCCGAAACGCCGGCGATGAAACTGAGAGCGCCGAGACGGATCTCGTGACCCAGAGACAATTCGCCGCCAAAAACCATGATGAATGAGTTCGAAGAATGCAACCACGCTGGAAGTCGCTTAGACGCCTGCCCCATGGTGGGCGCCAACTGTCATCGGAACATATTTGACAGTAGAGGTTAGGGGTACGTAGGAGAGGGCAGAGCCTAGCTACGGCGAAGTTTTACACTCGGATTTACGAGTTCAGGCCCCTCTTGGAAGAGGTAAAGACCCTTCGTCTCGGTGCTGCAGGAGGTTTGTTGTATGGATTGTTGAGTTACACGGGGTGTGAACCCTTGTGCAGCAGCGGAGGGGCGGCTTATATTGAGTCCGCTAACCCCTCATCAACCTCCGTTACGCAAGGGTTCAATGAGACAGTAAAGGTGTGAGCGTTTCTGGTAATGCCTATACTTAATTATCTTTATAGCGATGAACTGATCGCCTGACCGTTGCCATCCCGGAGTGGCTCTATGTCTTCTGCCTTCAAGTGAAATCAGGTGCTCCAAGTGAATAAGGACGGTCGAGTGGCGGAAGAGTAGCCGAGTGGGTCTGGTGTCGAGTGACTGGCATGTTGTGGTCATTCCAGTCGACACCTTCTTTCTAACTTTGTAGGTCTTGGATTCTTATACATAGTGTCCTTGGGTAGAGCATGTAGCTCAGGCCTAGGACCCTACCCTAGGTACATGTCATTGTCAGTGGTGACCTGTCGTCCGGCGCGGGATCCTTCCGGGTCGGGGCGGCGATGGCGGATGTACACAATGAAGTGAATCCGGAGCAGGAGCACTAAGATGTACTCCCTCCGTCCTAGAATAAGTGTTCCAATTATTTAATTGAAATTGAAGGAGAGAGATCACACTAGCATGCAGGGCCCATGTTTATTTTGATGATCAAGCAAACTTCAGTAGTCGAACGCCGTTAGTTTTGGTTGCCACATCATCACTTACAATGTGACCTATTTATCAGTTTCACTGTCAATAAGTGCTTATTTGAGTGATGAGTGTATTTCACAAACTGTGGAGAGTGAGTCCGTAGTAGGCTGATTCGGTCCGCGAGTAGGGTCTCACAACAGAGTACAAAGTTATGGCGCTCTTTTTTAATAATAATAATAATAATAATAATAATAATAATAATAATAATAATAATAATAATAATAATAAAAAACCATGTTTAATAGTTAAAAAACCCAAAAGAAATTCTGTGAAAACTTGTATGTGTGTTTTTGAACCGTAAAACTTGTATGTGTTCACTAGGGATCCATAAAATTTTGTTCTGAAATAATGTAATTCGTAAGCTGTAAAAAGAAAATCTGGCCCAAAAACAAACAAAAAGCTGCCCATTTAAAAATTACATATTTGTCTTTTTTAGGCATGTGTAAAAGTAAAATTTTATGAAATTTTGCACATAAGGTATACGTGTGTGTGTTTACAAAAAAAAAATACAACTTTTATCAAACGCAGTGTACTCTCTAAAGACTTCACGCAGCCGCCACCTCCTCTCCCAGAAAAGATTTGGGTTCCACTGCCTTTCATCGGTGCCGCCGCCCGCCTGCCTTGTCTTCGGCGGTCTTAGGGTCATGAAAGTGTGGTGCATCTCGGACCATACCGACGGGAGGGCTCCCTTTTTTTTATTGTCTTTTTAAGTTTTGTTAGGGTTTGTGTCCTGCCCAGGAAGCGGCGGCTCTTTAAAGATGGAGTAAGGTTCTCTGCGCCTAGCCTTGTCCCAGTGGTGTGTCTAGCATCATCGGCGGGCGTGTCGAGATGTTTCTTGCGTGGATCTACCTTTGGTGGATCTACTCGAATCTGGTTGTCCTTCGTCTATGTTCGTGTGTTTTCAAGTTTAATCTTTTCGATCTACGCTATTCTTCATCGGCGGCGGTTGTTGTTCTGGTGCACTGGTTTTATGGGGTCTACTTAGATCTGGTCGTCCTTCGTCTATGTTTGTGTGTCTTCAAGTTTAATCTTTTCGATCTACGCTACTCTTCATCGGCGGCGGTTGCCGTTCCGGTGCATTGGTTTTATGGGGTCTTAGCACGAAGACTTCCCGACTGTCTACTATAATAAGTTTTTTCCTGCTTCGTCAAGGGAGGGGCGATAACGGCAGCGCGTCTTGGCTCACTTTAGTGCTTGTAGTCGTTGTTAGGTGGTCTACGAATCTGAATGTAATTTCTATTATTTCTGTCATGATTGAAGATGCATAGATTGATTTTTTTTAAAACAACTTTTTTGCGTTGTAGAAAATGTTTTTTAATGGGCACAAAGGTGCCCTGTCACCGTTGGTAATTTTCGCTCACAACGTCGCAAGCAAACAACAGATAGCGCGGCCAGCAAATTGATCTCAAGATCAACTCGATCTATCTGCACCTGCTGTCTAGCACTCTAGCTTAGCCTTTTTTGTTCCTAAAACGGAGGTCGACGGGACGACAAGTGCTTACTGCCGCATCGATTGGCAGCTTATAAATTACCTACAGTGCAGTGACACATGCACACAACTCACCCTCCCTGGTCGGTCTGGAGCTAGGTATGTGGTGGCGTTGCTTTTCCAGGGCGCGGCACTGTTGCCGCCAGCAATGCGGAGGCGGGCACGCAAGCGGCCGGGGGCCGGAGAGAAGGATGGCGACGGCAGCCGATCAATGGCCACATATATCGCCGGGATCTTTAGTCAAGGAAGTTTGTTTTCATCAGCTTTTGCTGTTGTGTCACCATCGCACGCGCCAACAACATTGCCAACAAAGGACACGTCTGTCTGAGATAATCGAGCTTTGTTCGAGCTGTTGGTGTCAGCAAGTACCAAGATCTGTAACAACGCGGTTTGGATGATGTAGCGTGATTCGACCCCGTGATAGGTTTATTCTTCTTTGTCACCCTCTAGGTTTATGTTAGCTTTTTTTCTAAAAAAAACTTCCGATCTATTTATCAAATGGTAAGGTAGTACAAAAAAATCAAAAGTAAAAATTACATCATAAACCACCTAGCGACGACTACAAACACTCCATCAAGCCGAATGTGCGCCATCGCACCCATCCCTCATCAGAGCCGAGCAAATCTTTTTGTAGTAGACAGTCAGGAAGTCGTCGTGCTAAGGCCCTACAGGACCAGCACACGAGAACAACAACTGTTGTCGATGAAGAGAAGTGTAGATGAGAAGGATTCGACCTGTAGACACACGACCACTGACGAACGAGGACCGGGTCGACATGGATCCATCAAAAAAAAACACCGACCGAATCCCGCGAGATCCATCGGAGAGAAACCTCCACACACCCTCCAGCTATGCAAGAAGCACCGCCAGAACAGGGGCTAGGCGGGAAGAACCTTGTTCCATCCACAGAGAGCCGCCGCCGCCTCGTCTTTCTGAACAGGACACAAACCCTAACAATACATAGAAAAAATTAGAAAACGAAGCCCTCCCTCCTTCTAGTAGTTCACATATTCTTAAATCCTTAAAGGATCCTCCTCATAGATATCTTTTTTTTCCTCAGTATGTTGCCTTCTCCATAGCTTCTTCTTCTTGGGCCTCTACAATCTAGAATTGAGATGTGATACCTTTACCTCCCCTGCACCCTACCGACCATTGTGCCCTCCTATTGGCTATGTGCGCAAGCGATGTCAAAGAGGAATAAGTTGAGCGCCCGCCATGACGAGATCCATCACGACACCATTGCAAGATTTTGCTTTATATGTCGATTAAGTAGCCCGACATGAGTAGTGAGGCCAAAACCACTATAGCTTACCAGTTGGACACTTCTTCTGCGGTCACTAGACCGTGAATGCATGATCTCTATTTGGCAAAGATGGATCGGAGGCCCGATCCCACCCAGCCTACAACTACGTCCCATCCATACACCTTCTGGTGGACCGTCGTTCTTGGTGAAAAGGAAAACCAACGACGACCACACACACCTCCCGACAACATAAGAGTACACACCGCCATAATGAAGCCAAGGTTAGAGAATTAAGGCTGAAGTGATGTTTCCGTCAGTTGTGCCACCGATATCACCCACAACACTATGGGTCTATACCTGGCGACCAAAACGGGCAAGGGGTTGGGAGACACAACCCGCCCACTTGTTAAAACCACCATTGGTGTCACTGGGATGGTCCAGAAGACCATCAATGACTGGTATTGGTAGCAAATAGGTTCGGTAGAAGCGGAAAAGTAACACCACCTGGGTTCAGACCGGGTGTAATTCTTCCTCTTTTGTATTCATTTTTTATGGCTTCACAGAATTAGAGCACAAGCAAACTTATTAAAGTTGATACTACTCTCACAATCTAAAGGAGAGCCACCAGGCACACACGCGAATCTTACCCTATATACGGCCCGAACTTGTGGGTTTTCACTCCCCTCTTGTTGCCAGACCAGACAAAATCAGAGAAAAGTACAACCTCACCGGTTGAGACAGGGAAGGAATGTGCATCACATCGGTGCGGTTAGGGAAGACGAAGTGCAAGGACCCGCGCAAGGAGGGTCAACTTGTTACCATGTATGCAGATGCAGGCATGCACGTACGCAAAGATCCTTAATTAACATGTGAAGTGACCAACTTTGGATTCCAGGATCTAGTACGTACCCCTTGATAAAAGTAGCATATTACTACTTGCATTGGTGCACTGCACGCGTGCACGGACAAGCTATGGCTTCACGGCCAACCGGCCGGCGGCAAAGTTATTGCTTGATCCGGCCGGTTCCTCGAGGAAGAAGAACCAACTTTTGGGCAAGCGGCACTTACCCTCGCACTGTAGCGCCGTTGAATGAATCGACGTTCGACGGACCGCATGTAATGCCCACGGTGCCTTAACTCACTGGCCGGTGGTACCAGCTTAGCGGCGTACGTGCTCTCGCACGTAGTACTTTTAGATTTGCATTTCTTGCAAGGGTGGTGCACGGTATCGCAAGTTAGCTGGACCATCATATGTAGGGATCGATTTCGATTCCCACGCGTCCACGGCAGATTTTGTTTCGCACGTACGCATTGATTTTGGCTATGGTTATTATTGCTACACCTACAATCGGTTGAAATGTGTCACCGGGTGCACACGAATTCGCTTTTCATAGTCAGATCACCGTCAATTTTAGACGTGTATTGAGAGATGTGTTTGCGCGGGTGTACGTGTGTAGCAGGAAAAATATCAGATGATACCACCCTTTATATGCTACCATGATACAACTTTTCAAAAATCACATTTAGATGTTTCAGGAAATTTGAAAAAAATAGTGGATGTTCACAGGGCATTTCTACAACCCTTAAAAAGATCAGATCCAAATTCAAAATACCTATTGAGAAACAAAAATGACAAATCTGGAATGAATTGTGTCAAAAAAAGACAAAACATAAACAGTGTCAGAAACGACACTATTCACATATAGATTTGTCTTTTTATTTGTCAATGTATGTTTTGAATTTTGATCTAAATTTTTTAACGGTTATAGCATATGTCTTGTGAATATCCATAAAAGAAATTCAGACTTTTTTTAACATCTAAATGTGTCTTTTCAAAATTTGTAGCATGGAAGCATGTAATAGGTGGTATCACCTGATATCCACCCGTGTGTAGCGGTGGCGTGCGTGCACGATTTCATAAAAGTTCTGGTTGTCTGTATGTATGCGACGGTAAACCACTGATCATTTGTCACGCCCAATATGCGATACTATCCTAAAGAGACTCGAATGTCCCATCAAGGATAGAACCGCATATTGAAACGCTTTTGCAAGGTGGATATCATTACATCAACATTACATAATAGATGGGGATACATACAAGAGGCATACAATGCCACACGAAGACAACATCATCTTACATAAAAGCACCATCCGACTACGGATGAAACACAAACAGAAACTCAAACAACATCCACCCTGCTAACCCAGGCTGCCGACCTGGAACCTATCCCCTGATCGAAGAAGAAGCAGAAGAAGAACTCCAAAATAAGCAAACATCGCTCTCGCGTCATGATCATCGCAAAACCTATACCTGCAACTGTTGTTGTAGTAATCTGTGAGCCACGAGGACTCAGCAATCCCATTGCCATGGGTATCAAGACTAGCAAAGCTTAAAGGGAAAGGAAGGGGTAAAGTGGTGAGGTTGCAGCAACGACTAAACATATATGATGGCTAACATACGCAAGTAAGAGCGAGAAGAGAGCAAGCGGAACGGTCGTGAACTAGCAATGATCAAGAGGTGATCCTGAACTCCTACTTACGTCAAACATAACCCAAAACCGTGTTCACTTCCCGGACTCCGCCGAAAAGAGACCATCACGGCTACACACGCGGTTGATGCGTTTTAATTTCGGATCTGGTGTCAAGTTATCTACAACCGGACATTAACAAATTCCCATCTGCCACATAACCGCGGGCATGGCTTTCAAAAGTTTATACCCTGCAGGGGTGTCCCAACTTAGCCCATGATAAGCTTTCACGATCAACGAAGGATATACCTTCTCCCAGGAAGACCCCATCAGACTCGGAATCCCGGTTTACAAGACATTTCGATGATGGTAAAACAAGACCAGCAAAGCCGCCCGATGTGCCGACAAATCCTGATAGGAGCTGCACATATCTCGTTCTCAGGGCACACCGGATAAGCGAAGCGTACAGGTACCGACGTAATCCAAGTTGCCAAGGAATGGTCTCGCACGGTGCTCTAGTTTGGACCAACACTCGGAGGAGCACTGGCCCGGGGGGGTTAAAATAAAGATGACCCTCGGGCTCCGGAAACCCAAGGGAAAAAGGGCTAGGTGAGGCAAATGGTAAAACCAAGGTTGGGCCTTGCTGGAGGAGTTTTATTCAAAGCGAACTGTCAAGGGGGCCCATAAATCACCCAACCGCGTAAGGAACGCAAAATCCGGGAACATAACACCGGTATAACAAAAACTAGAGCGGCAAGAGTGGAACAAAACACCAGGCATAAGGCCGAGTCTTCCACCCTTTACCAAGTATATAGATGCATTAATTAAATAAGAGATATTGTGATATCCCAACATAAACCTGTCCACCATGGAGCAATCTTCAACTTCACCTGCAACTAACAACGCTATAAGAGGGGCTGAGCAAAGCAGTAACATAGCCAATCAATGATTTGCTAGGAAGGGTGAAAAATGTTAGAGGCTGACATGGCAATTTGGGAGGCTTGAAGAGCAAATGATAGGTAGCACAGCAAAGCGATAGAACGAAGCAACTAGCATAGCAATGATAGTAGTGAGATCCAAGGTAGCGGTCATCTTGCCTGAAATCCCGCTAGGAAGAAGAACGAGTCCATGAAGAATATGAAGCCACGAAGATAGACCAAGCGTATACGAACGAATCCTCACGATCGCAACGAAACGAAAACTATCGAGAAGAAGCACACAACATAGCAAACACACCACACATATACAAGACATGATGCACAACAAACAAGATGCATGACAAGGCTACATGAAGCTACTCATGTCAAGAGATGATGCAAACAAGAGCAAACACATCAAGGCAAGTTTAAATGAGGCCGGAAACAACATATAACAAATCTGGCAAGTCCTCATATGCAAATTTCGAAATTGGTCCAGATCTGAATAAACCTTATGTTCAAGTTGTTAAACAGCAAGTTAAAATGCACGAAGATGATCTACACGAGATTCTAGTCAAGTTACATATAAAGTTCATTTAATTCGGAGCTACGGCCTAGAAGATATGACCAAAACAAGCTAAATATGGCATTGATGCAAAATGCATCCAAACATCAAGCAAACACCTCAAAACAAGGATGAAACATGATAATATGAAACTACATGCAAAACTAAGCAAGTTTCATATAGAGCACACTCAAAACGGAGCAACCGTTCAACACATGCACTCTATACAAGTTTAAAGGACAAGCTGTCCAAAACAACAACTAGGCATATTGCAAGCATCAAAACAATATGCTACAGCATCCTAACATAAAAACAAAATGCATGGACATGATTTACAGATAAAACATAACAAAACATGAACATTGAGCTATCTCCAGAAATCACTAGAACATGCTCAAAAAGACATGGCAAGATTGCAAATAATAACACTTAACAGGCTTCGCAGAAATAACATCAGGTTGAAATATTTAGAGCTATCAAACAACATGCTACAGGAACTTATCATAGAAACTTAAGGCATGGCATGATACAACTAAATGCATAGAACAAAAGTCCTTTACTCACCATTAGCCAAAAAGGATCAGAAGATATGATTGTACCCATGTAAACATGGCAAATTATATGACAGTTTCAAACATGGCAGGAACAACGATAAGTAGGCATGTTGGTGAGTTTGTACCACTCACCACATAGCATTACATGGCATGAAAAGGCAACCAATAGTAAGATTACATGTTTATGAAGCTAAGAATGGCAAGAGCAAGTTCATACGGTGCATGGATCACTAGCAAAGCTCATGGCAAAACTGAACTTAAAGTTAACAGGCTGACAGCAACATTATTTAGCAACTTGAAAGCAAGATTACAACAAGTTACAGCAAGCTATAAATGCAACTAGGAGCACGGATGGATAGAGCATAATATGTGTAACAAATCATCCTTAGTGAACACTTCCAGATTATGCATAGAATGACTTGTAGCAGCAGGTTTATATAGCATCAAGAAATAACAGATTCAGCCTAGGAAAACAGCAATAGCAAGTATCCTACTTAACAAGCTTGATGCACTCACTATACAACTCACAAAAATACATAGATGGCATCCCTGTAAAAGTGGCATGATTTAGTTCAAAAGACATGTAGAGATGAACCTCATAGGAGGCACACATCAAATGCAACGAAAAAGACAAATCAGCAAGTTCTGTTAATAGACGACAGTTAACATCATATAGCACTCTTGCAACGATGATTCAGGCATCAAGATGAACTGAAACAAGCATGACACCATAGAATGAAATGTAGAGAATCTCATGATAAATATTTTGACATATTACACGCACAAAACGGAGCAGTATGCAGTAAGTTATGATGCGATGAACAGGGGACTAAAATGCAAAATATCAGGGACTGAGAAAATCCGGGGTCAACCTTCGAGATCCGAATCTGGATCTGGATCGGGGCGTCGCCGGAGGCGGAGAAGAAGACGGCAGCCAGCGGGGCTCGGGCCGCGGGAAGGCCGGGGAGGCGCGGCCGGCGGCTGAGGAGGGCGGCGCGCCCGGAGGAGGCCGGGCGGGCGCGGAGGCGAGGCGGCACCGGCGAAAGGCGCGCGGGTCGCCGGCGCGGGCGACCCCGGGCGGCGGCGGAGCAGATCCTGTTGGGGAACGTAGTAATTTCAAAAAAATTCCTACGCATACGCAAGATCATGGTGATGGCATAGCAACGAGAGGGGAGAGTGTTGTCCACGTACCCTCGTAGACCGTAAGCAGAAGTGTTATGACAACGCGGTTGATGTAGTCGTACATCTTCACGATCCGACCGATCCAAGTACCGAACGTACGGCACCTCCGAGTTCAGCACACGTTCAGCTCGATGACGATCCCCGGGCTCCGATCCAGCAAAGTTTCGGGGATGAGTTCCGTCAGCACGACGGTGTGGTGACGATGATGATGCTCTACCGGCGCAGGGCTTCGCCTAAACTCCGCGACGATATGACCGAGGTGGAATATGATGGAGGAGGGCACCGCACACGGCTAAGGAACGATCCGTAGATCAACTTGTGTTGTTGTCTAGAGGTGCCCCCCTGCCCCCGTATATAAAGGAGCAAGGGGGGAGGGGGCGGCTGGCCTAGGAGGGGCGCGCCAAGGGGAGTCCTACTCCCACCGGGAGTAGGACTCCCTCCTTCCTTGTTGGAGTACGAGAAGGGGGAAAGAGGGGGAGAGGAGGAAGGAAAAGGGGGCCGCACCCCTTGTCCAATTCGGACCAGAGGGGGGCTGCGCGCCTCCTTCCTTTCGGCATGTCTCCTCTATTCCCGTATGGCCCAATAAGGCCCATATACTCCCCGGCGAATTCCCGTAACTCTCTGGTACTCCGAAAAATACCCGAATCACTCGGAACCTTTCCGAACTCCAAATATAGTCGTCCAATATATCGATCTTTACGTCTCGACCATTTCGAGACTCCTCGTCATGTCCCCGATCTCATCCGGGACTCCAAACTCCTTCGGTACATCAAAACTCATAAACTCATAATATAACTGTCATCGAAACCTTAAGCGTGCGGACCCTACGGGTTCGAGAACTATGTAGACATGACCTAGAACTATTCTTGGTCAATAACCAATAGCAGAACCTGGATGCCCATATTGGCTCCTACATATTCTACGAAGATCTTTATCGGTCAAATCGCATAACAACATACGTTGTTCCCTTTGTCATCGGTATGTTACTTGCCCGAGATTCGATCGTCGGTATCCAATACCTAGTTCAATATCGTTACCGGCAAGTCTCTTTACTCGTTACGTAATGCATCATTCCGTAACTAACTCATTAGCTACATTGCTTGCAAGGCTTATAGTGATGTGCATTATCGAGAGGGCCCACAGATACCTCTCCGACAATCGGAGTGACAAAATCTAATCCCAAAATACGCCAACCCAACATGTACCTTTGGAGACACCTGTAGTACTCCTTTATAATCACCCACTTACGTTGTGACGTTTGGTAGCACCCAAAGTGTTCCTCCGGTAAACGGGAGTTGCATAATCTCATAGTTACAGGAACATGTATAAGTCATGAAGAAAGCAATAGCAACATACTAAACGATCAAGTGCTAGGCTAACGGAATGGGTCATGTCAATCACATCATTCTCCTAATGATGTGATCCCATTAATCGAATGACAACACATGTCTATGGTTAGGAAACATAACCATCTTTGATTAATGAGCTAGTCAAGTAGAGGCATACTAGTGACTATATGTTTGTCTATGTATTCACACATGTATTATGTTTTCGGTTAATACAATTCTAGCATGAATAATAAACATTTATCATGATATAAGGAAATAAATAATAACTTTATTATTGCCTCTAGGGCATATTTCCTTCAGTCTCCCACTTGCACTAGAGTCAATAATCTAGTTCACATCGCCATGTGATTTAACATCAATAATGATATCTGTATATGATTAACACCCATAGTTGACATCGTCATGTGACCAACACCCAAAGGGTTTACTAGAGTCAATAATCTAGTTCACATCGCTATGTGATTAACACCCAAAGAGTACTAAGGTATGATCATGTTTTGCTTGTGAGAGAAGTTTAGTCAACAGATCTGTCATATTCAGAGCCGTATGTATTTTGCAAAATATTCTATGTCCACAATGCTCTGCATGGAGCTACTCTAGCTAATTGCTCCCACTTTCAATATGTATCCAGATTGAGACTTAGAGTCATCTGGATCAGTGCAAAAGCTTGCATCGTTGTAACTTTTTACGACGGGCTCTTTTATCACCTCCATAATCGAGAAACATCTCCTTAGTCCTCACTAATGATATTCTTGACCGCTGTCCAGTGATCTAATCTTAGATCAAAATTGTATTCCTTTGTCAAACTCAGAGCAAGGTATACAATAGGCCTGGTTCACAGCATAGCATACTTTATAGAACCTATGACTGAGGCATAGGGAATGACTTTTCATTCTCTTTCTATTTTCTGCCATTGTCGGGTCTTGAGTCTTACTCAAATTCACACCTTTGCATCACAGGAAAGAACTCCTTCTTTGACTGTTCCATTTTGAACTATTTCAAAAATTTATCAAGGTATGTACTTATTGAAAAATCTTATCAAGCGTCTTGATCTATCTATATAGATATTGATGCTCAATGTGTAAGCAGCTTCACCGAGGTCTTGCTTTGAAAAACTCTTATTCAAGTATCCTTTCATGCTATCCAGAATTTCTATATCATTTCCAATCAACAATATGTCATCCACATATAATATTAGAAATGCTACAGAGCTCCCACTCATTTTCTTGTAAATACAGGCTTCACCGTAAGTCTGTATAAAACTATATCCTTTGATCAATTTATCAAAGCATATATTCCAACTCCGAGACGCTTGCACAAGTCCATAGATGGATCACTGGAGCTTGCATATTTTGTTAACACCTTTAGGATCGACAAAACCTTCTGGTTGCATCATATACAACTCTTCTTTAATAAATCCATTAAGGAATGCAGTTTTGTTTATCCATTTGCCAGATTTCATAAAATGCGGCAATTGCTAACATGATTCAGACAGACTTAAGCATATATACGAGTGAAAAACTCTCATCGTAGTCAACACCTTGAATTTGTCGAAAACCTTTTGCGACAATTCTAGCTTTGTAGATAGTAACACTATCAGCGTCCATCTTCCTCTTGAAGATCCATTTAATCTCAATGTCTTGCCGATCATTGGGCAAGTCAATCAAAGTCCATACTTTGTTTTCATACATGGATCTCATCTCAGATCTCATGGCCTCAAGCCATTTTGCGGAATCTGGGCTCACCATCGCTTCTTCATAGTTCGTAGGTTCGTCATGGTCTAGTAACATAACTTCCAGAACAGGATTATCGTACCACTCTGGTGCGGATCTTACTCTGGAAGACCTACGAGGTTCTGTAGTAACTTAATCTGAAGTTTCATGATCATCATCATTAACTTCCTCACTAATTGGTGCAGTAGTCACAGGAACAGATTTCTGTGATGAACTAATTTCCAATAAGGGAGCAGGTACAGTTACCTCATCAAGTTCTACTTTCCTCCCACTCACTTCTTTCGAGAGAAACTTCTTCTCTAGAAAGGATCCATTCTTGGCAACGAATATTTTGCCTTCAGATCTGTGATAGAAGGTGTACCCAACAGTTTCCTTTGGTTATTCTATGAAGACGCACTTCTCCGATTTGGGTTTGAGCTTATCAAGATGAAACTTTTTCATATAAGCATCACAGCCCTAAACTTTAAGAAACGACAACTTGGGTTTACTGCTAAACCATAGTTCATACGGTGTCGTCTCAACAGATTTAGATGGTGCCCTATTAAACGTGAATGCAGCTGTCTCTAATGCACAACCCCAAAACGATAGTGGTAAAACTGATAAGAGACATCATAGATCGCACCATATCCAATAAAGTGCAGTTATGACGTTCGGACACACCATAACATTGTGGTGTTCCAGGTGGCGTGAGCTGTGAAACTATTCCACATTGTTTTAATTGAAGACCAAACTTGTAACTCAAATATTCGTCTCCGCGATCAGATCGTAGAAACTTTATTTTCTTGTTACGATGATTTTTCCACTTCACTCTGAAATTCTTTGAACCTTTCAACTATTTTAGACTTATGTTTCATTAAGTAGATATACCCATATCTGCTCAAATCATCTTGTGAAGGTCAGAAAATAAAGATACTTGCCATGAGCATCAACACTCATTGGATCGCATACATCGGTATGTATTATTTCCAATAAGTCAGTAGCTTGTTCCATTGTTCCAGAGAACAGAGTTTTAGTCATCTTGCCCAAAAGGCACGGTTCACAAGCATCAAATGATTCATAACCAAGTGATTCCGAAAATCCATCTTTATGGAGTTTCTTCATGCGCTTTATACCGATATGACCCAAAGGGCAGTGCCACAAATAAGTTGCACTATCATTATTAACTTTGCATCTTTTGGCATCAATATTATGAATATATGTATCACTATGATCGAGATCTAACAAACTATTTTCATTGGGTGTATAACCATCGAAGGTCTTATTCATGTAAACAGAATAACAATTATTCTCTAACTTTAAATGAATAACCGTATTGCAATAAACATGATCAAATCATGTTCATGCTCAATGCAAATGCCAAATAACATTTATTTAGGTTTAACACTAATCCCGAAAGTATAGGGAGTGTGCGATTATGATCATATCAATCTTGGAACTACTTCCAACACTCATCTTCACTTCCCCTTCAACTAGTCTCTCTTTATTCTGTAACTCCTGTTTCGAGTTACTAATCTTAGTAACCGAACAAGTATCAAATACTCAGGGGCTACTATAAACACTAGTAAAGCACACATCAATAACCTGTATATCAAATATACCCTTGTTCACTTTGCCATCCTTCTTATCCACCAAATATTTGGAGTAGTTCCACTTCCAGTGACCATTTCCTTTGCAGTAGAAGCACTCGGTTTCAGGCTTAGGTCCAGCTTTGGGCTTCTTCACGGTAGTGACAAGTTGTTTTCCATTCTACTTGAAGTTTCCCTTTCTTTCCCTTTGCCCTTTTCTTGAAACTAGTGGTCTTGTCAATCATCAACACTTGATGCTCTTTCTTGATTTCTACCTTCGTCGATTTCAACATCACGAAGAGCTCGGGAATTGTTTTCGTCATCCCTTGCATTATAGTTCATCACGAAGTTCTACTAACTTGGTGGTGGTGACTAGAGAATTCTGTCAATCACTATCTTATCTGGAAGATTAACTCGCACTTGATTCAAGCGATTGTAGTACCCAGACAATCTGAGCACATGCTCACTAGTTGAGCGATTCTCATCCATCTTTTAGCTATAGAACTTGTTGGAGACTTCATATCTCTCAACTCGGGTATTTGCTTGAAATATTAACTTCAATTCCTGGAACATCTCATATGGTCCATGACGTTCAAAACGTCTTTGAAGTCCCGATTCTAAGCCATAAAGCATGGTGCACAAAACTATCAAGTAGTCATCATATTGAGCTAGCCAAACATTCATAACGTCCGCATCTGCTCCTGCAATAGGTCTGTCACCTAGCGGTGCATTAAGGACATAATTCTTTTGTGCAGCAATGAGGATAAACCTCAGATCACGGATTCAATCCGCATCATTGCTACTAACATCTTTCAACATAATTTTCTCTAGGAACATATAAAAATAAACATATGAAAGCAACAATGCAAGCTATTGATCTACAACATAATTTGCAAAATACTACCAGGACTAAGTTCATGATAAATTAAAGTTCAATTAATCATATTACTTAAGAACTCCCACTTAGACAGACATCTCTCTAGTCATCTAAGTGATCACGTGATCCAAATCAACTAAACCATGTCCGATCATCACGTGAGATGGAGTAGTTTCAATGGTGAACATCATTATGTTGATCATATCTACTATATGATTCACGCTCGACCTTTCGGTCTCCGTGTTCCGAGGCCATATCTGTATATGCTAGGCTCGTCAAGTTTAACTCGAGTATTCCGCGTGTGCAACTGTTTTGCACCCGTTGTATTTGAACGTAGAGCCTATCACACCCGATCATCACATGGTGTCTCAGCACGAAGAACTTTCACAACGGTGCATACTCAGCGAGAACACTTCTTGATAATTTAGTGAGAGATCATCTTAAAATGCTACCGTCAATAAAAGTAAGATAAGATGCATAAAGGATAAACATCACATGCAATCAATATAAGTGATATGATATGGCCATCATCATCCTGTGCTTGTGATCTCCATCTTCGAAGCTCCGTCGTGATCACCATCGTCACCGGCGCGACACCTTGATCTCCATCGTAGCATCGTTGTCGTTACGCCATCTATTGCTTCTACGACTATCGCTACCGCTTAGTGATAAAGTAAAGCAATTACAGGGCGTTTGCATTTCATACAATAAAGCGACAACCATATGGCTCCTGCCAGTTGCCGATAACTTCGGTTACAAAACATGATCATCTCATACAATAAAATATAGCATCACGTCTTGACCATATCACATCACAACATGCCCTGCAAAAACAAGTTAGACGTCCTCTACTTTGTTGTTGCAAATTTTACGTGGCTGCTACGGGCTTAGCAAGAACCGTTCTTACCTACGCATCAAAACCACAACGATAGTTCGTCAAGTTAGTGCTGTTTTAACCTTCGCAAGGACCGGGCGTAGCCACACTCGATTCAGCTAAAGTGAGAGAGACAGACACCCGCCGGCCACCTTTAAGCACAAGTGCTCGTAACGGTGAAACCAGTCTCGCGTAAGCGTACGCGTAATGTCGGTCCAGGCCGCTTCATCTCACAATACCGCCGAACCAAAGTATGACATGCTGGTAAGCAGTATGACTTGTATCGCCCACAACTCACTTGTGTTCTACTCGTGCATATAACATCAACGCATAAAACCTAGGCTCGGATGCCACTGTTGGGGAACGTAGTAATTTCAAAAAAATTCCTACGCACACGCAAGATCATGGTGATGGCATAGCAACGAGAGGGGAGAGTGTTGTCCACGTACCCTTGTAGACCATAGGCGGAAGCGTTATGACAACGCGGTTGATGTAGTCGTACGTCTTCACGATCCGACCGATCCAAGTACCGAACGTACGGCACCTCCGAGTTCAGCACACGTTTAGCTCGATGACGATCCCCGGGCTCCGATCCAGCAAAGCTTCGGGGATGAGTTCCGTCAGCACGATGGCGTGGTGACGATGATGATGCTCTACCGGCGCAGGGCTTCGCCTAAACTCCGCGACGATATGACCGAGGTGGAATATGGTGGAGGGGGGCACTGCACACGGCTAAGGAACGATCCGTAGATCAACTTGTGTTGTTGTCTAGAGGTGCCCCCCTGCCCCCGTATATAAAGGAGCAAGGGGGGAGGGGGCGGCCGGCCTAGGAGGGGCGCGCCAAGGGGAGTCCTACTCCCACCGGGAGTAGGACTCCCTCCTTCCTTGTTGGAGTAGGAGAAGGGGGAAAGAGGGGGAGAGGAGGAAGGAAAAGGGGGCCGCACCCCTTGTCCAATTCGGACCAGAGGGGGGCTGCGCGCCTCCTTCCTTTCGGCCTCTCTCCTCTATTCCCGTATGGCCCAATAAGGCCCATATACTCCCCGGCGAATTCCCATAACTCTCCGGTACTCCGAAAAATACCCGAATCACTCGGAACCTTTTCGAACTCTGAATATAGTCGTCCAATATATCGATCTTTACGTCTCGACCATTTCGAGACTCCTCGTCATGTCCCCGATCTCATCCGGGACTCCGAACTCCTTCGGTACATCAAAACTCATAAACTCATAATATAACTGTCATCGAAACCTTAAGCGTGCGGACCCTACGGGTTCGAGAACTATGTAGACATGACCTAGAACTATTCTTGCTCAATAACCAATAGCAGAACCTGGATGCCCATATTGGCTCCTACATATTCTACGAATATCTTTATCGGTCAAACCGCATAACAACATACGTTGTTCCCTTTGTCATCGGTATGTTACTTGCCCGAGATTCGATCGTCGGTATCCAATACCTAGTTCAATATCGTTACCGTCAAGTCTCTTTACTCGTTACGTAATGCATCATTCTGTAACTAACTCATTAGCTACATTGCTTGCAAGGCTTATAGTGATGTGTACCGAGAGGGCCCACAGATACCTCTCCGACAATCGGAGTGACAAAACCTAATCTCAAAATACGCCAACCCAACATGTACCTTTGGAGACACCTGTAGTACTCCTTTATAATCACCCAGTTACGTTGTGACGTTTGGTAGCACCCAAAGTGTTCCTCCGGTAAACCAGAGTTGCATAATCTCATAGTTACAGGAACATGTATAAGTCATGAAGAAAGCAATAGCAACATACTAAACGATCAAGTGCTAGGCTAACGGAATGGGTCATGTCAATCAAATCATTCTCCTAATGATGCGATCCCATTAATCAAATGACAACACATGTCTGTGGTGAGGAAACATAACCATCTTTGATTAATGAGCTAGTCAAGTAGAGGCATACTAGTGACTATATGTTTGTCTATGTATTCACACATGTATTATGTTTCCGGTTAATACAATTCTAGCATGAATAATAAACATTTATCATGATATAAGGAAATAAATAATAACTTTATTATTGCCTCTAGGGCATATTTCCTTTAGATCCAGGCCCCGCGGGCCTGGCGCGGGCCTCGCGGGCCGGCGGCGGCGGCGAACGCGGAGCTCGCCGGCGGCGAGGCGGCCGGGCGCTCGGGGCACGGGGGCTCGTGTGGGCAGGCGAGGATGGGCCCAGCGGCGGCGGGCGGCGCGCGGGCCGGGAGGGCCCAGTTCGGCCCGGGGCGGGCTGGATTTGGGCCCCGGGGGGCGCGACAGCGGAGGGAGGAGAGTGAGGGCGGCAGGGCTGATGTGTCGCCGCCTGATTGGCCGGGGGACGGCGGCGGACGTGTCCGGCACCGGGCGGACGTGTCCGGCGCCAGGCGGACGTGTCCGACGCGCGGAGGAAGAAGGGGCTAGGGTTTGGACCGGGAATTTCGGGGGAGGTGGACTATTTATAGATTCTAGGAGCTAGGAGAGTCCAAATAGGGAGCGATTTTCGCCCACACGATCGTGATCGAACGACCGAGAGCATGGAGGGGGTTAGGATGGGCTAGAGGGCTGTGGTGAAGGGGTGCTGGGCTGCAAAGAGAAGGGGCTTTTGCGGCTACCCAGTTAACCGTTGGAGTATCAAACGACCTCCAAATGGCACGAAACTTGACAGGCGGTCTACCGGTGGTGTACCAAGGCCGCTTGGCAAATCACGGTCCATTCCGAGAATGTTTAACACCCGCTCACGAGAAGAGACAAGAAGGGGACGCCGGATGACATAGGAGTGCCGGATTGCAAAACGGACAACGAGGAAAATGCTCGGATGCAAGAAACGAACACGTATGCAAAATGAGATGCACATGATGACATGATAAAATGCAACACGCAAACAAAGGACATGGCAACAATGACAAATAACTGGCGGACACCTGGCGCATCGAATCTGGGGCATTACAACTCTCCTCCACTAACAAGAGATCTCGTCCCGAGATCTTAGGACCGAGACGAAAGAGAAAAGGGGTGAGGTGAAACAAGAACTCATGAGAAGAAGCAAAGAATCGAGTGCACTCGAGAAGAAGAGAGGAACAACGAGAATCGAAAGCTTGCGGAATTAGATAGACTATGAAACCACTCCGGTTAGCACGAGATAAGAAACGAATAAGACTGAAAGGATTTAGGCAGCACTCCGACTGAAACATGGAGGACTAGAACACGAGCTTCCCAAGACGTGATGGCACTTGATGAGATAAACAACGCAATGCCTCCGGAAGAATTAAAAGAATGGAATGAAATGAACTTAGAAGGAAGGGTTGAACGGAGTTGTTGAGAAAATCAATAACGAAAAGAATAGGCTTGTTGTGGACTTATAGGTAACATCTCAAGATCATAAGGTGATAACCGGCCACCAAAGGAAATGATTGGATAGCTGAGAAGAACGAAGAAATGCAAAACTCCACTTCAAAAGAATAGGGAGACTTGTTTGCACTTCGAGATGCGAGAAGAAAGATACTTGACCTCTACCAACAAGAATCTTGATGAATTCTTGAAGAATGAATTAAATCATAAAGAGCCACCATGAAGAACTCCGGTGACAAAAGGATGAAGAGATAGAATTGAAGGATAAAAAGAATAATATTAAAGCTTGCGATGATTTAGATGGAGGTTCCGACGAGATGGCCGAGGAAATTTGAACTCCGGAAAAGAAAAGATGAAAACACTTCGAATTAGAATTTATTACTCACGAACAAACTCCAAAGGGAGAGATTAATCACTTGATGAAAGAGGAATAAGAATTACGTTATGCTTATCCTCCACCAATTAAATTGATGCGAAGCAATGTATTTACATACCACTTATTCGCGCTGGAAAAGATTAAGGGGGGGGGGCGTATAGCATGAAAATTTGAGAAAGACTTCTTGAACCACCGATAGGATTGGAAAGAATGAATGAATTAATATGATAAACAAGGAAAAAGAATCTTGAATGACCCACCGTAAGAATTTGGAAATGACTGATGAAAGAGACTGAATCACCAGGAAGAATTAGAATAACAAATATGCTTGAGGGAATTTAGATGCAAAAGAACGAAGAGATAATGAGCTGATTAAAGAACACTTGAACGAAGCACCGGGATAAATGGATAACGGTAGCTGAAATGTGAGGACGAAGAATTCTTCTAGAATGATGGCCTCCGGATGATCGAGATGGAAAAAAACAAATCCTAAAATACTCCGGATGGTTGAGAAAAAGGGATTTCCGACAAACGGGATAATTCGATAGGGTAACACGAAGCTAGAACCATGAATCTTCGGGAGAACGGGCAAGATTTAAGAGGAACTCTACTTCGGTCTTCGAATGTTGAGAATGACGACGAGAAGCACCAGTAAAAATTGTTGAGATACTCCGGGAGAATGAAAAAGCGAAGAGGTTGAGGCAACAATGAAAATGATTTGAAATCGATCTTGGAAAGGCATCTGACTGATGAAATCCATTCTTACGTCACACTTTGAAAAGAATTTGAGAATAGCTTCGAAATAATTAGAAGAGTCAGGTAAGATCCTGGGAAAAAGACCTGTGGGTTAGGGCCCACTAAAAGAAAACACCGTTGGAAAGGGTTGTTGAACATGTAGATGATGCACCGGAATAATTGAAATATTTGAATGACGTGACAACCTCAAATTAATTCGAACACAGGTGAATCTCCTGAGATGTCTTGCACACTCCAGAAGGATAACTGGCGAGAGGCGAACGAGCAAGGAGAAACATTTGAGGCGAGGAAAAGAATATGATCAACCGAAAAACTTGAATTGAGTCCACCGGAGAAGAAAAAGAGCTGAAGAATGTCGAACAAAATGAGAATTCACCGATTGAAACAATTGTCGAAAGACTGAAGATGCTCCACACGAATGAAATTGATGGTCGAAAGGGTGGGAGGGCGGGAAAACAAAGGCAACTTGGAAGGGGAGAAAAAACTGACGAATATCTTGAAGAGAAAACACCGGTTGAAAGAAAGCAAAGGCTTCGCACGAGTAGGATGGATACTCGATTATGGACTCCGGCTTCGAGAAGAAAAAGGGAGGGCGGATGGGAAAAGAAAACAACTGAGGATTGAACTTGGCAAAGATGAAGAGGCTCGAGTCAACTAGACTAGAAATGCACCGGATGAAAAGAGCCGAGGAACAAAGATCGGAAAACCAACTGCGTGAACCTAAAGAAAATTTGAAGGGGAAGAGAAGTAATTCAAAACACCTACGTCAAGATTCCTCACTAGAGCGACGAAGAGGCTGAGGAGTAAAAAGAATTCCTACTCTCCGATATAACTAGACTCAGAAATAGTTTTCTTCTAGACTCGACAACGGCCAAACTACACGATCAATCAAGGGGGCTCTTAGGGTCGGTCGAGGCTCTGATACCAACTTGTCACGCCCAATATGCAATACTATCCTAAAGAGACTCGAAGGTCCCACCAAGGATAGAACCGCATATTGAAACGCTTCTGCAAGGTGGATATCATTAAATCAACATTACATAATAGATGGGGACACATACAAGAGGCATACAATGCCACACGAATACAACATCATCTTACATAAAAGCACCATCCGACTACGGATGAAACACAAACAGAAACTCAAACGACATCCACCCTGCTAGTCCAGGCTGCCGACCTGGAACCTATCCCCTGATCGAAGAAGAAGCAGAAGAAGAACTCCAAAATAAGCAAACATCGCTCTCGCGTCATGATCATCGCAAAACCTGTACCTACAACTGTTGTTGTAGTAATCTGTGAGCCACGAGGACTCAACAATCCCATTACCATGGGTATCAAGACTAGCAAAGCTTAAAGGGAAAGGAAGGGGTAAAGTGGTGAGGTTGCAGCAGCGACTAAGCATATATGGTGGCTAACATACACAAGGAAGAGTGAGAAGAGAGCAAGCGGAACGGTCGTGAACTAGCAATGATCAAGAGGTGATCCTGAACTCCTACTTACATCAAACATAACCCAAAACCGTGTTCACTTCTCGGACTCCGCCGAAAAGAGACCATCACGGCTACACACGCGGTTGATGCGTTTTAATTTCTGATCTGGTGTCAAGTTATCTACAGCCAGACATTAACAAATTCCCATCTGCCACATAACCGCGGGCACGGCTTTCGAAAGTTTATACCCTGCAGGGGTGTCCCAACTTAGCCCATGATAAGCTTTCGCGATCAACGAAGGATATACCTTCCCCAGGAAGACCCCATCAAACTCGGAATCCCGGTTTACAAGACATTTCGATGATGGTAAAACAAGACCAGCAAAGCCGCCCGATGTGCCGACAAATCCCGATAGGAGCTGCACATATCTCGTTCTTAGGGCACACCGGATAAGCGAAGCGTACAGGTACCGACGTAATCCAAGTTGCCAAGGAATGGTCCCGCAAGGTGCTCTAGTTTGGACCAATACTCGGAGGAGCACTGCCCGGGGGGGGGGGTTAAAATAAAGATGACCCTCGGGCTCCGGAAACCCAAGGGAAAAAGGGCTAGGTGACGCAAATGGTAAAACCAAGGTTGGGCCTTGCTGGAGGAGTTTTATTCAAAGCGAACTGTCAAGGGGGTCCCATAAATCACCGAACAGCGTAAGGAACGCAAAATCCGGGAACATAATACCGGTATGATGGAAACTAGGGTGGCAAGAGTGGAACAAAACACCAGGCATAAGGCCGAGTCTTCCACCCTTTACCTAGTATATAGATGCATTAATTAAATAAGAGATATTGTGATATCCCAACATAAACCTGTCCACCATGGAGCAATCTTCAACTTCACCTGCAACTAACAACGCAATAAGAGGGGCTAAGCAAAGCAGTAACATAGCCAAGCAATGGTTTGCTAGGAAGGGTGAAAAAGGTTAGAGGCTGACATGGTAATTTGGGAGGCTTGAAGAGAAAACGATAGGTAGCGCAGCAAAGCGATAGAACAAAGCAACTAGCATAGCAATGATAGTAGTGAGATCCAAGGTAGCGGTCATCTTGCCTGAAATCCTGCTAGGAAGAAGAACGAGTCCATAAAGAAGATGAATCCACGAAGACGGACCAAGCGTAGACGAACGAATCCTCACGATCGCAACGAAACGGAAACTATCAAGAAGAAGCACACAACATAGTAAACACACCACACATATACAAGACATGATGCACAACAAATATGATGCATGACAAGGCTACATGAAGCTACTCATGGCAAGAGATGGTGCAAACAAGAGCAACACATCAAGGCAAGTTTAAATGAGGCCGGAAACAACATATAACAAATCCGGTAAGTCCTCATATGCAAATTTCGAAATTGGTCCAGATCTGAATAAACCTTATGTTCAAGTTGTTAAACAGTAAGTTAAAATGCACCAAGATGATCTACACAAGATTCTAGTCAAGTTACATATAAAGTTCATTTAATTCGGAGCTACGGCCTAGAAGATATGAGCAAAACAAGTTAAACATGGCATTGATGCAAAATGCATCCAAATATCAAACAAACACCTCAAAACAAGGATGCAACATGATAATATGAAACTACATGCAAAATTAAGCAAGTTTCATATAGAACACACTCAAAATGGAGCAACCGTTCAACACATGCACTCTATATAAGTTTAAAGGACAAGCTGTCCAAAACAGCAACTAGGCATATTGTAAGCATCAAAACAATATGCTACAGCATCCTAACATAAAAAAAGGCATGCACCTGATGTACAGGTAAAGCATAACAAAACATGAACACTGAGCTATCTCCAGAAATCAGTAGAACATGCTCAAAAAGACATGGCAAGATTGCAAATAATAACACTTAACAGGCTTAGCAGAAATAACATCAGGTTACAATATTTAGAGCTATCAAATAAGATGCTACAGGAACTTATCATAGAAACTTAAGGCATGGCACGATACTACTAAATGCATAGAACAAAAGTCCTTTACTGACCATGAGCCAAAAAGGATCAGAAGATATGATGGCACCCATGTAAACATGGCAAATTATATGACAGATTCAAACATGGCAGGAACAACGATAAGTAGGCATTTTGGTGAGCTTGTAACACTCACCACAGAGCATTACATGGCATAAAAAGGCAACCAACAGTAAGATGACATGTTTATGAAGCTAAGCATGGCAAGAGCAAGTTCATAGGATGCATGGATCACTAGAAAAGCTCATGGCAAAACTGAACTTGAAGTTAACAGGCTGACAGCAACATTATTTAGCAACTTGAGAGCAAGATTACAACAAGTTACAGCAAGCTATAAATGCAACCAGGGGAATGGATAGATAGAGAATGGCAGGTATAACAAATCATCCTTAGTGAACACCTCTAGATTATGCATATAATGCCTTGTAGCAGCAGGTTTACATAGCATCACGAAATAACAGATTCAGCCTAGCAAAACAGCAACAACAAGTACCCTACTTAACAAGCTTGATGCACTCACTACACATCTCACAAAAGTACATAGATGGCATCCCTGTAAATATGGCATGATGTAGTTCAAAAGACATGTAGAGATGAACCTCATAGGAGGCACACATCAAATGCAACGAAAAAGACAAATCAGCAAGTTCTGCTAACAGACAACAGTTAACATCATATAGCACTCCTGCAACGATGATTCAGACAACAAGATGAACTCAAACAAGCATGACACCATGTAATGAAATGTAGAGCATCTCATGATGAACATTTTGACATATTACACACATGAAACGGAGCAGTATGCAGCAAGTTATGATGCGATGAACAGGGGACAAAAATGCAAAATATTAGGGACTTGGAGAAAATCCGGGGTAAACCTTCGAGATCTGAATCTGGATCTGGATCGGGGCGTCGCCGGAGGCGGAGAAGAAGACGGCGGCCGGCGGGGCCCGGGCCGCGGGAACGCCGGGGAGGCGCGACCGGCGGTTGAGGAGGGCGGCACGCCCGGAGGAGGCCGGGGAGGCGCGGAGGCGAGGCGACGGCGGGCGGCGCCAGCGGAAGGCGCGCGGGTCGCCGACGCGGGCGAACCCGGGTGGCGGCGAAGCAGATCCAGGCCCTACGGGCCTGGCGCGGGCCTGGCGTGGCGGCGGAGGCGGGGTGGCAGCGGTGAATGCGGAGCTCGCCGGCGGCGAGGCGGCCGGGCGCTCGGGGCACGGGAGCTCGCGCGGGCGGGCGAGGACGGGCTCGACAGCGGGCTGGATCTGGGCCCCGGGTGGCGCGGCGGCGGAGGGAGGAGAGAGCGGGCGGCGGGGCTGACGTGTCGCCGCCTGATTGGCCGGGGGACGGTGGTGGACGTGTCCGGCGCCGGGCGGACGTGTCCGACGCGCGGAGGAAGAAGGGGTTAGGGTTTGGACCGGGAATTTTCGGGGAGGTGGACTATTTATAGATTCTGGGAGCTAGGAGAGTCCAAATGGGGAGCGGTTTTCGCCCACACGATCGTGATCGAACGAACGAGAGCATGGAGGGGGTTAGGATGGGCTAGAGGGCTGTGGTGAAGGGGTGCTGGGCTGCAAAGAGAAGGGGCTTTTGCGGCTACCCAGTTAACCGTTGGAGTATCAAACGACCTCCAAATGGCACGAAACTTGACAGGCGGTCTACCGGTGGTGTACCAAGGTCGCTTGGCAAATCACGGTCCATTCCGAGAATGTTTAACACCTGCTCACGAAAAGAGACAAGAAGGGGACGCCGGATGACATAGGAGTGCCGGATTGCAGAACGGACAACGGGGAAAATGCTCAGATGCAAGAAACAAACACGTATGCATAATGAGATGCACATGATGACATGATAAAATGCAACACGCAAGCAAATGACATGGCAACAACGACGAATAACTGGCGGACACCTGGCGCATCGAATCCGGGCCGTTACATCATTGCCGGATGTTGACAAAACCATGATGGCTTGGTTGGGTTGCGGAAAAGAAAATATTTCTTTAAACACAGTACAGACATAGACGCTCATACACGCGCACATATACTTGTCCCTATGAACACATGCACATACACCCTATCTCTATGAGCACATTCGAGAGACTGAGTCGGTATATCATCTTAAAATTAATGAAGTCACCACAGACGCGTTCATAGTCGACGGGAATGTCTCCTTCCACTGACACTATTCCTCCCATTGAATGTCTCCTCCCATTGATTTGATCAAAATTCTTGAAATGAATTCAGAGAAATACAAGCACCAATGTAAAATTCTTTTCTATTACCATTTAATAAAGGCTCTTGCCTCTCTAGTTGTCGCTAGGTGATTTACGGATATAAATATATTTTTTATTATTTCTAGTGTCGAATAGATGAGAAGTTTTCTAAAAAATAAAAGTGAAAAGCATAAGCAAATTCGTTAATCCACTCATTTTCTGCTAAGCTGGCCGATTGTGTGTATAGGTGAGCATCAGAATTTAACTGGTAAGAGTTTGTGCTACTCGTGGAAGGATGTTTAGAACATCTTCAGAGTGACCCATAAAAGTCAAAACTCTCGTATATGTTTAGACGGCACTGTTCGGATCGTTTTTGTCATTCAACATGGTTCTTTAAATCTCCGCAGACCAGTTCACATGTCTGGAATCCGGTATTGAAGTTGCTGATGCAGAGGGGAAAAACCCACCCCGCACGGGTGAATCGAGCAGGCACGCCAACCCTAGCTGCCTCCGCCGGTAACCATCCACCTCCCTCCTTCGTCGTTGTCGGAGGACATCCCGAGGCAAAGCCGCGCGACCAACGGAAGCGGTGGGGACCCTCCTCGCTCCAACGAGCAACTCTCTCGCATGTGCGGGAGTCACTTGCTGGCTGGCCCGTCGATCCGAGAGCTTGTGCCTAGATCTGGCAGTTACCGGCTTCCTCGGTGACGATATGGGCTACGCTTCGCAAGCGCGGAGCTGCGATGGTTGGCGCCGAGCGGGGGCTTCTGGGCACGGTGCCTCATGCGCAAAGGCACGGGGTTGCTCGTTAACTCGACAGCGGCGTCCTGTGGCAGCGGCACTGGTGTGGGGGCTTGCGGAGCGCTATGAGCAATCGATGCAGCCCGTGGTGCCCTGTGTCACCCTAGATCTAGCAAGCGGTGGCGTTCTCTTGGCATGGGCGGGAGTCACTTGCTGGCTGGCCCGTCGATTCGAGAGCTGGTGCCTAGATCTGGCAGTTACCGACTTCCTCAGCGGCGACATGGGGCTACGCTTTGCAGGCGCAGAGCTGCGATGGTTGGCGCCGAGCGGAGGCTTCTGGGCACAGTGCCTCAGGCGCAAGGGCGTGGGGTTGCTCGTTAACTTGACAGCAGCGTCCTATGGCAGCGACACAGGTGGCCCTACGATGGTCCAACTTGTGCGAGGGGGGAGGGAGGGGCTCCCAGGATCCACTGCGACAGTGCTTTCTGTAGTCTTCTCATGGTGCGGTATGGGTGCTCATCTCCCCTCTCGGGGCCTAATGTGGCTGCCGGTGGTGTGTCGGGTCTTTGGATTTTGAGGTCATGCGGCCATGCCTGGCTCCAGGTGAAATCCTTGCAAAAACTTTTGTTGATGCCAGTAATGTGGCGCCAATTTGGTGTTGTTCTACTCCGTGGAGGCATTGTTGAGGAGTCCAATTCACCCAAATCCCTTGAGTCTGGTGTCACCGGGTGTAAGCTCAAGATCTAGTTTTGCTAGATCAGGCAACAACGCGTCATGAACGTCACTACCTCATTGGAGGCGTCGTCTTGGAGACCATGACTATTGGTGGCAATCGATGACTCGTGTGGTTGGCGGTGGAGTGTGGGTGATGATGGTGGTGCTGTAGCCAGCTTGGGGTTGATTTTGGTATTGTGCTCTTCGTCATGGTGTTCGTGCTCGAGTGCTTCTTGGTGTGTCTCTTCTATGCGGTGCCCCGCGACGAGGCTGGTGGCACATAGGTGTTGTGGCATCATCTCAGCCTCGCATGCCCTTTCAAATGTACCCCTAACACAGGTGGTGTCGAGGCGTTTTGCAGTCTCGGATGCCCGACGTTGATTGCATCAATGGTACAGTGTCGTGGTTTGGTTTGCTAGGCGATGCTCGTCGACTATGTTGGTGGCACACAAGTGTTGTGGCATTGTCTCGGCCTCACGTGACCCATAGAATGTGCCCTGTGACACATATGGTGTCGCGGTGTGACGCCCTAATTTAATCATACACGCAAATGTGTACGATCAAGATCAAGGACTCACGGGAAGATATCACAACACAACTCTAGACACAAATAAAATAATACAAGCTTTATATTAGAAGCCAGGGCCTCGAGTGCTCGAATACATAAGCTCGATCATAAACGAGTCAACGGAAGCAACAATATCTGAGAACAGACATAAGTTAAATAAGGTGCCATAAGATGGCTAGCACAAACTGGGAAACAGATCAAAAGAGGCGCATGCCTCCTACTTGGGATCCTGCTAAACTACTCCTGGTCGTCGCCGGCCCGCACGTAGTAGTAGGCACCCTCGGTGTAGTAGGAGTCCTCGTCGACGGTGGCATCTGGTTCCTGGGCTCAGACATCTAGTTGCGACATCAGAGAAGAAAAGGAAAGGGGGAAAAGAGGGAGCAAAGCAACCATGAGTACTCATCCAAAGTACTAGGAGGCAAGGATCTACACTACATATGCATTGGTATCTGTATAAAGGGGTAATATATGTGGACTGAACTGTAGAATGCCAGAATAAGAGGGGGATAGCTAGTCCTATCGAATACTACGCTTCTGGAAGCCTCCATCTTGAAGCACGTAGAAGAGAGTAGCCGATAAGTTAACCAAGTATCGTCATATAGCATAACCTACCTGGCGATCCTCCCCTCGTTGCCCTGTGGGAAAGCGATCATTGGGTTATCTCTAGAATTTGTAAGAGGTGTGTTTTATTAAGTATCCGGTTCTAGTTGTCATAAGGTCGAAGTACAACTCCGAGTTGTCCTTTTACCAAGGGACATGGCTATTCGAATAGATAAACTTCCCTGCAGGGCTGCACCACATTACCCAACACGCTCAATTCCTCTAGTCGGCCACACTTTCCTTGGTCATGTCCGGCCTCGGAAGATCAACACGTCGCAGCCCTAGCTAGGCTCAACAGAGAGGTCAGCACGCCGGTCTAAATCCTAAGTGCGCAGGGATCTAGGCCCATCGCCCGTCGCACTCTTGCACGTTGCGAGGGCGGCCGGAACCAGACCTAGCCTCCCTAATACAAGAGCAGGCATTCCAGTCCAATCCGGCGCGTGCCGCTCAACCGCTGACGTCTAGAAGGCTTCGGTTGATACCACAACGTCGAGAGCCCATAATTGTTCCCGCGTAGTTGGTTAGTGCGTAGCCAGACTAAAATCAAATACCAAGATCTCGTTAAACGTGTTATTTGTGAAGTAACCGCGGACGCCGACCAGGGATCAAGCCCACCTGTCTCGTAGCTGGTCGCAACCTGGCATGTCGCTCCACCACAAAGTAACAATCAGGGGAGTGCCGGGAACCCAGGCCCACGACTACCTGGGTGGAACCACCTGCCCCTTCAGCCCCCATCTCTGAATCATTAACATAAGTATGTAATAGTATAGTATATACCAATGATCACCTCCCGAGTTATCACGGCCCAGTAGTATAGCATGGCAGACGGACAAGAGTGTAGGGCCACTAATGTAATACTAGCAACCTATACTAAGCATTAGGATAGCAGGTAAATGTATCAACAATTGTAGCAACAATGACAAGTTATGCAACAAAATAGGAGCTATCGAATCAACAACAGTAGCAAACCTAATGCAAGAATAAGAGAGAAGAGGGTGGGCGATATCTGGTTGATCAAGGGGGGTTTGCTTGCCTGGAAGCTCGGCAGAGAAGGATGGGTCGTCAACACCGTAGTCGATCGGGGCAGCAGCGACGTTAGTCTCGTAGTCTACCGGAGAGAAGAGGGGGAAGAAACAATGAATACAATGCAAACATATAAATGGCGATGCATGGCATGACAAATAGCGGTGCTAGATGTGCCTAACACGGCATAGGCGATACTGGCGAAGGGGGGAAACATCCGGGAAAGTATTCCTGATGTTCAGTGTTTTCGGACAAACGGACCAGAGGGGAAAGGTTGCATGTTCAGTTTGCTAGGGATGTGTGGCAGACGAACAGACTACGTTTTCGGATTCGTCTCGTCGTTTTGAGAAACTTTCGTGTACAAAGTATTTTCATCCGAGTTACGGATTGTTTTATATTAATTTTTAAAGATGTAATCGTTTACTAGGATTATTATTATTTAATTAATTCAAAAAAGAATTACTGTGTCATCATGATGTCATCGGTCAAAGTTGACCGTTGACCAATCAACTGACGGGTGAGTCCCGTATGTCATAGGCTATTAACTAACTAATAGCTAATCAGTTTAATTAGCAGGTTAATTAGGTTAAGTTAATTAAGCAAACTTAATTAAATTAATTAATTCATTTATTTTTAATTTGTTCTTTTAAATTCGTTTTTTTCGTTTTACAGGGGCTAGGCCCCACGTGTCATTAGCCTAGGGGCCAACCAGGCGGGGCGCTAGCAGGCGTGGCCATGGGCGCCCGACGGGGCGCGGCAGCCTTGATGTCTACTACACAACCTTCTTCGTGTAGACTCGTGTTGGGCCTCCAAGCGCAGAGTTTTGTGGGACATTAGCAAATTTCCCTCAAGTGGATGACCTAAGGTTTATAAATCCGTGGGAAGCGTAGGATGAAGATGGTCTCTCTCAAACAACCCTGCAACCAAATAACAAAGAGTCTCTTATGTCCCCAACACACCCAATACAATGGTAAATTATATAGGTGCACTAGTTCGGCAAAGAGATGGTGATACAAGTGCAATATGGATGGTAGATATAGGTTTTTGTAATCTGAAAATATAAAAACAGCAAGGCAACAAGTAACAAAAGTGAGCAAAAATAGTATTGCAATGCTTGGAAACAAGGCCTAGGGTCCATACTTTCACTACCGCAAGTTCTCTCAACAATGATAACATAATTGGATCATATAACAATCCCTCAACGTGCAACAAAAAATCACTCCAAAGTTCCTATCGCGGAGAGCACAAGATGAAATTTTGCTTGTAGGGTACGAAACCACCTCAAAGTTATTCTTTCCGATCAATCCATTGGGCTATTTCTATAAGTGTCACAAACAGCCCTAGAGTTCGTAGTAAAATAACACCATATGACACACATCAATCAAACCTAATGTCACCTAGATACTCCAATCTCACCACAAGTATCCACTGGTCCATTATACGATATGCATCAAACAACTTCAGATTCATAATATTCAATCCAACACAAAGAACTTCAAGAGCATCCCGAGATTTCTACCGGAGAAAGGAATATGAAAACGTGCATCAACCCCTATGCATAGATTACCCAATGTCACCACGGAAATCCACAAGTTGGTAACCAAAACATACATCAAGTGGATCAATAGAACATCCCATTGTCACCACGGATATACCACCTCAAGACATACATCAAGTGGTCTCACATCCAAAGATTCAATTCGACATAAAAAAACCTCAAAGCAAAAGACTCAATTCATCAGCAGGAGATAGAGGGGGAGAAACACCATATGATACGACTATAGTAACAAAGCTCGCGGTACATCAAGATCATACCAAATCAAGAACACGAGAGAGAGAGAGAGAGAGAGAGAGAGAGATCAAACACATAGCTACTGGTACATACCCTCAGCCTCGAGGGTGAACTACTCCCTCCTCATCATGGAGAGCGCCGGGATGATGAAGATGGCCACCGGTGATGGTTCCCCCTCCGGCAGGGTGCCGGAACAGGGCCCCGATTGGTTTTTGGTGGCTACAGAGGTTTGCGGCGGCAAAACTCCTGATCTAGGTTTATTTCTGGAGGTTTTGGGATTTATAGGAGGTGTTGGCATCGAGGACACGTCAAGGGGGCCCACGAGGCAATGACAAGGCAGGGGTGCGTGGCCCCACCCTTGTGGTTGCCTCAGGACTCCTCTCCGATATCTTTCCGTTCCAGTATTTTTTACATTTTCCAAAAATAATCTCCATAAATTTCCAGCTCGTTTGAGAACTTTTATTTCTGCACAAAAACTGACACCACTATAGTTCTGCTAAAAACAACGTCAGTCCGGGTTAGTTCCAATCAAATCGTACCAAAATAATATAAAATTGTTGTAAACATGGCATGAATACTTCATAAATTATAGATACTCTGGAGACATATCAGCACCCCCAAGCTTAATTCCTGCTCGTCCTCAAGTAGGTTAATTATAAAAGAATTAATTTATGAAGTGTGAATGCTAGCAAGTGCACAAGTTTGATCAATGATAATTTCAGTAACTTTTTCTAGCATCATTATATATCATAACAGTAGCTCATATCACAAAGCTTCTCATGATCAACTAACAAGATGTTCACATGTTAAAGCATAGACCATAAACTTTCTTGAAAACTAACAAACTATGTTCTCAGTCATCAAACAACTGCAATTCATCTTATTTTCAAGAAGGGTCTATGTAAGAGCTTTGATTTAGTAAATCTCACATAGTCAACTATCATATAGTCTTCCATGATTGCTACCACTCAAAGCATATTTTTAGAACAAATAGCATCCATTGAACACAGAGAAAGATAGGAGCTTAATGTTTTGCCTCCCAACTTTTTTATCATATAGATAATTGTCAATAATAATAATTCATGGTCAAATATATTTGAATGGCCATATATGCTTAGATCTTTCCCCACCATATGATGCTTGCCAACTAAAGAGTAGGTTGGAATGAGAAGGAATACTACTGACTTTTGCATAAAAGTAAAAGATAGGCCCTTCGCAAAGGGAAGCAGGGATTTGCAGAGGTGCCAGAGCTCGAAGAAACGGAGATGAAAATAATTTTGAGAGGTATGCTTTCATTGTCAACATAACAACCACGAGTTCTCACTATCTTCCATGCTAGACACATTATAGGTGGTTCCTAAATAGAATGGTAAAACTTTTACTCCCCCACCACCAACAAGCACATTCCATGGCTAGTCCGAAACAACGGGTACCGTCCAACTATCAACAATCCTGGGGGAGTTTTGTTTGCAATTATATTTGATTTGATTTGAGCATGGAACTGGGCATCCCGGTTACCAGCCATTTTCTCGTGAATGATGAGCGGAGTCCACTCATGGTGAGAATAACCCACCTAGCATGGAAGATATTGACAGCCCCTAGTCGCTACATGAGCGTTCGGGCATACAAAACAGATTATTATTTGAAGGTTTAGAGTTTGGCACATGCAAATTTACTTGGAACGGCGGGTAAATACCGCATATAGGTAGATATGGTGGACACTCATGGAAGAAACTTGGTTCAAGGGTTTTTGGATGCACAAGTAGTATCTCCACTTAGTACAGAAATTTTGGCTAGCAAAAGATTTTAAAAAGCAAGCACCACATATTGGAGGATCCATAACAATATAACTTCTATACAAATATATCCAAACATAACTCATTAAGTTGTCTTCCTTGTCCAACTTCAACTAATTTGATAAAGTTTAGAAATAATTAATGAGGCTCACAATCATAGAATATGTCTAAGATAGTATATTTATATGTGAAATCTCTCTTCCTTCAATATTCTTTCATGAATTGTTCAAGTGACCAATACTACGTTTGCTAACTTTCAATAAATTTACCACCTCTACTTCTTATATGTGAAGTCATTACTCCCCATGGTGTAAGCATATGAAACATATATAAATTATGATATTTAATACATTCAACCATTTACTCATGGGATATAAGTGAAGCACGAGAGTAAAGGACAAACTACTCCAAAAAGATATAAGTGAAGATCAATGAGTAGTCAAATAATTATTTAGCTATGTGAGGACTCTCTTTTATTTAAGTATTTCAGATCTTGATACTTTATTCAAACAACAAGCAAATCCTAATAAAATAAAATAACACTCCAAGCAAAACACATATCATGTGGTGAATAAAAATATAGCTCCAAATAAAGTTACCGATGAACGAAGACGAAAGAGGGGATGCCATCCGGGGCATCCCCAAGCTTAAGCTCTTGGTTGTCCTTGAATATTACCTTGGGGTATCTTGGGCATCCCCAAGCTTAGGCTCTTGCCACTCCTTATTCCATCGAATCTTTACCCAAAACTTGAAAACTTCACAACACAAAACTCAATAGAAAACTCATAAGCTGTGTTAGTATAATAAAGCAAATCACCACTTAGGTACTGTTGTGAACTCATTCTAAATTTATATTGGTGTTGTTCTACTGCATTCCAACTTCTCCATGGTTCATACCCTTCGATAATACTCATAGATTTATCAAAATAAGCAAACAACACATAGAAAATAGAATCTGTTAAAAACAGAACAGTCTGTAGTAATCTGGAAACTTTTTGTACTTATGTAACTCCAAAAGTTCTGAAAATTAGGAAAATCTAGCAAATTTTTATATCAATCTTGTGTAAAAAATTCAGATCAAAATCACGTTCCAGTGAATTTTAAAAAATCCTGGACTGAGCGCAAAAGTTTCTGTTTTTGCACAGAATCAAGTCAACTATCATCCACACTATCCCAAAGGCTTTACTTGTCACTTTATTCAAACAAAATCTATAAAACATGATTACTACAGTAGCTTAATCATGTGAACACACAAAAACGATAGGTATAAATGTTGAGTTGTCTCCCGACAAGCTCTTTTCTTTAATGCCTTTCTAGCTAGGCATGATGATGTCAATGATGCTTACATAAAAGATAAGATTTGAAGCAAATGACTAGCACATTTAATCCTAACCCACTTCCTATGCATAGGGATTTTGTGAGCAAACAATTTATGGGAACAAGAATCAACTAGCATAGGAAGGCAAAGCAAGCATAACTTCAAAACTTTAAGCCAATAGAGAGGAAATTTGATATTATTGCAATTATTACAAGCATATATTCCTGCCTCATAATAATTTTCAGTAGCATCATGAATGAATTCAACAATATAACTATCACATAAAGCATTCATGTTTTCATGATCTACATGCATAGAAATTTTACTGCTCTCCACATAAGCAAATTTATTCTCATGAATAGTAGTGGGGGCAAACTCAACAAAATAAATATCATGTGAGCCACAATCCAATTGAAAATTAAAATCAAGATGACAAGTTTCACGGTTATCATTATTCTTTATAGCATCCATGACATCACAATAATCATCATAGATAGCAACTTTGTTCTCATAACCAATTGGAACCTCTTCCAAAATAGTGGATTCATCACTAAATAAAGTCACGACCTCTCCAAATCCACTTTCATAATTATCACAATAAGATTCAACACCCTCCAAAATAGTGGGATCATTACTTCCTAAAGTTGACACTCTTACAAACCCACTTTCATCAACATAATCATCATAAATAGGAGGCATGCTATCATCATAATAAATTTGCTCATCCAAACTTGGGGGACTAAAAATATCATATTCATCAAACATAGCATCCACAAGCGTGTAGCTTTGCATATCATTAGCATCATCGATATTCAAGGAATTCATACCAACAACATTCCAATCATGCTCATCATACAAAGATTTTGTGCCAGACATTTTATAGACTTCTTCTTCTAACACTTGAGCACAATTTTCCTTTCCATTATTCTCACGGAAGACATTAAAAAGATGAAGCATATGAGGCAACCTCAATTCCATTTTTTTGTAGTTTTCTTTTATAGACTAAACTAGTGCTAAAACAAGAAGCTAAAAGATTCAATTGCAAGATCTAAAGATCTTTTATAGGCAACCTCCCCGACAACGGCGCCAGGAAAGAGCTAATGTCTACTACACAACCGTCTTCTTGTAGACTCATGTTGGGCCTCCAAGAGCAGAGTTTTGTAGGACTGTAGCAAATTTCCCTCAAGTAGATCACCTAAGGTTTATCAATCCGTGGGAGGCGTAGGATGAAGATGATCTCTCTCAAACAACTCTGCAACCAAATAACAAAGAGTCTCTTGTGTCCTCAACACACCCAATACAATGGTAAATTGTATAGGTGCACTAGTTCGGCGAAGAGATGGTGATACAAGTGCAATATGGATGGTAGATATAGGTTTTTGTAATATGAAAAATATAAAAACAACAAGGTAGCAAGTAACAAAAGTTAGCAAAAACCTTATTGCAATGCTTGTAAACAAGGCCTAGGGTTCATACTTTCACTAGTGCAAGTTCTCTCAACAATGATAACATAACTGGATCATATAACAATCCCTCAACATGCAACAAAGAATCACTCCAAAGTTCCTATCACGAAGAACATAAGATGAAATTGCTTGTAGGGTACGAAACCGCCTCAAAGTTATTCTTTCCGATCAATCCATCGGGCTATTCCTATAAGTGTCACAAACAACCCTAGAGTTCGTAGTAAAATAACACCATATGACACACATCAATCGATAATAATGTCACCACAAGTATCCGTGGGTCAATTATACGATATTCATCAAACAACTTCATATTCATAATATTCAATCCAACACAAAGAACTTACAGAGCATCCCGAGTTTTCTACCGGAGAAAGGAATATGAAAACATGCATCAACCCCTATGCATAGATAACCCAATGTCACCACAGGAATCTGCAAGTTGATAACCAAAACATACATCAAGTGGATCAACAGAACATCCCATTGTCACCACGGATATCCCATCGCAAGACATACATCAAGTGCTCTCACATCCAAAGATTCAATCCTACATAACCAAACCTCAAACGAAAAGACCCAATTCATCACAAGGAGATAGAGGGGGAGAAACACCATATGATCCGACTATAGTAACAAAGCTCGCGGTACATCAAGATCGTGCCAAATCAAGAACACAAGAGAGAGAGAAAGAGATCAAACACGTAGCTACTGGTACATACCCTCAGCCTCGAGGGTGAACTACTCCCTCCTCATAACGGAGAGCGCCGGGATGATGAAGATGGGTATCGGTGATGGTTCGCCCCTCCGGCAGGGTGCCGAAATAGGGTCCTGATTGGTTTTTGGTGGCTATAAAGGCTTGTGGCGGCGGAACTCCCGATCTAGGTTTATTTCTGGAGGTTTTGGGATGTATAGGCGGTGTTGGCGTCGGGGACAAGTCAAGGGGGCCCATGAGGCGATGACAAGGTAGGGGCGCGCCCCCCACCCTTGTGGTTGCCTCGGGACTCCTCTCTGATATCTTTTTGTTTGAGTATTTTTTATATTTTCCAAAAATATTCTCCGTAAATTTTCAGCTCATTTTGAGAACTTTTATTTCTGCACAAAAAAACGACACCACGGTAGTTCTGCTGAAAACAGCGTCAGTCCGGGTAGTTCTAGTCAAATTATACCAAAATCATATAAAACTATTGTAAACAGGGCATGAATACTTCATAAGTTATAGATACGTTGGAGAGGTATCAGTCGTCTGAACGGGCGTGCTGGCGAGCAAGGGCCAGAGGCGACGGCAGCCCCGGGTGGGCGCGGCCGGGCTAGGACGGCGCCGGAGCGAGGGCATCCGCGCGGGAAGGCTCGAGCGGCACGGTGGACGCCGAGGAGGAAGGCCGGCCATGGCAGCGGGGTCGTGCCGGGCCTGGCGTGGCTGTTTGTGCAGCCAAGAGCGACAGCAGGGGAGCAACAAGCGGCGCAGCAACACACGGGTCGATGGCGACGGCACGCAGGCAAGCGACCAAGGAACGCGCTGCAGCAGCAGCGGCTCGTGAGGCAAACCGAGGAGAGGAAGGACGGGGGTCACGAACGGTAGTGCATGCGCGGGCACACGTGGCAGCAGCAGCGAGCATCCGCGGGGCCGAGCAGGCGGGGGCCTTGGCGCGGTTGGCTACGTCGGTAGGAGCGAGCGGCGACGGGAGGAGAAGGAGATTGGGGGTGCGCGGTCTCGGGCGGGGTCGGCGCGGTCCGACACGGGTAGCAGCAGGCAGCGAGGGCTGGAGTAGTAAGCGGCAGCACCAGCTAGCGCGGTCAGCGGCTAGCATCAGGGACAGAGGGCAACAGTGGCGGCACGCAGCGCACAGGACAACAGCAACAGCAGCGGGCGAGCAAGGCACGACCCACTCAGGCCCTGGTGCGCGCGGGCACGGGCGGATGCAGCGAGTATGGGATCCGGGCGTGGTCACGACGGCGGGGCTACTATGGAACGCGGGCGAGCTATCAGTGTGAAGGAGAAGGGAGAGAGGCTCACCGGGTGGCACACGGTGGCCGTTGGTGGCTTAGGAGCTGCTGACGGCGCCGGAATAGGAGGAGATCGCCAGCGGCCCGAGGAGGAAGGAGACGGTGCGGATCCGCGTGGTGGGGCTCCCCCGGCTTGCGTTCGTGGCCGTAGTCGACGTAGCAGAACCCACGGAGCGTCTGGACATGGTGGTGCAGCAAGGAGAGGCCGGCGGCTACGCAGGAGAGCAAGCGGAGGCGGCGGCAGTGGCGACCATGGCAGACAGGAGGAGCAGCAGCGCATGGGTGAGGGGGAGGAGAAAAATATCTGCGCGGGGGACGAAGGGGAGCTGACGAGTCGGG